>NC_084739.1:69677953-69920453 GCF_033978785.1 Entelurus aequoreus
TCCCAGGAGACTCCGCCTGCTCCTCAAGAGCCTCCAGAAGACCAACCTACCTGCGCTGATGCTCCTGTGGGACAAGACACCACCCCCGAGACCCCCGCGCTCCATTGTGCGCATGTGAACACTGCCACGGAGGACACTTCCTTCACTGAGGCTGAGGGCGACCCCCCGGAGGAGGAAGAACCAGGGAGGAGCGCAGAAGATGGGTGTGATGCACAGGAAGACCATGGAGAGTCTGCAGAGGAGTCCTGCTCAAGGTACAGTGTATTGTTTGGAATGGATGAGGGGTTGTTATTCTCCTGAAGCAAAGTGTGCATCACTGGGCTTCAACCATCAGTGGCGCTGTTTAGTCCGTCCCAACTTCACTACTCAATACAACACATGCATGTAAACAGGAGTTCAGAACATTCAGCAGTTCTTATCTGTATTTTTTCGGACTTTAAGGCACACCTGAAACTATTTTATTTTCTCAAAAGTTGACAATGCGCTTTATTGCTTGTATTCTGACACGTGACTTCCTCCCAAAAGTGAAAAGCAGTGGTGGTCCACCGAGCCAAGATGGCTGTTGAACGTCAGGGGGCCTAGATCTTCTCGCTAAAATCACATACCAGCAAAAACTCAAACTAGGCAATGGAATAAATCTCTATTCTTGATTTTCTTTTTTAAGATTTGTATAGTGATTTAAAGGATTATTTGTTGGTGGTGTTCCCAGACATATGGAAGTATTGTGCTCCAGACATCATTCTAACAGATGCAATGTGGAAAAGCATGGAGGTCTACAACTTCTTTGTGTGTCTGGGTCAAGGACATTGGTATCAAGACTCTCCCCGATAAATATGTATAATTTCTGCTCGGGTAAGATTGTATTTCATCATTTAACTTCGCGTCTACTGCCATGTTTGTTGTTGTTGTTGTTGTTGCAGCATGCGCCTTTTACGAGAAGTGTGTTTTCCCCGTCTATATATATATATATATATATATATATATATATATATATATATATATATATATATATATATATATATATATATATATAGTGTGTGTGTATATGTGTGTATATATATGTGTGTGTGTATATATATGTATATATATATACATATATATCTCTTTCTATGCCACATCAATGTGGAATGCGCTCCCAACAGGTATAAAAGAAAGGGCATCTCTATCCTCCTTCAAAACCGCAATAAAAGTTCACCTCCAGGCAGCTACAACCCTAAACTAACAGCCTCCCCGGATTGCTAATAATCAAATGTAAACATACAAATGCAGATACTTTTTCTTTTTCTTATGCCTTCTGATCTCTCTCTCTCTCTCTCTCTCTCTCTCTCTCTCTCTCTCTCTCTCTCTCTCTCTCTCTCTCTCTCTCTCTCTCTCTCTCTCTCTCTCTCTCTCTCTCTCTCTCTCTCTCTCTCTCTCTCTCTCTCTCTCTCTCTCTCTCTCTCTCTCTCTATGTCCACCACTTGATGTCCATATCCTCCCCCCTCCTCCACACCCCTGATTGTAAATAATGTAAATAATTCAATGTGATTATCTTATGTGATGACTGTATTATGATGATAGTATATATGATAGTATATATCTGTATCATGAATCAATTTAAGTGGACCCTCGACTTAAACAAGTTGAAAAACTTATTCGGGTGTTACCATTTAGTGGTCAATTGTACGGAATATGTACTTCACTGTGCAACCTACTAATAAAAGTTTCAATCAATCAATCAATCAATCAATCAATCAATATATATATATATATATATATATATATATATATATATATATATATATATATATATATATATAATATATATATATATATATATATATATATATATATATATATATATATATATATATATGTCTTAATTAGATTATCAAAAAAATACTGCTCGATACCGTGGTAGAGCGTAATATGTATGTGTGGGAGAAAATCACAAGACTATTTCATCTCTACAGGCCTGTTTCATGAGGGGTTTTCCTCAATCCTCAGGAGATTTTTCTGAGGATTGAGGAAAACCCCTCATGAAACAGGCCTGTAGAGATGAAATAGTCTTGTGATTTTTTCCCACACACATATATATATATATATATATATATATATATATATATATATATATATATATATATATATATATATATATATATATATATATATATATATATATATATATATATATATATATATATATATATATATATATATAAAACAATGTTAATCAAGTTATTGCCAGTTGATCTATATTTTTTATTTATTTAATGTTGATAAAGATCAGGCATGTGATATTTCCCTCTATAGTCGTCAATCCGTCTTTTTTATCTCTGTAAAAATATAAACAATTATTTTTCGTTTTTTCCGTGTGTTAAAATCTTGATCCGTCTCTTTGCCATACCTGCCAACAACTACGATTTTTGATCAAAATGATGAAGTTAAAAATGGAAGCTACGTAGCGAAGCAACTCCACGGGCAGGGGACAACATACGTGGGAAACATCAATTATGATTGGTTGGTTTACGTATAAGAACATCCATGATTGGTTGGTTGTTTACTATGATGAGTCACCACTGGTTAAGATTAGGGCAAAACATTACGGACAGGCCAATCAGAGGCAAGAGAGGGCGGGTCATGGAACTGGGAAGTGAAATCACAACAGACACGCACGTCAGAGCCATCAAAGCAAAAATGTCAAAGTAAAAGTGTGAATGAAGCAAAGTAATGTGTAAATAATGTCAATAACTATATAGACCATCTGTGGATGTGAAGTGAACACTAGTAAGGTTGTAAATACTGTATAGAGTAGGCTAACCCATGTGGTTCCTGTGGATGTGAACACATTACTGTAGTGACTAAATAACATAGTGACTGAAACAGACAAAGTCATGTGTAAATAATGTCAATAACTAGATGAACCATCTGTGGATGTGAAGTGAACACTAGTAAGGTTGTAAATACTGTATAGAGTAGACTAACCCATGTGGTTCCTGTGGATGTGAACACAATTACTGTAGTGACTAAATAACATAGTGACTGAAACAGACAAAGTCATGTGTAAATAATGTCAATAACTAGATAGACCATTTGTGGCTGTGAAGTGAACACTAGTAAGGTTGTAAATACTGTATAGAGTAGACTAACCCATGTGGTTCCTGTGGATGTGAACACAATTACTGTAGTGACTAAATAACATAGTGACTGAAACAGACAAAGTCATGTGTAAATAATGTCAATAACTAGATGAACCATCTGTGGCTGTGAAGTGAACACTAGTAAGGTTGTAAATACTGTATAGAGTAGGCTAACCCATGTGGTTCCTGTGGATGTGAACACAATTACTGTAGTGACTAAATAACATAGTGACTGAAACAGACAAATTAATGTGTAAATAATGTCAATAACTAGATGAACCATCTGTGGATGTGAAGTGAACACTAGTAAGGTTGTAAATACTGTATAGAGTAGACTAACCCATGTGGTTCCTGTGGATGTGAACACATTACTGTAGTGACTAAATAACATAGTGACTGAAACAGACAAAGTCATGTGTAAATAATGTCAATAACTAGATAGACCATTTGTGGCTGTGAAGTGAACACTAGTAAGGTTGTAAATACTGTATAGAGTAGACTAACCCATGTGGTTCCTGTGGATGTGAACACAATTACTGTAGTGACTAAATAACATAGTGACTGAAACAGACAAAGTCATGTGTAAATAATGTCAATAACTAGATTAACCATCTGTGGCTGTGAAGTGAACACTAGTAAGGTTATAAATACTGTATAGAGTAGGCTAACCCATGTGGTTCCTGTGGATGTGAACACAATTACTGTAGTGACTAAATAACATAGTGACTGAAACAGACAAAGTGATTCATTTGGTGAATGGGATAAGTATTTATGTCAATTCTTTAAACACTAAAACATCTTTAAATGTGCTTTTTCTGCTTATTTTTGAAAAAGCAGTAACAAGCAAATTGAGGAGCACAGATGTAGTTTTAATAAACACCTCCACCTTGTACGGTGCAGGCCTGCCGACTCGGACGCGGTGAAGCCACAGGGCGGCCTCAGCGTGAACACGGAGAACGCGGAGGTGACGGTCATCCCTGATAGGCCGACAGCAGAATGCCAGACCAGCGACTCGGACTCTGACGGACCCATCCTGTACCGTGATGAAGAGGAAGAGGAAGAGGACGAGTACCTTAACAGTATGGAGAGGGTGCCTAATGTAGTGGCCAGTGTTTGTTTGACCTTCTCAGCCGTTCCTTTGCACACCCGCAGGTTCTCTGGCCATCAAGATCCGGCGACGAGACACCCTCAACATCAAACTGGGCAACCGACCCAGCAAGACCGAGCTGGAGGAGAAGAACATCTTACCTCGCAGCTCAGAGACGGAGAGACTGGAGCTCCGTCAGCAGATCGGCTCCAAGCTTGTCAGGTGCCTGACGGGATGAAGAAGTCCCCTCAGATGTCTTCATGTTAACACTCTATGGACTATGGACTCAAGAGTCAACACAGTCTTCTCGTTTTAGGAGCTTGAGCCAAAGACCGAGCACAGAGGAACTGGAGCAGAGGAACATCCTCAAACGTACGTCACGGCAGAATCCTTTCTGAGGGTAGACACAATTAGAGAGTTGAAATGTACGACTTCAGGGGTATTCCATGTGTGGGCCTCCATGAAGGTCCCAACTACGGTCACTTGCTGTGGGGCAACCACATGGAATGTTCCAACAAGACCAACGCTCATAAAGTGCAGCCAGTGTGCAATGAATCCATGTTTCTTGTGTGCCTGCAGAGAAGAACGAAGCAGAGGAGCACCAGGCCAAGCAGGAGATTAAAAGGAAACTCTCCAGAAAGGTAGAGTGAGCACCAAACTAACCTAGTAAATACAGTGAGCACCGAACTAACCTAGTAAATACAGTGAGCACCAAACCAACCTAGTAAATACAGTGAGCACCAAACTAACCTAGTAAATACAGTGAGCACCAAACTAACCTAGTAAATACAGTGAGCACCAAACTAACCTAGTAAATACAGTGAGCACCAAACTAACCTAGTAAATACACAATTCATGTCTCACACTTTCATGCTCTTGGCCAGGGGTCGGCAACCTTTACCACTCAAAGAGCCATTTTGGAAAGTTTCACAAATCAAAGAAAACAATGGGAGCCACAAAAAAAGTTTGAAAATTTAAAATGAAAAACACCACATACAAAGCTTAAATTGCTTTGCGCTATGTTAACCAGGGGTCTCTGACACACGCACCGGCACGCATCTCTATGTGGAAATGTAATGTTAGTGCAGCCCGCGACTTTTAATTGAACGGCGCTTGATAGCGTCTTTCTTGCCAACCCTCTCAATTTTCCGGGAGACTCCCACATTTCAGGACGTGCTGGCACTGCTTTTAGCGCCCTCTACAGCCTGCCCAAACAGCGTACCTGCTTGGCCACATGATGAATGCAGCTTTTGCTTGCACACGTAAGTGCGAGCAAGGCATACTTGTTCAACAGCCACACAGCTTACACTGACGGTAGTCGTACAAAAACAACTTTAACTCTATTACGTTACAAATATGCGCCACACTTTGAACCCACACCAAAAAAAGAATGACAAACACATTTCTGGAGAACATCTGCACTGTAACACAACATAAACACAACACAACAAATACCCAGAATCCCATGCAGCCCTAACTCGTCCGCTCAACCGACGCACGGAGAGGGGGGAGGGGGGGGGCGGTTGATGTGTGGGGGGGTTTGGTGATAGCGGGGGTGTATAATGTAGACCGGAAGAGTTAGGGCTGCATGGGATTCTGGGTATTTGTTGTGTTGTGTTACGGTGCGGATGTTAAGTATACTGGGAAAACCGGGAGGGTCGGCAAGTATGCAGCTGAGCCGCATCAGAGTGGTCAAAGAGCCGCATGCGGCTCCGGAGCCGCGGGTTGCCGACCCCTGCTCTTGGCCAACTCCAGTCCGTGTAATCAAGTGGTACACAGATGAAGCTATCAATGCTTATTTTATTTTATGCAGTTAAAGAAAATTGTAGACAGAAAAAATGACTTCCAAAATCTGGAGATACGTGTGTTAGCGATACAACTCTCCGAATGTGCCTAATAATTGAGGCCAATGTGGATCAGATTCAGATTAAGCATGATATTTTGCCATGGGCTCTGATTGTGTTCCCACAGCAAAGATAAAACTGACTAAGTCGTATAAGCAGCTAAACATATTTGAAACACGCGGGTTTACATTTAAAATACTGCCAATCTGCATTAGATCCAGATTTAACATGAGTTCTTCCCACAGGTTTGATGGCGATAGAAATGACAATATGTAAGGTGGATTTAAATTGAAATTGTTGCTGAACTGGATCAAATCCAGATTACCACAAATTTTGTACATTTACACGTGGAAAATATAGAAATGACAATGTGATCTAAGTGATATAGGCATTTAAAGTGGATTTACATCTAAATTGTTGCTGAACTGGATCAAATCCAGATTACCACAAGTTTTGTACATTTGCACACGGAAAATATAGAAATGACAACGTGGTCTAAGTGATATAAGCGGATTTACATCTAAATTGCTGCTGAAGTGGACCATATCCAGATTAAACACAATTCCTTACCATAGCTTTTGATGGTTTACGCGCGGAAGAGGTAGAAATGACAATGTTATCTCAGTGATATAAGCATCTAAACACTTTTGAAACAAGTGGACTGAAATTTAAAATACTGTCAATCTGGATCAGATTCAGATTAAACCAGATTTCTTACCATAGGTTTTGATCATATTCATGTGTCCACAATAGAAATTTAAAACATGATCTAAGTGGTATAAACCTATAAATGCATTCAGCCTTTTCTGCTGAACTGGATGCAATCCGGATTAAACCTGATTTCTTATTACAGGTTTTGATTGAGAACATCAAAAATGGAAAATAAAATGTGATCAAGTGATTATAAACATCTAAAAATGTTTGAAACAAGTGGATTCACATTTAAAAGGCTGCCAATCTGGATTAGATCCAGATTTAACATGAGTTATTACCACAGGTTTGATGATGATAGAAATGACAATATGATCTAAGTGTTTTACTCATATAAATATGTTTAAGGTGGATTTACATTTCAATTGTTGCTGAACTGGATCAAATCTGAATTAAACACACTTCCTTGTGATCTAAATGATATACTGTAAGCATCTAAACATGCTTGAAACAAGTGGATTGACATTTAAATTGCTGCCAGTCTGGATCAGATCCAGATTAAACATGATTTGTTACCGCAGGTTCTGATCATATACATGTGGCCAATATAGAAATGACATGATCCAAGTGGTGTAAGCATATAAACGCATTCAGCATCTTCTACAGAACTGGATCAGATCCGGATTAAACCTGAATTTTATTACAGGTTTTGATTGAGAACATCAAAAATGGAAAATCAATTGTAATCAAGTGATTATAATCATCTATAAATGTTTGAAACAAGTGGATTCACATTTAAAATTCTGCCAATCTGGATTAGATTCAGATTAAACAAGATTTCTTACCATAGGTTTTGATCATATTCATGTGTCCACAATAGAAATTTAAAACATGATCTAAGTGGTATAAACATATAAATGCATTCAGCCTTTTCTGCTGAACTGGATGCAATCCGGATTAAACCTAATTTCTTATTACAGGTTTTGATTGAGAACATCAAAAATGGAAAATAAAATGTGATCAAGTGATTATAAACATCTAAAAATGTTTGAAACAAGTGGATTCACATTTAAAAGGCTGCCAATCTGGATTCGATCCAGATTTAACATGAGTTATTACCACAGGTTTGATGATGATAGAAATGACAATATGATCTAAGTGTCTTACTCATATAAATATGTTTAAGGTGGATTTACATTTCAATTGTTGCTGAACTGGATCAAATCTGAATTAAACACACTTCCTTGTGATCTAAATGATATACTGTAAGCATCTAAACATGCTTGAAACAAGTGGATTGACATTTAAATTGCTGCCAGTCTGGATCAGATCCAGATTAAACATGATTTCTTACCGCAGGTTCTGATCATATACATGTGGCCAATATAGAAATGACATGATCCAAGTGGTGTAAGCATATAAACGCATTCAGCATCTTCTACAGAACTGGATCAGATCCGGATTAAACCTGAATTTTATTACAGGTTTTGATTGAGAACATCAAAAATGAAAATTCAATTGTAATCAAGTGATTATAATCATCTATAAATGTTTGAAACAAGTGGATTCACATTTAAAATTCTGCCAATCTGGATTAGATTCAGATTAAACATGATTTCTTACCGCAGGTTCTGATCGTATACATGTGGCCAATATAGAAATGACATGATCTAAGCCAGGGGTCACCAACGCGGTGCCCGCGGGCACCAGGTAGCCCGTAAGGACCAGATGAGTAGCCCGCTGGCCTGTTCTAAAAATAGCTCAAATAGCAGCACTTACCAGTGAGCTGCCTCTATTTTTTAAATGTTATTTATTTACTAGCAAGCTGGTCTCGCTTTGCCCGACATTTTTAATTCTAAGAGAGACAAAACTCAAATAGAATTTGAAAATCCAAGAAAATATTTTAAAGACTTGGTCTTCACTTGTTTAAATAAATTCATTCATTTTTTTACTTTGCTTCTCATAACTTTCAGAAAGACAATTTTAGAGAAAAAATACAACCTTAAAAATAATTTTAGGATTTTTAAACACATATACCTTTTTACCTTTTAAATTCCTTGCTCTTCTTTCCTGACAATTTAAATCAATGTTCAAGTAAATTTATTTGTTTTATTGTAAAGAATAATAAATACATTTTAATTTAATTCTTCATTTTAGCTTCTGTTTTTTCAACGAAGAATATTTGTGAAATATTTCTTCAAACCTATTATGATTAAAATTCAAAAAAATTATTTCTGGCAAATCTAGAAAATCTGTAGAATCAAATTTAAATCTTATTTCAAAGTCTTTTGAATTTCTTTTAAAATTTTTGTTCTGGAAAATCTAGAAGAAATAATGATTTGTCTTTGTTAGAAATATAGCTTGGTCCAATTTGTTATATATTCTAACAAAGTGTAGATTGGATTTTAACCTATTCAAAACATGTCATCAATATTCTAAAATTAATCTTGATCAGGAAAAATTACTAGTGATGTTCCATAAATTCTTTTTTTAAGTTTTTCTCTTCTTTTTTTCGGTTGAATGTTGAATTTTAAAGAGTCGAAATTGAAGATAAACTATGTTTCAAAATTTAATTGTCATTTTTTTTGTGTTTTCTCCTCTTTTAAACCGTTCAATTAAGTGTAAATATCATTAATTATTAATAATAACATAGAGTTAAAGGTAAATTAAACAAATTGGCTATTTCTGGCAATTTATATAAGTGTGTATCAAACTGGTAGCCCTTCGCATTAATCAGTACCCAAGAAGTAGCTCTTGGTTCCAAAAAGGTTGGTGACCCCTGATCTAAGCGGTATAAGCATATAAACGCATTCAGAGTGGATTTACACTTAATTTGCTGCTGAACTGGATCAGGTCTGGATTTAATATGATTTCCTAACACATGTTTTGAGCATTGACACACATCAAAGATGAAAATGTGATTGAAGTAATACTGTCTATGATGTTTGAAGATATATCAAGCAAGTGGATTTACACTTCAATGGCTGCCAAACTGAATCAGATCAGGATTAAACAGTGTGAGATGTTTGAAGTGGATGGTGTTCAGTAAAGGTGTGGATGGTGTGTTTGCAGCTGAGCGTGCGACCCACGGTGGCAGAGCTCATTGCTCGAAGAATCCTGCGCTTCAACGAGTACGTGGAGGTGACAGACGCCAAGAACTACGACCGGCGCGCAGACAAGCCCTGGACACGCCTCACACCTGCTGACAAGGTGTGTTGAAGCTTCTCCCATGTTGGAAGTGTGAAGCAGAAGGCCACCAAAGCAATGCCAAGCATGTGCACTAACCTGATTCTCTTGGAAGCACACCATGTTTATATCTAATCCAGATCCAGATGGGGGGGGGGATTTCCTTCCACGCAGCAGGCCTGCCCTCTGCTGGCCAAGATGGTTACTACACGTTGACTCCACCTAAACACCACCTGCCAAATATGCAGCTTTATTTACTGAGAAATATGAGCAAACTGTACCATGTCACCTTTTTTATTCATTAGTTTGTGCAGCACTCTTGTGTCCTGCTACTCAACAACACCAACATTTCTATTCCAGCTCAGGGAAATGTTCTGCAAAGTCGATGGGAAGAGGAAAAATAGATATAAAATATTACAAAAAGTATACTGTAGATCTGCAAAGTATTCACAGCGCTTCTCTTCCCCCCCACATTTTCTTATGTGACAGCCTTATTCCAAAATGGACTCCATTCATCTTTGTCCTCAAAATTCTACACACAATAACACTTAATCACATTATTTTTGTCATTTGCCAATTTATCTAAAATAATAATGCAAAAATCACTTGTTTTGCTGCAGATTCCTAACCTCGTGTCATATAGAAGATCTTTGACTAGCTTGTTGTTCTTAAACAGCAGAGACCTCCTGTCGTGTCAAGGATCTTTGACCAGCGTTTTTGCTGTCATGTAGGAGATCTGTGGCTGGAAAATGTTGCTGCAGATTATTACCATTTTTCATCATTTAAAAAAAAAGCACTGTCCTTCTGGGGCCGTACTTATCAAGCTTCTTAGAGTGCCATTTTACACTTAAGTCCTGAGAATTTGCGAAATTTAGTCCTACTCTCAAACTTAAGAATAAAAGCTTTTTATCAACGTTCTTAAGTCTAAGAATCACTCCTACTCTCCACAATATTTAAGAGACCTTCAGAGGTGTCTTAAGCAGGGGATGGCACTGAGGCGAGAGAGACATGCGCGAACGTTCAGGGAACGGAACGATGTTTTGTTTTTTTTGATGACGAGCAGCTGATCAAACGGTATCGTTTAGACAGAGCGGATATTATTTTTGTCACAGATTTAATACTTTTCGATTCCTTGTTGATTTCTGCATGTGTCTGCAGTGGGCTAGTATATATAGAGCCACCCACACCAGTTTCAAATTAGTTGCCTAATTAATGAATTGGAAAGAAAATGTTATGACAGTAGCGTATGTGTGTGGCCGTGAGGTGAGTGACGTCAGTGAGTGTGTGGGCGAGAGAAGAGAGGGAGCGGTAGCGTGAGTGCCGGCGGGGACTAGTTTGTTTTGTATTATTTTGTAGTTTATTGTGAAAATATACACTCCCATTGTCCACTTAAATATTTCCAAGATATTTCTTTATTCTTAGACAACGGATTCCCTTCCGTGATTGGTCATTTCTATGGACACAGAAATGACGTCACCTAAAATTGCGTTTACGGCACATAGTAATGTCGTGATTCAGCTCTGAGTGTGACACTTAAGATTCAGTCCTACACTTCGCTGAAAGTGTGAGTAAGACGCTTGATAACTAACTTTTAAGTGCAGCTTTCAGCGAACAATTTATTTACTCTTAAGTCAACTCTTAGCAGACTTCTTAGGAGTCATTCTAAGAAGCTTGATAAGTACGGCCCCTGGTATATAGAGGATCTTTGACTGGCTGTTTTGCAGTACAAAAACAGCAGTGCTCCTGGCATTTATAGCAGTGGTCCCCAACCACCGATTGGTACCGGGCCGCGCAAGAAATAAAGAACAAAAAAACAAAAACAAATTTTTTTTTTTAAATTTTTTTTTAAATTTTTTAAAATTAAATCAACATAAAAAACACAATATATACATATTGTGTATGTGTATGTCAATATATATCAATACAGTCTGCAGGGATACAGTCCGTAAGCACACATGATTTCTTTATGGGGGGAAGAAAAAAAAAAAAGAAAAAAACCCGGTTCGTGGGACAAACTTTCAAGCGTTGACCGGTCCCCAGCTACAAAAAGGTTGGGGACCACTGATTTAGAGGTCCTTTGGCGAGAAGATGGTACATTCAGAAAGTATTGAAGTGAAGTGAATTATATTTATAGAGCGCTTTTCTCTAGTGACTCAAAGCGCTTTACATAGTGAAACCCAATATCTAAGTTACATTTAAACCGGTGTGGGTGGCACTGGGAGCAGGTGGGTAAAGTGTCTTGCCCAAGGACACAATGGCAGTGACTAGGATGGCGAAGCGGGAATCAAACCTGGAAGCCTCAAATTGCAGGCACGGCCACTCTACCAACCGAGCTATGCTGTATTCACAGCGCTTCGCTTGTTTCGTTACGTGACAGCCTTATTCCAAAATGGAGTGCACTCAATTTTGTCCTCAAAATTCTACACACAATACCCCATAATGACAATGTGAAGTTTTTTAGTTTTTTAAAAAAATGTTGCATAAAAAGTAAGAAATGACATGTTGATAATTATTGACAGACTTTGTTCAACACTTATTTGATGCATCTTTGGCAGAAATTCCAGCCTCAAGTCTTTTTGTACACCATGCCACAAACTTGGCCCACCTATCTTTGGGCACTTTCTCTCTTTCCTCTTTGCAGCACCTCTCAAGCTCCATCAGGTTGGATGGGAAGTGTTGGTTTTCATCCAGGATGTCTCTGTACATTGCTGCATTCATCTTTCCCTCTATCCCGACTGGTCTCCCAGTTCCTGCCACTGAAAACCCACCCCCGCACCATGATGCTGCCACCAGCATGCTTCACTGTAGGGATGGTATTGGTGGTGATGAGAGGTGCCTGGTTTCCTCCAAACATTCACGTCCAAGACTTCAATCTTTGTCTCATCAGACCAGAGGATTTAGTTTCTCATGGTCTGAGAGTCTTTCAGGTGCATTTGGAAAACTTTGGACTAAGAAATGGCTTCCGTCTGGTCACTCTACCATACTGGCCTGATTGGTAAATTGTCCTTCTGGAAGGTTCTCCTCTCTCCACAGAGTGACCATGGTCTTGGTCACCTCCCTGACTGGACTAAGATGAATGCAGCAATGTGCAGAGACATCCTGGATGAAAACTACATGGGAGACTAGTCAGGATAGAGGGAAAGATGAATGCAGCAATGTGCAGAGACATTCTGGATGAAAACTACATGGGAGACTAGTCAGGATAGAGGGAAAGATGAATGCAGCAATGTACAGAGACATCCTGGATGAAAACTACATGGGAGACCAGTCAGGATAGAGGGAAAGATGAATGCAGCAATGTGCAGAGACATCCTGGATGAAATCTACATGGGAGACTAGTCAGTATAGAGGGAAAGATGAATGCAGCAATGTGCAGAGACATCCTGGATGAAAACTACATGGGAGACTAGTCAGGATAGGGGGAAAGATGAATGCAGCAATGTGCAGAGACATCCTGGATGAAAACTACATGGGAGACTAGTCAGGATAGAGGGAAAGATGAATGCAGCAATGTGCAGAGACATCCTGGATGAAAACTACATGGGAGACTAGTCAGGATAGAGGGAAAGATGTATGCAGCAATGTGCAGAGACATCCTGGATGAAAACTACATGGGAGACTAGTCAGGATAGAGGGAAATATGAATGCAGCAATGTGCAGAGACATCCTGGATGAAAACTACATGGGAGACTAGTCAGGATAGAGGGAAAGATGAATGCAGCAATGTGCAGAGACATCCTGGATGAAAACTACATGGGAGACTAGTCAGGATAGAGGGAAAGATGAATGCAGCAATGTGCAGAGACATCCTGGATGAAAACTACATGGGAGACTAGTCAGGATAGAGGGAAAGATGTATGCAGCAATGTGCAGAGACATCCTGGATGAAAACTACATGGGAGACCAGTCAGGATAGAGGGAAAGATGAATGCAGCAATGTGCAGAGACATCCTGGATAAAAACTACATGGGAGACTAGTCAGGATAGAGGGAAAGATGAATGCAGCAATGTGCAGAGACATCCTGGATGAAAACTACATGGGAGACTAGTCAGGATAGAGGGAAAGATGAATGCAGCAATGTGCAGAGACATCCTGGATGAAAACTACATGGGAGACTAGTCAGGATAGAGGGAAAGATGAATGCAGCAATGTGCAGAGACATCCTGGATGAAAACTACATGGGAGACTAGTCAGGATAGAGGGAAAGATGTATGCAGCAATGTGCAGAGACATCCTGGATGAAAACTAACTGGGAGACTAGTCAGGATAGAGGGAAAGATGAATGCAGCAATGTGCAGAGACATCCTGGATGAAAACTACATGGGAGACTAGTCAGGATAGAGGGAAAGATGAATGCAGGAATGTGCAGAGACATCCTGGATGAAAACTACATGGGAGACTAGTCAGGATAGAGGGAAAGATGAATGCAGCAATGTGCAGAGACACCCTGGATGAAAACTACATGGGAGACTAGTCAGGATAGAGGGAAAGATGAATGCAGCAATGTGCAGAGACATCCTGGATGAAAACCAACACTTTCCATCCAACCTGATGGAGCTTGAGAGGTGCTGCAAAGAGGAATGAGAGAAAGTGTCCAAAGATAGGTGTGTCAAGTTTGTGGCATGGTGTTCAAAAAGACTTGAGGTGTGATTGCTGCCAAAGATGCATCAACTAAGTGTTGAACAAAGGCTGTGAATACTTATCCCATTTTTTTTTTCTTTATCTTTAATACATTTGCAAAATAAAAAAAGAATGGTTTGTCATGGCCCTGATGGGGTATTATTGTGTGTCAGGAGCAAAATGATTGTGTTGCATTTTAGATAACAACAACATGTGGGACAAGGGGAGTGCTGGGAAAACTTACCAGATGATGAAATACTTCAATATACACATTTGTATTCTTTATTTACAGACGTAGAGATCATTTTGTATGACATTATTATTTATGATGTTAATATGAGAGTGTGTTCTGCAAACAGCTCTTGAACATGAATGTCAGTCCTCCTTTTTATACTTTCAAACAAAAAAAATCCCCACTTTCTGATTACATTGAATATCCATTTGAATAATAATAATAGAAATAATCATTGGTTTTATATGGTGACTATTTTTATGGAAGGAGGTTGTTGTGTGAGTGCCAGGGCATGGTACAGTTCTTGTAGAGCCATCAGACCAGGTCCATCAGACCAGGTTCATCAGACCAGGGCCATCATCAGACCAGGTCCATCATTAGACCAGGTCCATCATCAGACCAGGTCCATCATTAGACCAGGGCCATCATCAGACCAGGTCCATCATCAGACCAGGGCCATCATCAGACCAGGTCCATCATTAGACCAGGTCCATCATCAGACCAGGTCCATCATTAGACCAGGGCCATCATCAGACCAGGTCCATCATCAGACCAGGGCCATCATCAGACCAGGGCCATCATTAGACCAGGGCCATCATCAGACCAGGTCCATCATTAGACCAGGGCCATCATCAGACCAGGTCCATCATTAGACCAGGTCCATCATCAGACCAGGTCCATCATCAGACCAGGGCCATCATTAGACCAGTTCCATCATCAGACCAGGGCCATCATTAGACCAGGTCCATCATCAGACCAGGTCCATCATTAGACCAGGGCCATCATCAGACCAGGTCCATCATTAGACCAGGTCCATCATCAGACCAGGTCCATCATTAGACCAGGTCCATCAGACCAGGTACATCATTAGACCAGGTCCATCATCAGACCAGGTCCATCATCAGACCAGGTCCATCATTAGACCAGGTCCATCATCAGACCAGGTCCATCATTAGACCAGGTCCATCATTAGACCAGGTCCATCAGACCAGGTCCATCATTAGACCAGGTCCATCATCAGACCAGGGCCATCAGACCAGGTCCATCATTAGACCAGGTCCATCATCAGACCAGGTCCATCAGTAGACCAGGTCCTTCATTAGACCAGGTCCATCATCAGACCATGGCCATCATCAGACCAGGGCCATCATCAGACCAGGTCCATCATTAGACCAGGTCCATCAGACCAGGGCCATCAGACCAGGTCCATCATCAGACCAGGTCCATCATTAGACCAGGTCCATCTTCAGACCAGGTCCATCATCAGACCAGGTCCACAGCGCACACAGCCAGTGCAGGAGAGACTAGACAAGTGTAGGACTAGAGGTGGTGTGAAGGAGGACCAGTTTGTCACTCCTAATCCTTGTTGATGTGTTTGTGGTCAGGCTGCCATCCGCAAGGAACTCAACGAGTTCAAGAGCACAGAGATGGCAGTACATGAAGATAGTAAACACTTCACCAGGTATTCTAGTACTTCACCTGGAAATATCTTCTTGGATATATCTAGTACACACTGTACACTAAATACTACAACTAAGTCTCTACCACATATATCTAGTACACACTGTAAACTAAATACTACAACTAAGTCTCTACCACATATATCTAGTACACACTGTACACTAAATACTACAACTAAGTCTCTACCACATATATCTAGTACACACTGTACACTAAATACTACAACTAAGTCTCTACCACATATATCTAGTACACACTGTACACTAAATACTACAACTAAGTCTCTACCACATATATCTAGTACACACTGTACACTAAATACTACAAGTAAGTCTCTACCACATATATCTAGTACACACTGTACACTAAATACTACAACTAAGTCTCTACCACATATATCTAGTACACACTGTACACTAAATACTACAACTAAGTCTCTACCACATATATCTAGTACACACTGTACACTAAATACTACAACTAAGTCTCTACCACATATATCTAGTACACACTGTACACTAAATACTACAACTAAGTCTCTACCACATATATCTAGTACACACTGTACACTAAATACTACAACTAAGTCTCTACCACATATATCTAGTACACACTGTACACTAAATACTACAACTAAGTCTCTACCACATATATCTAGTACACACTGTACACTAAATACTACAACTAAGTCTCTACCACATATATCTAGTACACACTGTACACTAAATACTACAACTAAGTCTCTACCACATATATCTAGTACACACTGTACACTAAATACACAAGCAGTGAAGTTGTCAGGTTGTGTAAATGCTCAATAAAAAGAGAATACAACAAATCCTTTTCAACTTATATTCAATAGAATAGACTGCAAAGACAAGATATTTCATGTTCACACTGAGAAACTAAATAATCACGAACTTGGAATGTAATGGCAACAACACATGTCAAAAAAGGCATTTTTACCAGTGTGTTACATGGCCTTTCCTTTCACAGAACACTTTTCCACTTTGCATCAGTCCATCTTAGCCCAGCAAAGTGTTTCTGGGTGTTGTTGATAAATAGCTGTGGCTTTGCATAGTAGAGTTTCAACTTGCACTTACAGATGTAGCGACCAACTGTAGTTACTGACAGTGGTTTTCCGAAGTGTTCCTGAGCCCATGTGGTGATATCCTTCACACACTGATGTGGCTTTTTGATGCAGTAGCGCCTGAGGGATCCAAGGTGTGTAACATCTTGGCTTACCTGCAGTGATTTCTCCACATTCTCTGAACCTTTTGATGACATCACGGAGCGTGGATGGTGAAATCCCTAAATTCCTTGTTGAGAAATGTAGTTGAAAAGGATTTGTTGTATTCTCTTTTTATGTAGCATTTACACAACTTGACAACTTCACTGCTGGTGTAAAATGCAAATATAAACATGTAGTAGAAACATTTTTTATGTATTTTCAGATTCCACCGGCCTTAATGTCAGCATGGAGACCTCCACCAAGTCCACAGCACCACCTAACAAAGCCAGGTTTGTCTCTGGGTGTCCAACCTGTGGAAGTGTTGCACACCTTGTACCCGCTCACTGCTCACTGCTCACTAGCAGTCCTCTATTTATTGTTGGAGAACATCTTTCTTCTCCCTGCTACAACCAAGCACTCTTCCAGGTGGCTCAAGAGTACTAAAGACATTCTTGTGAGCTGCTGTCAAAGGAGGCAGTCATTGTCCACAAGGGGGCGCCACATCATGTTGTATTCGCAACAAGTCATTGTCCACAAGGGGGCGCCACATCATGTTGTATTAGCACCAAGTCATTGTCCACAAGGGGGCGCTACATCATGTTGTATTAGCACCAAGTCATTGTCCACAAGGGGGCGCTACATCATGTTGTATTAGCACCAAGTCATTGTCCACAAGGGGGCGCTACATCATGGTGTATTAGCACCAAGTCCTTGTCCACAAGGGGGTGCTACATCATGGTGTATTAGCACCAAGTTCTTGTCCACAAGGGGGTGCTACATCATGGTGTATTAGCACCAAGTCATTGTCCACAAGGGGGCGCTACATCATGTTGTATTAGCACCAAGTCATTGTCCACAAGGGGGTGCTACATCATGTTGTATTAGCACCAAGTCATTGTCCACAAGGGGGCGCTACATCATGTTGTATTAGCACCAAGTCATTGTCCACAAGGGGGTGCTACATCATGCTGTATTAGCACCAAGTCCTTGTCCACAAGGGGGTGCTACATCATGGTGTATTAGCACCAAGTCCTTGTCCACAAGGGGGCGCTACATCATGTTGTATTAGCACCAAGTCAACCCTGGAACTGACGGAAGGATTTTAAACTTTTAAATGTTGCATTCAGTCCTTTTAGCTTGTGCCAAAAAGCAAACATTATTTATATTTCTTCTTTTTGCTCATCTTTTAAAAGTGGCGTCTCCACAAACCCACTTGGGATGCTTTTATGGCATTTAAGTCTAAAATGTTGACGCCTTTAGCGCACACTAGCTAGCTAGGTTGTGCTAAAACATTGTTAAGCTGAATTGTGTCCTCACAAGGCTGCTCCTACCCTAAATGCGGCTTTTTGTCTCATTCCTCAAACTGAAACTAGATATTAAAGTGGCAAATGTTAGCCTTTTGCTAGCTAAGTCTAGCTAAGTAAAAACAACCCTCATTTCCAAGTCTGCACTTTGTATTTATTCAAATGCTAAATGCTTCTTGCTAAGAGTGAAGTGTGATTGACAAGATACAACAACAACAACGCCACAAAGTGATTCTTCTAAAGATCTTTTTCTTCAATATTTGTTTTGGGGGGAAACAGAAGTTATTGATGAGTCATTCTGTCACTAGCATCATAGCTAGCTCGCTAATGTGCTTGCCCTAACTGTTAAAATGTCAAGTTAAAACTGCTTCCATGCTAAAATGCTGTGTTTAGTGTCATTCCTAAAAGTAAAAGTAGATGATATTAAAGTGGCAAATGTTGACATTTTGCTAACTAAGTGGAGCTAACTCAAAAGAACCCTCATTTCCACATTTTTCCAAGTCTGCACTTTGTATTTACTAAGATGCTAAATGCTTTTTGCTAAGAGCGAAGTGTGATTGACAAGATACAACAATAACGCATCTTTTTCTTCAATATTAGTTTTGGGGGGAAAACAGGAGTTATTATAAAATGTTGATGAGTCATTCCGTCACTAGCATCATAGCTAGCTCGCTAATGTGCTTGCCCTAACTGTTAAAAAGTCAAGTTAAAACTGCTTCCATGCTAAAATGCTGTGTTTAGTGTCATTCCTCAAACTTAAACGCAAGTATTTCCATGGCATTAAAAGCAGCTAGTTAGTTAGCATTCTGCTAGCCACATCTGGCTCTCTTTCAAGTGCTCTAATTTCAAACCTGCACTTTGTATTTATTCAAATTCTGTGAGTTTTTAATTTAACTGGGAAACTATTTTTGTTTTTTCTGACAAAACTCCCAAAATAGACTTTGAAGTAGAAAGTAGACGACTTAAGAGTTAGCGCTTCTGTTGTTTAGCCTCCAAAATACTGAAGTGAAACAGCAAACGTAATCAGAACCTTCATTTTGGGGCCTACTTTAGTCCCTAAACGCCATGTTGGGGACCACTTACATCTGATGAGCCGCTTAGCTACTTTATCTGAACACATTGATGCTAGCTAGCCATTCAGTCCTCATGCTAAGCTATCTTGCTCTCTGACAATCAAAGTGTGGCGCTGATTAGATCTGTTTGCTACAAAGCATAAAAGTGTTAATTGAATATTGTTTTTTAGCCAAATGAGGAGCTATTAGCTTAACGAGGGGTAGTATTCTGACTTTGTGTACTTCCTGCCTTCAGAGAGATGTTGTATATGAACATAATGATGATAATAATTGCCTTCAAAGAGATGTTGTCTATGAACATAATGATGATAATAATCAAGTGTTTGGATAGTCAAGCTCAGGCCTAAACCCTCAAACTCTTCCAGTCTCTTGTCAAATGAAAGTAATGTGTATTGTGTGAAGGTAAACTTGTACAGTATTTACTTCCTGACATGTATATGAAGTCTTTTGTACAGAATGTGTATGGCTGCATGTGCATTTATGCCACAATACAAAAACCATGACCTAAACCTTTTACACTCTTATGCCTGCTGTCTTTATTCCATCGCTTTCTTCACGCTGCATATTCCATCCATTTGTTACAGCTTGTGGCGGGGCTGCTGGAGTCTATCCCAGCTACATTCGGGCGGAAGGCGGGGTCATTTTTCATGTAGATGAAGTGAACACTAGTAAGGTTGTAAATACTGTATAGAGTAGACTAACCCATGTGGTTCCTGTGGATGCGAACACAAGTTGTAAATACTGTAGAGAGTAGACTAACCCATGGTCTTTGTGGGGGACAGACATCGAGGGACAGTCTTTGTGGGGGACAGTCCTCGGGGGACAGACATCGAAGGACAGTCTTTGTGGGGGACAGTCCTCGGGGGACAGACATTGGGGGACCGTCCTCGAGGGACAGTCTTTGTGGGGAACAGACATAGAGGGACAGTCTTTGTGGGGGACAGACATCGAGGGACAGACATTGGGGGACACACATCGAGGTACAGACATTGGGGGACAGTCTTTGTGGGGGAAAGTCCTCGGGCACAGACATCGAGGGACAGACGTCGAGGGACAGTCTTTGTGGGGGACAGACATCGAGGGACAGATATCGGGGGACAGACATCGAGGGACAGACATTCGGGGACAGACATCGAGGGACAGTCATTGGGAGATAGTCTTTGGGGGGGACAGTCCTCATGGGACAGTCATTGGGGGACAGTCTTTGGGGGAGACAGTCCTCACAGGACAGACATCAAGGGACAGTCTTTGGGGGGGACAGTCATTGGGGGGGACAGTCCTTGGGGGATAGTCATTGGGGGACAATCATTGAGGGACAGTCATTGGGGGACAGTCCTCACAGGACAAACATCGAGGGACAGTCTTTGGGGGGCACAGTCCTTGGGGGACAGTCATTGGGGGGGACAGTTCTTGGGGGACAGTCTTTGGGGGACAGTCTTTAGGGGACAGTCTTTGGGGGACAGCCCTCGGGGGACAGTACTTGGACGCACTGGAGGGCCTCGGTGTGGGGAAGAAACCAAACAAACAATCTCATGCATCAAAGTGAAAAGAAGTTTAGAAGTAGACAGGCCGAAAAGAAGTTTCCTCTGGCGATGAAGCTCCAACATGTGTGATGAAGTTCTATCTGCTGTGAAGAGGTTCCACCTGCTGTGATGACGTTGTACTTGCTGTGATGAGGTTCTACTTGCTGTGATGAGGTTCTACTTGCTGTGATGAGGTTCTACTTGCTGTGATGAGGTTCTACTTGCTGTGATGAGGTTGTACTTGCTGTGATGAGGTTCTACTTGCTGTGATGAGGTTCTACTTGCTGTGATGAGGTTCTACTTGCTGTGATGAGGTTGTACTTGCTGTGATGAGGTTGTACTTGCTGTGATGAGGTTCCACCTGCTGTGATGAGGTTCCACCTGCTGTGATGAGGTTCCACCTGCTGTGATGAGGTTCCACCTGCTGTGATGAGGTTCTACTTGCTGTGATGAGGTTCTACTTGCTGTGATGAGGTTCTACTTGCTGTGATGAGGTTCTACTTGCTGTGATGAGGTTCTACTTGCTGTGATGAGGTTCCACCTGCTGTGATGAGGTTCCACTTGCTGTGATGAGGTTCTACTTGCTGTGATGAGGTTCCACCTGCTGTGATGACGTTCTACTTGCTGTGATGAGGTTCTGCTTGCTGTGATGAGGTTCCACCTGCTGTGATGAGGTTGTACTTGCTGTGATGAGGTTCTACTTGCTGTGATGAGGTTGTACTTGCTGTGATGAGGTTCTACTTGCTGTGATGAGGTTCCACCTGCTGTGATGAGGTTCCTCCTGCTGTGATGAGGTTCCTCCTGCTGTGATGATGTTCCTCCTGCTGTGATGAGGTTCCTCCTGCTGTGATGAGGTTCCTCCTGCTGTGATGATGTTCCTCCTGCTGTGATGAGGTTCTACCTGCTGTGATGAGCGTCCACCTGCTGTGATGAGGTTCTACCTGCTGTGATGAGGTTCCACCTGCTGTGATGAGCTTCCACCTGCTGTGATGAGGTTCCACCTGCTGGGATGAGGTTCTACCTGCTGTGATGAGGTTCCACCTGCTGTGATGAGGTTCCACCTGCTGTGAAGAGGTTCTATCTGCTGTGATGAGGTTCCACCTGCTGTGACGAGCTTCCACCTGCTGTGAAGAGGTTGTATCTACTGGGATGAGGTTCTACCTGCAGGTTACTCATGACAGCAGCTGGCATTATGTCACCAAAAGCTGAGATCTACACCAGGGTTGGGTCTTTAAAGAAGGAAGTGTGTGTGTGCGTGTGCGTGTGCGTGTGTGTGTGTGTCCCAGACATGTTTCCATCAGTGTTGCTGTGAGGACAGATGGTGAGGACTTGCCCCGTGAAGAGACACGTGGAGGAGGAAGAGGAGGCTGATGATGAGTCATCACCGTGTGGTAAACAAACAAACAAACAAACTCCCATCAGGTGGACGCAACACTTTCTTCTTTTAGTCTCCACAACATGATCAACAAACACAATTTATGTCAATAAAAATATTGACAGCATTTTAATTTACAGCCTTTTTATAAAATGGAATTCATCCATCTTTGTCCTCAAAATTCTACACACAATAACCCATAATGACTATGTGAAATACTTATTTGTTTCGATATATATTTTTGCAAATATATTTTAAAAAATGATGTCTGTCTTTGCTGTACAAGTCTTACCAAGAAATGTGATTAAAGATCATATCTGTCTAATGTGATTATAGATCATATCTGTCTAATGTGATTATAGATATATAGATATATGTATATGTATGTGTTATGTATCAACAGGGAGGAAGGAGACGGCACGACAACCGAGGGTCAAGCTCAATGGGTTTTATTGAGCACTTGATGATTACGTGGGGGGGTGTATGCTACTATGTGTGTGAATGGAATACTATGTGTGGAAATTAAACGTATGTAAATACCGGAGGGTTTGTTGGATGTGGTAGCCAACAAGTCCAGAGGGGAAGAGGCAAAAGGAGTCCGAGGCGTCCAGAAGTCCCAGCGTGGGTCAAGGATGGGGAAGGCAATCAAGGTCCAGGGGAATGAGACACAAGGGCTGTAGGGGACAGGAGACAATAAGGACAATCAGGACGAGGCATGAGGTAGACAAGCAAAACCAGAGAGCAGGAGGGAAGTCAGAGACGTGATGCTTACTGTACACAGGGCTACGTTCCGATGAGGAGAAGTCAGCGGCGAGGCTCTTTATCCTGTCGCCTTTCATTAGTCCCAGGTGCGCTGATTGCAGATTGCCTCCGGCTGTGGCGGCGCGTGGGCGCGGTCTGCGCAGCGCGTGCAGGGGCGTTTCTAGCGGCGCTCTCTGTGGAGCTTCTAGGTCATGGGTGTCAAAATTTGGCCCGCCGTGTAATTTCACTTGGCCCTTGAGGCGATATCAAATTAACACTAGAGCTGGCCCGCCGATTATATTCAGCGGCTGTGCCGCTGTAACACCGCATTCATTGCTAATTCTCATATTTGCCAACCCTCCCGGGAGACTCCCAGATTTCAGTGCCCCTCCCAAAAATCGTCACATCCGCTTGTCATCCAGTCCAACGTCCAGTCACATATAATATGTGCGGCTTCTGTACACACACACAAGTGAATGCAACGCATACTTGATCAACAGCGATACAAGTTACACTGAGGGTGACACCAAACAAGAATGACACACACATTCCGGGAGAACATCCGCACCGTAACACAACATAAACACAACAGAATAAATACCCAGAACCCTTTGCAGCGCTAACTCTTCCGGGATGCTACAAGGTGAAGGGTGGGGGGGGTTTGGTGGTAGCGTATATTGTAGCGTCCTGGAAGAGTAAGTGCTGCAAGGGGTTCTGGGTATTTGTTCTGTTGTGTTTATGTTGTGTTACGGTGCGGATGTTCTCCCGAAATGTGTTTGTCATTCTTGTTTGGTGTGGGTTCACAGTGTGGCGCATATTTGTAACAGTGTTAAAGTTGTTTATACCGCCACTCAGTGTGACCTGTATGGCTGTTGACCAAGTATGCGTTGCATTCCCGTGTGTGTTCATACAGAAGCCGCACATATCTTGTAACAACAGCTCGTGGAGGACCTTAAAGGCACGCCCCCAAGACTGTGGTCCGGGTGGACTATGAGATATAATGACTGATGAACACCTTCGTTGGATAATGAAGGTTGCCTCAGCTCAAAGCCTGAGCCCCGACATGAATGAACTAGCATCCAAGAAAAGATGGCAGGTATCTGGCTTGGGCACATCAGATTAGATCACTGAGCAGTTTAAAGTCCTGAATGGTTGGTTTATTCATTGTTATTTTATTTTCTAATTTATTAGCCTGTGGAAAAAGTTAATGTTGATATTTACCTCAGAAGGCTGCAAATAGAAATTTTCATTTTTATTTCAATTTTTATATCAATATGCCATTGATATTTTTTAATTATTATTATTATTATTTGCAACTGGATGTTGCATGTCACTATAAAGTTATATAAGCCTTCCTTGTTCAATATTCAATGCAAAACTTGTTTGGGTCCCTATTAAAAGTGGCCCGCGGCTTTGTTCAGTTTTACATTTTGGCCCACTCTGTATTTGAGTTTGTTACATTTTGGCCCACTCTGTATTTGAGTTTGACACCCCTGCTCTAGGTGCTGGACTGTAACAGTATGTATGTGTGTATATTTGAAAATAGATCCTTGTGGCACACGCAAATCACTAATTATTCAGTCTGATTTTACGCCATTCATTTGAACACATTGTTGTAGCATTGTCAATAATAATTTTATTAAACAAGTGGCTGAGATAGGCTCCAGCGACCCCCCCACCACCTCAAAAAGGACAAGCGGTAGAAAATGGGATGGATGGATGGATGATATTGACCTTCTCACCAGCACACACACCTTTAATAAAAAAGACGTCAATCAGAATGAGTGATATTTACACAAATATGTACGTATGTATCAGTGAAGTTATGTGTGTCTTTGGGTCCTGGCTGGTACCTTCATCCCCAACATTGCCACCATCTCCAGGACGTTGAGCTGTGGAGAAAAAGTTATCACAGAATACTCCTCCAGTTTTGAAGTATATGAACACAAGTACTCACAAGGCAGCAGGCTTTGGTTGTCCACGTCCACGTCCACGTCCTGGCTGTTATCATCGGCAGGACCACTGTCTTCACCATCTCCAGGAGCTTGAGCTGTTGAGAAAAAGTTATCACAAAATACTCCTCCGGTTTTGAAGTATATGAACAGAAGTAGTCACAGGGCGGCGGGTTTTGGATGTCCTCGTCCTGGCTGGTATCATCGGCAGGACCACTGTCTTCACCATCTCCAGCCGTTTGAGCTGTGGAGAAAAAGTTATCACAGAATACTCCTCCAGTTTTGAAGTATATGAACACAAGTACTCACAAGGCAGCAGGCTTTGGTTGTCCACGTCCTGGCTGTTATCATCGGCAGGACCACTGTCTTCACCATCTCCAGCCGTTTGAGCTGTGGAGAAAAAGTTATCAGTAATTCTTCCTCCAGTTTGAAGTATATGAACACAATTACTCACAAGCCGGCGGCGGGCCACCTCTTTCCAACTGTGTTTGGAGGTCAAGATACAGAAATACAAGTTACAAATGAAACAGTTCATTATCAGCCCACTTAAGTAGTCATACCTGTGCCAGCACTATTTCATAGTCCCGTTTTGCCTTCAGAAACTTCGCTGCAAGAGATGGTTTAAATTTAACCACAATATTGTAATGTCAGATTGTAGAATCTACGTTCCTTACATTTCCAATTGAGGGCGCTCCTCTCAGCGTCGAGAGCTCTCTTGGTAGAAGCCCTCTCAGCGTCGAGAGCTCTCTTGGTGGAAGCCCTCTTAGCGTCAAGAGCTCTCTTGAAGGAAGCCCTCTCAGCGTCGAGAGCTCTCTTGGAGGAAGCCCTCTCAGCGTAGAGAGCGTCGAAAGCTCTCTCGGCGAAAGCCCTGTCAGCGTCACGAGCGCTCTTGGTGGAAGCCCTCTCAGCGTCAAGAGCTCTCTTGGTGGAAGCCCTCTCAGCGTAGAGAGCGTCGAAAGCTCTCTTGGTGGAAGCCCTCTCAGCGTAGAGATCGTCGAAAGCTCTCTCGGCGAAAGCCCTGTCAGCGTCACGAGCGCTCTTGGTGGAAGCCCTCTCAGCGTCAAGAGCTCTCTTGGTGGAAGCCCTCTCAGCGTAGAGAGCGTCGAGAGCTCTCTTGGTGGAAGCCCTCTCAGCGTCGAGAGCTCTCTTGGTGGAAGCCCTCTCAGCGTCGAGAGCTCTCTTGGTGGAAGCCCGCTCAGCGTCGAGAGCGTCGAGAGCTCTCTTGGCAGAAGCCCTCTCAGCTCGGTTAGTTGCCTTGGCAGTTTTAAGCGCGGCCTGTTGGCTCCTGTGCACCATGCCACGCATTTTGGCCTCCATTGCTTCCCTATGGCGTGGCGCCATTTCGGCCAATATGAGTTCCTGTTCAACACAAGTAAATACTGGCAATCAATATGGCGTGATAATTGCAGTAACAGAGTGTAAAAGCTAAACACACAATACAAACAGTCACAATAAGACTGATAAAAAGTTTAAAAAAAAGATCAAAATCTTTTACAATCAAGCAAAACAACAAAAATGGAACAAACAGCAAAATATGAATTGGGGTGTGGGAAAAAAATCGATTCGAATTCTCATTTTTTTTAAATCTATTTTGTTTTTAATGCCCATCCTTCCATTTTCTACCGCTTGTCCCTTTTGGGGTCGCTGGAGCCTATCTCAGCTACAATCGGGCGGAAGGCGGGGTACACCCTGGACAAGTCGCCACGTCATCGCAGATTTTTTAAAATGTATTTATTTATTGATGCCACTTCGTCCAGCTCCTCCCGGGGGATCCCGAGGCGTTCCCAGGCCAGCCGGGAGATATAGTCTTCCCAACGTGTCCTGGGTCTTCCCCGTGGCCTCCTACCGGTCGGACGTGCCCTAAACACCTCCCTAGGGAGGCGTTCGGGTGGCATTCTGACCAGATGCCCGAACCACCTCATCTGGCTCCTCTCGATGTGGAGGAGCAGCGGCTTTACTTTGAGCTCCCCCCGGATGGCAGAGCTTCTCACCCTATCTCTAAGGGAGAGCCCCGCCACCCGGCGGAGGAAACTCATTTCGGCCGCTTGTACCCGTGATCTTGTCCTTTCGGTCATAACCCAAAGCTCATGACCATAGGTGAGGATGGGAACGTAGATCGACCGCTAAATTGAGAGCTTTGCCTTCCGGCTCAGCTCCTTCACCACAACGGATCGATACAGCGTCCGCATTACTGAAGACGCCGCACCGATCCGCCTGTCGATCTCACGATCCACTCTTCCCTCACTCGTGAACAAGACTCCGAGGTACTTGAACTCCTCCACTTGGGGCAGGGTCTCCTCCGCAACCCGGAGATGGCACTCCACCCTTTTCCGGGTGAGAACCATGGACTCGGACTTGGAGGTGCTGATTCTCATTCCAGTCGCTTCACACTCAGCTGCGAACCGATCCAGTGAGAGCTGAAGATCCTGGCCAGATGAAGCCATCAGGACCACATCATCTGCAAAAAGCAGAGACCTAATCCTGCAGCCACCAAACCAGATCCCCTCAACGCCTTGACTGCGCCTAGAAATTCTGTCCATAAAAGTTATGAACAGAATGGGTGACAAAGGGCAGCCTTGGGGGAGTCCCTCACTGGAAACGTGTCCGACTTACTGCCGGCAATGAGGACCAAGCTCTGGCACTGATCATACAGGGAGCGGACCGCCACAATCAGACAGTCCGATACCCCATACTCTCTGAGCACTCCCCACAGGACTTCCTGAGGGACACGGTCGAATGCCTTCTCCAAGTCCACAAAACACATGTAGACTGGTTGGGCAAACTCCCATGCACCCTCAAGGACCCTGCCGAGAGTATAGAGCTGGTCCACAGTTCCACGACCAGGACGAAAACCACACTGTTCCTCCTGAATCTGAGGTTCGACTATCCGGCGTAGCCTCCTCTCCAGTACACCTGAACAGACCTTACCGGGAAGGCTGAGGAGTGTGATCCCACGATAGTTAGAACACACCCTCCGGTTCCCCTTCTTAAAGAGAGGAACCACCACCCCGGTCTGCCAATCCAGAGGTACTTCCCCCGATGTCCACACGATGCTGCAAAGTCTTGTCAACCAAGACAGCCCCACAGCATCCAGAGCCTTAAGGAACTCCGGGCGGATCTCATCCACCCCCGGGGCCTTGCCACAGAGGAGCTTTTTAACTACCTCAGCAACCTCAGCCCCAGAAATAGGAGAGCCCACCACAGATTCCCCAGGCACTGCTTCCTCATAGGAAGACGTGTTGGTGGGATTGAAGAGGTCTTCGAAGTATTCCCTCCACCGATCCACAACATCCGCAGTCGAGGTCAGCAGAACACCATCCTCACCATACACGGTGTTGATAGTGCACTGCTTCCCCTTCCTGAGGCGGCAGATGGTGGTCCAGAATCGCTTCGAAGCCGTCCGGAAGTCGTTTTCCATGGCTTCCCCAAACTCCTCCCATGTCCGAGTTTTTGCCTCCCCGACTGCTTAAGCCGCACACTGCTTGGCCTGTCGGTACCTGTCCGCTGCCTCAGGAGTCCTATGAGCCAAAAGAACCCGATAGGACTCCTTCTTCAGCTTGACGGCATCCCTCACCGCTGGTGTCTACCAATGGGTTCTAGGATTACCGCCACGACAGGCACCAACTACCATGCGGCCACAGCTCCAATCAGCCGTCTCGACAATAGAGGCGCGGAACATGGTCCATTCGGACTCAATGTCTAGCACCTCCCTCGTGACATGTTCAAAGTTCTTCCGGAGGTGGGAATTGAAACTCTCTCTGACAGGAGACTCTGCCAGATGTTCCCAGCAGACCCTCACAATGCGTTTGGGCCTGCCAGGTCTGTCCTGCATCCTCCCCCACCATCGCAGCCAACTCACCACCAGGTGGTGATCGGTAGAAAGCTCCGCCCCTCTCTTCACCCGAGTGTCCAAAACATGAGGCCGCAAATCCGATGACAGAACTACAAAGTCGATCATGGAACTGCGGCCTAGGGTGTCCTGGTGCCAAGTGCACATATGGACACCCTTATGTTTGAACATGGTGTTCGTTATGGACAATCTGTGACGGGCACAGAAGTCCAATAACAAAACACCGCTCGGGTTCAGATCCGGGCGGCCATTCTTCTCAATCACGCCTCTCCAGGTTTCACTGTCGTTGCCAACATGAGCGTTGAAGTCCCCCAGTAGAACGAGGGAATCACCCGGGGGAGCACTCCCTCGAGTGAATCCAAAAAGGGTGGGTACTCTGAGCTGCGGTTTGGCGCATAAACGCAAACCACAGTCAGGACCCGTTCCCCCACCCAAAGGCGGAGGGAATCTACCCTCTCGTCCACTGGGTTGAACTCCAACATGCATGCTCTGAGCCGGGGGGCAACAAGAATTGCCACCCCAGCCCGTCGCCTCTCACTGCCGGCAACGCCAGAGTGGAAGAGAGTCCAGCCCCTCTCGAGAGAACTGGTTCCAGAGCCCTTGCTGTGCGTCGAAGTGAGTCCGACTATATCTAGCCGGAACTTCTCCACCTCACGCACTAGCTCAGGCTCCTTCCCCCCAGCGAGGTGACGTTCCACGTCCCAAGAGCTAGCTTCTGTACCTGAGGATCGGACCGCCAAGTGCCCTGCCTTCGGCTGCCGCCCAGCTCACATCGCACCCGACCTCCATGACCCCTGCTATGGGTGGTGAGCCCATTGGAGGGGGGACCCACGTTGCCTCTTCGGGCTGTGCCCGGCCGGGCCCAATGGGGACAGGCCTGGCCACCAGACGCTCGCCATCGTGCCCCACCTCCGGGCCTGGCTCCAGAGGGGGGCCCCGGTGACCCGCGTCCGGGAGAGGGAAATGTGGGTCCTTTGTTTTTATTTTTCATGGAGGTCTTCGAGCTGCTCTTTGTCTGATCCCTCACCTAGGACCAGTTTGTCTTGGGAGACCCTACCAGGGGGCATAAAGCCCCCGGACAACATAGCTCCTAGGATCATTGGGACACGCAAACTCCTCTACCACGGTAAGGTGGCAGCTCAGAGAGGAGTTACATTTTTTATTTCATTTTAAGTAATCAATCCAACAAAACAATACACAGCAATATCATAACAATGCAATCCAATTCCAAAAGCAAACCCGACCCAGCAACACTCAGAACTGCAATAAACAGAGCAATTGAGAGGAGACACAAACACGACACAGAACAAACCAAAAGTAGTGAAACAAAAATTAATATTATCAACAACAGTATCAATATTAGTTACCAGTGTTGGGACTAACGCGTTACAAAGTTGGGTTAGCCATTTGTGGCCTGCAGGTCATTTTTTAACGGCCCCACGGCACATTTTAAAAATACGATTGAAAAAAATTAAAAACATGATAGTGGTATAAAAGAGCAAACAGGTGAAATGTAACAAGAAAATGTAGCAATGTTTACTCTAGTAACACAAAGCTGCCATGCAGGCTGTTTCTTTCTTTAAAAAATAATAATGAATCAAAATCAATGTCATTATGAATTATTGACCTATTCAAGGCTCCAATTACGTCACATTTGAGATATTTTGGGGGAAAATGTTGCATATTTTGTGTTTGCCATATAAAAAAAAAACTGAGCTGTTTTTAAAGGGCCTACAAGGAACAAACGAAAAACATAAACAACATTAAAACGTATAATTGACAGAAGTAACATTAGCCTATTGTTAAAATAATGAAAAAAACATCAAATATATTTGTTTTATTGTATTGTTACATTAATAGCTGTTATATTATTATAGGATGGCTTGTTAAACATTTCAAAGGATTTTCAGAGGGAGGAAAAACCAAGACATTTAATATAAAATGTAAAATGAATAAATACATACAAAGAAAAAAAAAATGGTTAAAAGCCATCGTCCCGGGGAGCATTTCATTTACGATTGAAAAAAATTAAAAACATGATAAGTGGTATAAAAGAGCAAACAGGTGAAATGTAACAAGAAAATGTAGCAATGTTTACTCTAATAACACAAAGCTGCCATGCAGGCTGTTTCTTTCTTTAAAAAATAATAATGAATCAAAATCAATGTCATTATGAATTATTGACCTATTCAAGGCTCCAATTACGTCACATTTTAGATATTTTGGGGGAAAATGTTGCATATTTTGTGTTTGCCATATAAAAAACTGTTTTTTTAAAGGGCCTAAAAGGAACAAACGAAAAACATAAACAACAATAAAACGTATAATTGACGGACAGATCTGAAGTTGATCTCGAGATTATTGTGTTAAAAGTAAACAGTAAAAAAAAATAGAATTTATTTTTTAACACTATAATTATTTGGATCCCCAATAATTTTTGTGTGATTTGTTTTTAAGTGTCATTGCTCAAAAGATAATAATGAATTAAAATCAATGTGGCGCCAATTATTATATAATCTCAAATATTCCACTTAAAAATTTTATTGTGGGAAAATATTGCATATTTTGTATTTTTTCCATAAAAAATAGGGTTTTCTTTGACAACAAGAGCATACAACTTCAATCTTTAAAACCGTTATATTGACAGATAGACCTAATGTTGATCTAGAGCAGGGGTCACCAACGCGGTGCCCGCGGGCACCAGGTCGCCCGTAAGGACCAGATGAGTCGCCCGCTGGCCTGTTCTAAAAATAGCTCGAATAGCAGCACTGTAGCGGCGAACAGCTGTCTCGTCAGCTGATGCGCGAGCGCGTAACTGCGGCTGCTTGGCAACCAGCCAAACCCCACATAATAAAATTATATTTTATTTTAGAGCACATCCACATCCCTGTTCACCTAGGCAACCCCAGGAAATGTATATAATTCGGCATTATTATCAGTTTACGTTCACGCGCAGGTATAACGCGGCACGCTCCCGTCTCGTCTGCTGGTGCGCGAGCCGGGTAATTAAGACAGCTGTGTCAAATCAAGGAGTACAAAAGACGCCAGCGCAGAGTGGAGAAAGGTTTGGTTCATTACAGATAAAAGTGTACCAAAACCAAAAGCTGAACGGACAGCCGGTAAGATTGCACTTTATTTCTCTTTGTGGGTGTGGCGCACCTGTTGTGCCTGTTGGATCATTGGCTGCTAGTGAGGGCATAGAAAAGGGGTATTTTTCTACCAGTAGACAGCGTTTAAGATTTTCACTGCTAAATTAATATATTTATATTGGATATGGATTTTAAATATGTATCTAAAATAGGTGGTTAATTGGTTAGGTGTTTATGTATTTGCATATTGGGTTTTCTGCTGCATTTATCTATTGTGTTTCTGGTGTTAAATGTATTTTATATGTATCTTGGTGCATTTATGTTGAGACAATGTGTTTAAAATCTGAATTAACTTAAAGGGAAAATATTAATCAATTTTCTTGCACTTGTTTAATTGTTAAGTGTTTGATAGCCTAATTAATAATTGTAAATTATGGGATTGATAATTGATTGATTTTTTACGGCATGTTAATCTTGTGGTGTTTTGTCCTTAAAGGTTTTTCACCTACTAAAGAAGCTACAGCAGGGGTGGGCAATTAATTTTTACCGGGGGCCGCATGAGCTACCCGAGCACTGCTGGAGGGCCACATCGACAATATTTCAATTAAATTTTGCTCAATATTATTTTTGATATATGCCGTAAGATAAATAATAATAATAATAATTAATAATAATAGTAATACTTCAACATAGTGTGTGGATTCCATGACTAATATAAATAAATTAACATTAATAATAAATGACAGTAAAATAAGCACACGTATGAGGAGTCATAGTGTAACTTTGTGTGGTGTTTGAGTTGTCCGACTTTTTGTGTGGCCATAAACGCACCACTGGTTTAGTGCTATGCGTGTTGGTGACAGATGACAAGTTGGTTTTGGCCTGGTTTGTACGGCAGAAAATGACTAGTTTTTCCAGATAGAAGTGTGAAAACTCGTGTTTTTGGTGTGGTTATGTCCGAATATAAACAGTTTTGCTCAATAAAGTGATCGATATAATTCCTGTCCTCGAAGCATCTCGATAGACGTTACAATAATTGAACGGCGTTCAATTGAACGGTGTTGACGAACACCGTTAGGGCCGCTTGTTGTCACTGTCACTCAAAGTTGCATTGCAAAATTACATAGAATAAATATGTTTATTTTGTTTAGAATTCAGATGGGATTTGATTTGGTGCGCGGCATATATTTGCTGCGCGCAGCGGACGCTTGAGCAGTGCGCAATTGCGCAGGCGCGCACCTTAGAGGGAACGTTGCTTGGCAGTCCATGTCTTGTTGAAAACACGCCATTCCTCATCAACTTTTCTCTTTTTAGCGTCTCGGGTGTAAACCGTGCATCACTTGTCGCTGCATGTGCACCTTCACTCACAGGTTACACACGGACACACGCCCATAAATTAATACTTTTCAAAATAAAAGCAGCACAGTTGTATTGCGCGCACGACATAGATGTTTTTTCAACTTTATTTTGTAATTTGTGATTGCAGCTGTTCACATTCACTCACAATCACGCACACGCATACGTCCACACGGAAGTAATACAAATAACGATTTTCAAAACAAAAGCAGCACCGTTGTATTGCACACTCGACATAGATACTTTTTAAAATTTATTTTGTAATTTATAATTGGCCTCACGCGGGCCGGACAGGGACGCACAAAGGACCGGATGCGGCCCGCGGGCCGCAGAATGCCCAGGTCTGAGCTAAAGGCTACTAAAGACAGCTAATGACAGCTAAAGAAACTAAAGTCTACTAACACTGCTAAAGACTGCTAAAAAGACTAAAGAAGAAAAAATAAGCTGTTTCTTCGTTGGAAAAACTGTTGCAAACTAAAGGAAAATAAAAGGAAAAAAGTAACTCCGGTCTGGTCTTTTGAGTGAAATCCAGAAGCCACATTCAGCATTGGTACATCCCTTCAAGTGTGGGATAAGCACAGTGAAAAAAGCAAAACACTTGACAAGCACTTACCAGTGAGCTGCCCCTATTTTTTAAATGTTATTTATTTACTAGCAAGTTGGTCTCGCTTTGCTCGACATTTTTAATTCTAAGAGACAAAACTCAAATAGAATTTAAAAATCCAAGAAAATATTTTAAAGACTTGGTCTTCACTAACTGACAATAAACAGATAACAGATTTGGTGTCCAGTTCAAAGTGTGACATGATTTATTTCAAAATTTGAGTTGACTTTTGTATTTTACATGAGTTATTATTTGTACAAACATGGTGCAAAGTAATTCATGATTTGTTCAAAAATGTTAGTGGCTAGCTAGTTAAAATGGGATATTGAGATTTCACAAGACTGTCTTAAAAGTGATCATTTGAAAATGTTCAATTTGAAAAATGTGCACTTAGAGAAAATATACAAATAAAGTGTTGCATATTGATATTTATCTGTTCCTATATATATTTATTGTGAGAAATCATTAAGATGATCATTTCCATAAAGATAAATATCATTAATTATTAGTAATAACAGAGTTAAAGGTAAATTGAGAAAATTGGCTATTTCTGGCCATTTATTTAAGTGTGTATCAAACTGGTAGCCCTTCGCATTAAATCAGTACCCAAGAAGTAGCTCTTGCTTTCAAAAAGGTTGGTGACCCCTGATCTAGAGATTTAAAACTTGAATAATAATAAAAATAATAATACTGAATAATGACACATTTTTAATATATTTTTGACCAAAACCCTTTGGGGTCCCCGGGATCAAGCCTGAGGAGGCCTAAATGTATCTTTTTTATACATACATTGTATTGTTTTTTAAAATAAAAAAATATCAAAATGGCCCCCGCTTGCTTTGATTTTTCAGAATGCAGCCCTCAGTGGAAAAAGTTTGGACACCCCGGATGTAGATGCGCGTGTCGGCTGTTCACATTGACTTTACAAAAGAGAAGTGTGGTATACTTCTCTTGTTGCCTTATTTGTATTTGACTTTATTAAATGTATGCCGGAGCAGGAGGGGATGAAACCAGGGCCGGCCCGTGGCATAGGCCGTATAGGCAAATCCATCAGGGGGCGCCACGCCAGTGCCACAAATGTTGGAGAAAAAAAAGAAAAAAAAATTCTAAATACAAAAAATAATCCCACGTAAATTAAAATGCAAAGTAAAGCCTATTTAATAGAAATATTATTTGTTACAACATTACGCCCCCATTCTCCCGCACGGTGCGCCCCCTCCCTTCCCGTATCATGACTCTTACCACATCAAAAAATCAACACAAGATGTCAAAACGGCCAAAACTGTCAGGTGCCCAGGGAAGAAAAAATAGAAAAGAAGAGGAGGAGAAACGAGAAAAAGACAGAGGTAGCAGGTAGGTAACGTTAGCCTACATGAAATTATTTGTCTGTTACAGAATGTGATAGTAACCTGGCTTTTTAGCATTAAGCTAATGTCAAATAATTCGGCAATTGCTAATCAATAAATAGCTAGTTCTGTTTTAACGTCGGGTTAATATTGTGGAGGGGGCTAAATTGTTATGGAAAATAATAATGTAACGTTAGGTAATTACAGGAGTCCCACCTTACATTCCTCAGGGACATTTGTATTAGATCTTTTAAGCAGGTGTTTTTTCTTTACATTGTTATTGCCTTCTGGTTAGCTAATGTTTGCCCTGCAGGTAATAGTCACTTTTCCACCCCTTTATATATTAGGTGTAGTTGTAAGCCTAGTTGTTAAAGTGCACATCATTAATGGTAATTAAGCAATATAACATGAGAGGGAATGCTGTTTTTTTAATTTGAGCACTGCTGTGATTCGGTTAAAGATAATCATAACATAACATTCTCATATAATATGTTAATTTGCTTTCTTTAAGTAAAAAAAAAGGTCAAAGACAAAGCTATTCGGTTTCTTGTGAGTATATACACTTCACTGCCGATGTGGGGGGGCGCCACCTAAAATCTTGCCTAGGGCGCCAGATTGGTTAGGGCCAGGCCTGGATGAAACAGTACAAACAACAGTACAAAACAGCGCCAGGGTGTGATAAAATGGCAACCAAGGTAATCAAAAAGGTTAACCAACGAACGAGATTTCTCTACAGAATTTCCTCTCTGGTCAACAAAAGCACCTTGAGGATTCTGGCGGGAACTCTCGTTCAACCCTTTTTCGATTACGCATGCACCTCCTGGTACCCTAGCACCTCCAAAACCCTCAAATCTAAACTCCAAACATCTCAGAACAAGCTAGTCAGGTTACTTCTAGACCTCCACCCCAGATCCCACCTCACTCCTACCCACTTCTGTAAAGTGGGCTGGCTCAAGGTGGAGGACAGAGTTAAACAACTTGCACTGAGCCTAGTCTATAAAATCCGCTACACCTCCCTGATACCGAAGTACATGTCAAACTACTTCCTTAACGTAAATGACCGCCATAACCACAACACCAGGGGGTGCTCCACTAACCACGTTAAACCCAGATTCCGAACTAACAAAGGTCTTAACTCATTCTCTTTCTATGCCACATCAATGTGGAATGCGCTCCCAACAGGTATAAAAGAAAGGGCATCTCTATCCTCCTTCAAAACCGCTATAAAAGTTCACCTCCAGGCAGCTACAACCCTAAACTAACACCCTCCCCGGATTGCTAATAATCAAATGTAAACAATCAAATGCAGATTCTTTTTCTTATGCCTTCTGATCTCTCTCTCTCTCTCTCTCTCTCTCTCTCTCTCTCTCTCTATGTCCACTACTTGATGTCCATATCCCCCCCCCCCCCCCACCCCACCCCCCCTCCACACTCCTGATTGTAAATAATGTAAATAATTCAATGTGATTATCTTGTGTGATGACTGTATTATGATGATAGTATATATGATAGTATATATCTGTATCATGAATCAATTTAAGTGGACCCCGACTTAAACAAGTTGAAAAACTTATTCGGGTGTTACCATTTAGTGGTCAATTGTACGGAATATGTACTTCACTGTGCAACCTACTAATAAAAGTCTCAATCAATCAATCAATTGTAAACTAACTCAATAAAGCAACTAAAGTAGTTATTTTCTTAAAAGACCGAATTAAAGTGACTCAAAAACGACAACATTACAACAGACGGTGTTACAAGGGCGACCATTTTCCGTAAATAATCCAAATTCGGAGCACAGCATCATAGCTTTCACAGCTCAAAAACGACAATATTACTCTTACGCTTCGTATTTGTATCGCATCTTTTGACTAACTACTTGGGTTCTCAATTCAACATCAGACTAGCCACACATTTTAAATCTCATTACACCACAGAACGTACAAACTGTCCTTTTCCGGGCAGGATAAAGTCATAAATCATTCAAATATAGAACGATACAAAATCCACGAAGATAAAAGTTAAAACAAATTGTTGAAAAAAAGAACACACTCACGTCGTTAGATAGCTCCATCTTCTTCTCTGGAAAGTTGAGAATGTCCCCACACAGACCAGCTATATCTTGTGTGTGCCTCCAAACTCTAGACTTAAAAGAGCTAACCGAATATTCTTTTGAAGACATTAAAGCAGGGGTCACCAACCTTTTTGAAACCAAGAGCTACTTCTTGGGTACTGATTAATGCGAAGGGCTACCAGTTTGATACACACTTAAATACATTGCCAGAAATAGCCAATTTGCTCAATTTAACTTTAACTCTATGTTATTATTAATAATTAATGATATTTACACTTAATTGAACGGTTTAAAAGAGGAGAAAACACTAAAAAAATGACAATTAAATTTTGAAACATAGTTTATCTTCAATTTCGACTCTTTAAAATTCAAAATTCAACCGAAAAAAAAGAACAGAAAAACTAGCTAATTCGAATCTTTTTGAAAAAATTTAAAAAATAATTTTTGGAACATCATTAGTAATTTTTCCTGATTAAGATTAATTTTAGAATTTTAATTACATGTTTTAAATAGGTTAAAATCCAATCTACACTTTGCTAGAATATATAACAAATTGGAACAAGCTATATTTCTAACAAAGACAAATCATTATTTCTTCTAGATTTTCCAGAACAAACATTTTACAAACATCCAGATTTTGAATTTAAATTTGATTCTACAGATTTTCTAGATTTGCCATAATATTTTTTTTTAATTTTAATCATAATAAGTTTGAAGAAATATTTCACAAATATTCTTCGTCGAAAAAACAGCTAAAATGAAGAATTAAATTAAAATTTATTTATTATTCTTTACAACAATAAAAAAAAGTTTACTTGAACATTGATTTAAATTGTCAGGAAAGAAGAGGAAGGAATTTAAAAGGTATACATGTTTAAAAATCCTAAAATCATTTTTAAGGTTGTATTTTTTCTCTAAAATTGTCTTTCTGAAAGTTATAAGAAGCAAAGTAAAAAAAAAGGAATGAATTTATTTAAACAAGTGAAGACCAAGTCTTTAAAATATTTTCTTGGATTTTCAAATTCTATTTGAGTTTTGTCTCTGTTAGAATTAAAAATGTCGAGCAAAGCGAGACCAGCTTGCAAGTAAATAAATAAAATTTAAAAAATAGAGGCAGCTCACTGCTAAGTGCTGCTATTTGAGCTATTTTTAGAACAGGCCGGCGGGCTACTCATCTGGTCCTTACGGGCTACCTGGTGCCCGCGGGCACCGCGTTGGTGACCCCTGCATTAAAGGATAAAAGAGCTATTCTTCTGAAGAGATTCAAATACGTGCGACTTGTAGTGACGTGCGATAAGACTTGTTAAAATTTATTATCTATAAGAAGGGTGTCAAAAGTGTGGCCCGGAGGCCATTTGCGGCCCACAGATAATGTTTTAAAGTGAAGTGAAGTGAATTATTATATTTATATAGAGCTATATAGGCCGGGCTCTTTAGCGCCGCCCTAGTGGCTCTCGATAATTCAATGTATATACTCTTGATGATTATCTTGTGTGATGACTGTATTATGATGTTAGTATATATTTGTATCATGAATCAATTTAAGTGGACCCCGACTTAAACAAGTTGAACAACTTATTGGGGTGTTACCATTTAGTGGTCAATTGTACGGAATCACTGTGCAATCTACTAATAAAAGTTTCAAAAAAACCCATCAAATATTAACACTTTGAAAAATATTTCTGGTGGAAGGTTTTGCATATTTTGTGTGTTTGCCATAAAAAACATAGTTTTGTTTGACAAAAAAAGGGCAGAAAAAAAACAAACAAAAGAAGCAACATAAAAAAAAAAAACGTGTTAAACATTTTGAAAAAAGCAACATAAAAAAAAACTGCATTAAACATTTTGAAATGAGGGATGGATGTGAAGTTGATGTAGACTGCGGGGATCCGAGCGTTAAATAATATATCTACACTGTAAAAAAAAAATCCTATTTTTATGGTTAATTTACTCTAAATACTGTAATTTCTCTTTTTTTTTTTCAATAGTTTATAAAACTGTAGAATTGAAGACATTATCTGTAAATAAACAATCCGCCTGTTATTTTAAGTAATATGCCAGTAATGACAAACTATGTATATTTCTATTTTTTTTTACAGAAAAATACCAAATTAATTGTACATAGCATTTTCTGTTTTCTTAAATTAATTTCAAATTCATGTAAAATTACAGTAATTATCTTTCATTAAATATGTAGCTTGTTATATAAAAGTCTATGTCCATACTAACAATCTAAGTGTAGAATAAAGGTATTTTTCTGCAGAACTGTTTGCATCGTCACTTTATTAAAGGTGGTTGATCTTAATAATTTAGTAAAAATCTGTAAAATTACGATATTTTTTCCGCAAAACGTTTCATGAAAATTTCTGTAAATATAATGTTTTTCATCATTATTTGGTTTACAATGTTTTACTATAATTTTATGCTTTTTGTTTGGCAGCCGTAGCTGCCAGTAGATGACCGTTTTTTTTACAGAATTTTTTTTACAGTGTATGCCCTGGCCCCTGGCACACCATTATCATCATTTTATGACCCAAGCAAAACACTCTTTACACTTTTATACTGAAATAAATACACCTACAACTTATTCAATAAAAACTAGCAGCAGCGGTAAAGTTTAGATCCATGAAGGACAGAAGAAAGTGAATGAATGTTTATAACTGAATACATTTACATATGCATACACATTTGTTTTCTTTTTTTATAAGTTTTTTTAAAGACTGAAGTAACGTTTATGACAAGATTTTTCCAAAACACAACATAGGATGTGAGATATAACAGCATAATGCATACTTTTATCATTTGTTTTCAAAACACTTACAAAAAAGTGGGACCTCAAAAATGTACGGTGGGACCCATTGGCGTTGTTAGGCCTGTTTTAGGGGGGCTCAAGCCCCCCTAAAATATTCTTAAGCCCCCCTAAATAATTTGGGTACATTTTTTTATTTTATTTTATTTATTTATTTTTTTTACAAATACATGCCGACATATTCATTATAAAGTGGCCCGAATATGAGTTTAAATAAATAATCATATAACCTGTCATTATTCACTCAACCTTGTGTCTGCAATTGTAAATAATTTAGTTTTTAAGTTGTGTGTTTCTGGTAGAATCTATATAAAGCAATATACATTAGCCTATTGTTAAAATAATGAAAAAAACATCATTAAATATATTTGTTTTATTGTATTGTTACATTAATAGCTGTTATATTATTATAGGATGGCTTGTTGAATATTGCATAGGATTTTCAGAGGGAGGAAAAACCAAGACATTTAATATAAAATGTAAAATTAATAAATACAAAGAAAAAGAAAAAATAATGGTTAAAAGCCATCGTCCCGGGGAGCATTTCATTTTGTCCCGTGCATTTTTTTTCACCGTCCCCGGGACGACGGGACTACGTTAATCTCAAGCCCTGGAAGTTACATTTTATTGTTTGCATTATTTGTTCCAGCATTGCACTTTGAAGATGGTCCCTCAGCTCTTTGATAGCTTTGGCTCTTTTTCAGATCAGCAGACTAAGTCTTTCTTATTTACAGTATATATAAATGTTTCTCATTTCTATTCAGACTTCCATACATATTTAATTTCCTTAACGGCTTGCCATAATATATATATATATATATATATATATATATATATATATATATATATATATATATATATATATATATATATATATATATATATATATATATATATATATATATATATATATATATATAAAAGCCAAATGATCCCGATCCAGATATTACTTTAATTCAAGTAATTAAGTGGGCTTGAATTTACAGCCATTTTAGTCACATTTGTGCCCAAAATGTAATCTGTGCAACTTCAAAATATTTGGGAACAAACAATTATTGTATTGTGAGCATTAGCCTCTATGTTGTGAATGAATAACATAGAGGCTAATGCCATCCTGTGCATTTCCTGGGGGCTAAGCCCCCCCTGTCCTTAAAAGCTAGTGACGCCCCTGCTGGGACCCCATTTTTATGACTTGATTCTGAACATTCCTAGCGCCAACACTGCTGTCAATAGAGGAGAAAAAAAGGCTTTATTTACATTTTTCATTTTCGATTTTGATTTCAGTGTTTTATGCCACTTCAAGTTGCCAAAGAAGTGCTGTGGAAATACAGCCGACGGGATTGCGCAGCAAACGGGAAGCAAGCCCAAAGCGTTTTTTTTGATTGATTGAAACTTTTATAAGGAGATTGCACAGTACAGTACATATTCCGTACAATTGACCACTAAATGGTAACACCCCAATAAGTTTTTCAACTTGTTTAAGTCGGGGTCCACGTTAATCAATTCATGGTAAAAGCACATGGTGCAGGTGAACAAAGGACTTCTTTCATTAAAGGCCTACTGAAAGCCACTACTAGCGACCACGCAGTCTGATAGTTTATATATCAATGATGACATCTTAACATTGCAACACATGCCAATACGGCCGGGTTAACTTATAAAGTGACATTTTAAATTTCCCGCCACACTTCCGGTTGAAAACGTCTCGGTTAGGTTGACGTTTGCGCGTGACGTAACCAGTGAAACAGAAGTATCGGTACCCCATTGAATCCAATACAAAAAAGCTCTGTTTTCATCTCAAAATTCCACAGTATTCTGGACATCTGTGTTGGTGAATCTTTTGCAATTTTTCTAATGAACAATGGAGACTGCAAAGAAGAAAGTTGTTGGTGGGATCGGTGTATTAGCGGCGGACTACAGCAACACAACCAGGAAGACTTTGACTTGGATAGCAGACGCGCTAGCCGACGCTAGCCACCGACCGCACGGATGATCGTGGTGAAGTCCTTCGTCCTTCCGTCGATCGCTGGAACGCAGGTGAGCACGGGTGTTGATGAGGGCTGGCTGGCGTAGGTGGATAGCTAATGTTTTTAGCATAGCTCTGTGAGGTCCCGTTACTAAGTTAAATTCAATGGCGTCGTTAGCAACAGCATTGTTAACCTTCGCCAGCCTGGAAAGCATTAACCGTGTATTTACATGTCCCTGGTTTAATAGTATTGTTAATTTTCTATCTATCCTTCCAGTCAGGGGTTTATTTCTTCTATTTCTATATGCAGTTAAGCATGATGCTATCACGTTAGCTCGTAGCTAAAGTGCTTCACCGATGTATTGTCGTGGAGATAAAAGTCACTGTGAATGTCCATTTCGCGTTCTCGACTCTCATTTTCCAGAGGATATAGTATCCGAGGTGGTTTAAAATACAAATCTGTGATCCACAATAGAAAAAGGAGAAAGTGTGGAATCCAATGAGCCAGCTTGTACCTAAGTTACGGTCAGAGCGAAAACAGATCTGTCCTGCACTGCACTCTAGTCCTTCACTCTCACTTTCCTCATCCACAAATCTTTCATCCTCGCTCAAATGTATGGGGTAATCGTCGCTTTCTCGGTCCGAATCGCTCTAGCTGCATTGAAAACAATAGGAAAATATGAGGAGGCGAACAACTTACTACGTCACGCTACTTCCGGTACAGGCAAGGCTTTTTTTTAATCAGAGACCAAAAGTTGCAAACTTTATCGTCGATGTTCTATACTAAATCCTTTCAGCAAAAATATAGCAATATCGCGAAATGATCAAGTATGACACATAAAATGGATCTGCTATCCCCGTTTAAATTAAAAAAAAAATCATTTCAGTAGGCCTTTAAGGTTTGTGATAAACCATCAAACCCATTCGTTAAAAGGACTCTATAGTAACATAAAGTGACTTTTTCTGGACATAATGAAAGAAAGGTTTATTTTTGGGACCGCGATCACCGCGTAATAATTTTTACACAAACACAAACATTTGGTGACGGGCTTGTGCCAAAAAGGATAAAGACTATTTTTGGAACCTTTTACATTCGCTTGGAAGTGTAAACATTTTTTGATGTACCAGGTGAAGGATTTCTGTTGATTAAAAGATGTCAAATGTGTTAAGTCACAGGATTTTCCTGGGGGGGAAGTTTTTTTTAACATTTCTGTATTTATTTTTATAAACCTTCATCTATAATACGCAACGTTTACATACAAGCAAATAAATAATTATAATCAAAACAAGTACAGAAACAGTACAAACAACAGTACAAAACAGCGCCAGGGTGTTGTAAACTCAATAAAGCAACTAAAGTACAATGCAAAATACAAACCCCGTTTCCATATGAGTTGGGAAATTGTGTTAGATGTAAATATAAACGGAATACAATGATTTGCAAATAATTTTCAAGCCATATTCAGTTGCATGCACTACAAAGACAACATATTTGATGTTCAAACTGATAAAAAAAATTGGTTTTGCAAATAATAATTAACTTAGAATTTCATGGCTGCAACACGTGCCAAAGTAGTTGGGAAAGGGCATGTTCACCACTGTGTTACATGGCCTTTCCTTTTAACAACACTCAGTAAAGGTTTGGGAACTGAGGAGACACATTTTTGAAGCTTCTCAGGTGGAATTCTTTCCCATTCTTGCTTGATGTACAGCTTAAGTTGTTCAACAGTCCGGGGGTCTCCCTTCTGCTATTTTAGGCTTCACACATTTTCAATGGGAGACAGGTCTGGACTACAGGCAGGCCAGTCTAGTACCCGCACTCTTTTACTATGAAGCCACGTTGATGTAACACCTGGCTTGGCATTGTCTTGCTGAAATAAGCAGGGGCGTCCATGGTAACGTTGCTTGGATGGCAACACATGTTGCTCCAAAAGCTGTATGTACCTTTCAGCATTAATGGTGCCTTCACAGATGTGTAAGTTACCCATGTCTTGGGCACTAATTCACCCCCATACCATCACACATGCTGCCTTTTACACTTTGTGCCTATAACAATCCGGATGGTTCTTTTCCTCTTTGGTCCTTTGGACACGACGTCCACAGTTTCCAAAAACAATTTGAAATGTGGACTCGTCAGACCACTTTTCCACTTTGTATCAGTCCATCTTAGATGAGCTCAGGCCCAGCGAAGCCGACGGCGGTTCTGGGTGTTGTTGATAAACGGTTTTCGCCTTGCATAGGAGAGTTTTAACTTGCACTTACAGATGTAGCGACCAACTGTAGTTACTGACAGTGGGTTTCTGAAGTGTTCCTGAGCCCATGTGGTGATATCCTTTACACACTGATGTCGCTTGTTGATGCAGTACCGCCTGAGGGATGGAAGGTCACGGGCTTAGCTGCTTACGTGCAGTGATTTCTCCAGATTCTCTGAACCCTTTGATGATATTACGGAGCGTAGATGGTGAAATCCCTAAATTCCTTGCAATAGCTGCTTGAGAAAGGTTGTTCTTAAACTGTTCAACAATTTGCTCACACATTTGTTGACAAAGTGGTGACCCTCGCCCCGTCCTTGTTTGTGAATGACTGAGCATTTCATGGAATCTACTTTTATACCCAATCATGGCACCCACCTGTTCCCAATTAGCCTGCACACCTGTGGGATGTTCCAAATAAGTGTTTGATGAGCATTCCTCAACTTTATCAGTATTTATTGCCACCTTTCCCAACTTCTTTGTCACGTGTTGCTGCCATCAAATTCTAAAGTTAATGTTTATCAGTTTGAACATATAAAGTTAATGTTTATCAGTTTGAACATATAAAGTTAATGTTTATCAGTTTGAACATCAAATATGTTGTCTTTGTAGCATATTCAACTGAATATGGCTTGAAAATGATTTGCAAATTATTGTATTCCATTTATATTTACATCTAACACAATTTCCCACCTCATATGGAAACGGGGTTTGTATTATTATAAATAACTCAAAGCGCTCAGAGAAGTGGGAACCCATCCTTCATTCACACTTGGTGGTGGTAAGCTACATTTGTAGCCACAGCTGCCCTGAGGTAGACTGACGGAAGCGAGGCTGCCAGTTTGTGCCTACGGCCCCTCCGACCACCACCTATCATTCATTCATCATTCATTCACCCGTGTGAGCAAGGTGACCAATTCCTCTCAAATGTGCGTTCTTTGCCAAGATAATCCATCCCACCTCACAGGTGTGGCATATCAAGATGATGAGAGGATTATTGCACATTTCCTTCTTGTGGGATGAATCAAGTGTAAAAATGGACGATGTTTTAGGCTAAGCCAATGAACATATTTTCACGTGCAACGCTGACCTGGCAGGGGGTTTCATGCATGCCTAGTTTCATTACCGCATTTGGAGGTATCCAACTCCTCGCCATGCCATCCTGCAGCGTGGCGTGCACCTTCCACATCTCCACCTTCATCTTCCTCAGACGCTCAGTGATGGGCAAGATACCTGGAAAATGTCCGCTACAAGTTACTCTCCATGCAGGAGCTATGGTGGCAAGCATCAACATTACAGTTAAACAATACAGTACTCTAGTGCAGGCCTGGGCAATTATTTTGACTCGGGGGCCCTGATTGAATGATAAAACGTTATGACAGACCACCTGAAAAAACGGAATAGAATTGTACATTTTTTGACTGAATGAGACACCCGGAATGTACATGAAAATAAAGAATGTGGGATTTACCATATTAACTATGAAAAATAAAACATTGAATATTGACAACATATGAGCGTCACACCCCCTCTCCCCTTACAATCAAGCGAAACGCAACAAAAATGCAACAAACACAGCGAAATATGAACGCAAAAGGTAAAACAAAAACCCACCTACGATCTGATATATGTGATATATCACTAAGCTTTAGAACTTTGTTGTAAAAATCTCTTACCGCGTCTGTCCCTGAAACCCCTATTTCAGGCTCTGGAAACACTCTGTGGAAACGCTGTATTAGTATTCATTCTTTTCCTATCGTTTCAGTTTCACGTCACCGTGGAGTTATGGAGTCTGTCTAGCTCAGGGGTCGGCAACCCAAAATGTTGAAAGAGCCATATTGGACCAAAAATACAAAAACAAATCTGTATGGAGCCGCAACAAATTAAAAGCCCTGTTACATACAGATAGTGTGTCATGAGATATAAATTGAATTAAGAGGACTTAAAGGAAACTAAATGAGCTCTAATATAGCTACAAATGAGGCATAATGATGCAATATGTACATATAGCTAGCCTAAATAGCATGTTAGCATCGATTAGCTTGCAGTCATCCAGTGACCAAATATGTCTGGAGCTGCAACAAATTAAAAGCCCTGTTACATACAGATAGTGTGTCATAAGATATAAATTGAATTAAGAGGACTTAAAAGAAACTAAATGAGCTCAAATATAGCTACAAATGAGGCATAATGATGCAATATGTACATATAGCTAGCCTAAATAGCATGTTAGCATCGATTAGCTTGCAGTCATCCAGTGACCAAATATGTCCGGTTAGCACTCCACACAAGTCAATAACATCAACAAAACTCACCTTTGTGCACTCATGCACAACGTTAAGATTGGTGGACAAAATGAGACAGAAAAAGAAGTGGCGTAAAACACTCCTAGAAAGTCGGAGAAAGTTAAACATGTAAACAAACTATACGGTGAGTTCAAGGACCGCCAAAATTAGTAGGACAAAACGGCGCTCGCCAAATACTCGAATCAGTGAAGCATGTTTAATATAAACAGTGTGCTTTATAACAATTAGGGAGGTTTGTGTCATGTTTGTCCTCCTACAGAAACCATATTAACACAAAAAAAAGGTTTTTTTCCCCTCATCTTTTTCCATTTTTCATACATTTTTTAAAAAAGCTCCAGAGAGCCGCCAGGGCGGCGCTAAAGAGCCGCATGCGGCTCTAGAGCCGCGGGTTGCCGACCCCCGGTCTAGCTGATCGGAGAGCTAGCTTGCGCCGTGACTTCTATTTTGTTTGATCAGCCGTTTTACTGCCGTGTTACAGACACCGTTTGGAAACACTTAAGGTATGTAAGTAAACCTTTACTAGATATTTCTGAGTAAATACTGTAAGCCATTTCACAAGGTGGATATCTGCGGTGCGGCTAATGTATGGAAAATGTGTTTTTCTTCTCAAATGCCCCGTTTCCAAGTTACCATCTCCTGAAGTTGTTGGCTGTGTGGGCGGGAACTGTTACATGATGTACATTTCAGGGCGGGAACTGTTACATGATGTACATTTCAGGGCGGGAACTGTTGCATGATGTACATTTCAGGGCGGGAACTGTTACATGATGTACATTTCAGGGCGGGAACTGTTGCATGATGGGGAAGCCATGGAAAACAACTTTCGGATGGCTTCGAAGCGATTCTGGACCACCATCCGCCGCCTCAGGAAGGTGAAGCAGTGCACTGTCAACACCGTGTATGGTGCGGATGGTGTTCTGCTGACCTCAACTGCGGATGTTGTGGATCGGTGGAGGGAATACTTCGAAGTCCTCCTCAATCCCACCAACACGTCTTCCTATGAGGAAGCAGTGCCTGGGGAATCTGTGGTGGGCTCTTCCATTTCTGGGGCTGAGGTTGCTGAGGTAGTTAAAAAGCTCCTTGGTGGCAGGGCCCCGGGTGGATGAGAGCCGCCCGGAGTGTGGTAATCTGAAATTTCCTTGCTCATTTCTGTTGTCTGCACACCATGTTCACTCTCTCTCTCGTCCACAGTATGGAGTGCAGCTGGCGCAAGGCAGCAGCACACACCTGACATTGATTAGAAGCAGCCTATTTAACCTTGCTGCTGACGGCCTGTGAGCGCCGGAACTTTGTCACTGCTTGCTTCAGACGCATTGGTATTTTAGACTCACCAGCGGACTCACTAGTTCGTCTTGTGCATCTTCTCAGGTTTGCCTGTATTATTCCGAGCCTTGTCTAGCGCCTTTGTTTTGTACTTTTGTATTTTGTTTTTTTCAGTATTACTTCTTTCGTGAAGTATTTTTCCTAGCCTTGTCTAGCGCTTTTGGTTTTTTTTGTAAGTAATTTATATTAGTAGTTTTTACATGGTGTGTTTTTGTGTATTTGCCACCATCGCCTTTGTTTTTGCCATCGTGTGCTATACCTCTTGAATAAAGAGAAAGACCATTGATAGCACGCTAAAAGTCTCTGCATCCTTGGGTTCCACCACACCAGATCGTTACACGGAGTTCCTTAAGACTCTGGATGCTGTGGGGCTGTCTTGGTTGACAAGACTCTGCAGCATCGCATGGACAACGGGGGCGGTACCTCTGGATTGGCAGACCGGGGTGGTGGTTCCTCTCTTTAAGAAGGGGAACCGGAGGGTGTGTTCCAACTATCGGGGGATCACACTCCTCAGCCTTCCCGGTAAGGTATATTCGGGTGTACTGGAGAGGAGGCTACGCCGGATAGTCAAACCTCGGATTCAGGAGGAACAGTGTGGTTTTCGTCCTGGTCATGGAACTGTGGACCAGCTCTATACTCTCGGCAGGATCCTTGAGGGTGCATGGGAGTTTGCCCAACCAGTCTACATGTGATTTGTGGACTTGGAGAAGGCATTCGACCGTGCTCAGAGAGTATGGGGTATCGGACTGTCTGATTGTGGCGGTCCTCTCCCTGTACGATCAGTGTCAGAGCTTGGTCCGCATTGCCGGCAGTAAGTCGGACACGTTTCCAGTGAGGGTTGGACTCTGCCAAGGCTGCCCTTTGTCACCGATTCTGTTCATAACTTTTATGGACAGAATTTCTAGGCGCAGTCAAGGCGTTAAGGGGATCCAGTTTGGTGGCTGCAGGATTAGGTCTCTGCTTTTTGCAGATGATGTGGTCCTGATGGCTTCATCTGGCCAGGATCTTCAGCTCTCACTAGATCGGTTCACAGCCGAGTGTGACGCGACTGGGATGGGAATCAGCACCTCCAAGTCCGACTCCATGGTTCTCGCCCGGAAAAGGGTGAAATGCCATCTCCGGGTTGGGGAGGAGACCCTGCCCCAAGTGGAGGAGTTCAAGTACCTAGGAGTCTTGTTCACGAGTGAGGGAAGAGTGGATCGTGAGATCGACAGGCGGGACAGGCGGATCGGTGAGGCGTCTTCAGTAATGCGGACGCTGTATCGATCCGTTGTGGTGAAGAAGGAGCTGAGCCGGAAGGCAAAGCTCTCAATTTACCGGTCGATCATAGTTCCTATCCTCCCCTATGGTCATGAGCTTTGGGTTATGACCGAAAGGACAAGATCACAGGTACAAGCGGCCGAAATGAGTTTCCTCCGCCGGGTGGCAGGGCTCTCCCTTAGAGATAGGGTGAGAAGCTCTGCCATTCGGGGGGAGCTCAAAGTAAAGCCGCTGCTCCTCCACATGGAGAGGAGCCAGATGAGGTGGTTCGGGCATCTGGTCAGGATGCCACCCGAACGCCTCCCTAGGGAGGTGTTTCGGGAACGTCCGACCGGTAGGAGGCCACGGGGAAGACCCAGGACACGTTGGGAAGACTGTCTCCCGGCTGGGGAGAGGGAAGTCTGGGCTTCTCTGCTTAAGTTGCTGCACCCGCGACCCGACCTCTGATAAGCGGAAGAAGATGGATGGATGGATGGCATTTACAAGGTGAAACTAATGCAGTGTTCCCTCGCTACAACACGCTTCACTTTACACGGCCTCGCTGTTACACGGATCTATTTTGTGTGTGTATTATTTTACAGGGTTGCTCCTTTTTTTCTTTTTTTTCACAGCACATGATTGCGCATTGTGTTCTGCATCCTGATTGGCGAAGGGACTGTAGACCATTGTCAATCAATCTTCTTTTGCCATGTGTCCTGTACACCGGTGTTTTTCAACCACTGTGCCGTGAGATACAGTCCGGTGTGCCGTGGGAGATTATGTAATTTCACCTATTTGGGTTAAAAATATTTTTTGCAAACCAGTAATTATAGTCTGCAAATGATGTGTTGTTGTTGAGTGTCGGTGCTGTCTAGAGCTCGGCAGAGTAACCGTGTAATACTCTTCCATATCAGTGGGTGGCAGCAGGTAGCTAATTGCTTTGTAGATGCCGGAAACAGCGGGAGGCAGGGTGCAGGTAAAAAGGTGTCTAATGCTTAAACCAAAAATAAACAAAATGTGAGTGCCCCTAAGAAAAGGCATTGAAGCTTAGGGAAGGCTATGCAGAACGAAACTAAAACTGAACTGTCTACAGAGTAAACAAAAACAGAGTGCTGGACGACAGCAAAGACTTACTGTGGAGCAAAGACGGCGTCCACAAAGTACATCCAAACACGACATGACAATCAACAATATCCCCACGAATAAGGATAAAAACAACTGAAATATTCTTGATTGCTAAAACAAAGTAGATGCGGGAAATATTGCTCAAAGGAAGACATGAAACTGCTACAGGAAAATAACAAAAGACAAAAAGCCACCAAAATAGGAGCGCAAGACCAGAAGTAAAACACTACACACAGGAAAACAGCAAAAAAGTCCAAATAAGTCAGGGTGTGATGTGACAGGTGGTGACAGTACACCTACTTTGAGACAAGAGCTATAGTGATGCATGCTTGGTTATGCTTTAAAGTCCTCTCCAAGGTTTCTCATAGTCATTCACATCGACGTCCCTTATGTGGGCTCTGTACCGAGGATGTCGTTGTGGCTTGTGCAGCCCTTTGAGACTTTTGTGATTTAGGGCTATATAAATAAAGATTGATTTATATCCAACAATTGCGACAACGACTTTTTACTGTCAACTGAGTTTTGTTTTTTAAATCATTTCTGCTGTTGGTGTGCCTCCGCATTTTTTCAACGCAAAAAAAATGTACCTTGGCTGAAAAAAGGTTGAAAAACGCTGCTGTACACTGCAGAACGCATTGTCTTACAGTCCACTTATTTGGGACTTTTGTTTTACTGTCAACTACTTTTAGGACTTTTGTGCGCCTGCACTTGAAATGTCTGAGAAGACGGTAGAGGACACTTTATCAAATGAAGTCCAGTAGCTTGTCCTGGTGTTATTTCACAGCACATCTATTACAGGATCTCTGCAGGATAGCTTGCTAACTAACGACCTGGTCGCATCGTGGTGCGCGATCGTTCTCCCAGGAATGCAGACGGCTTCGGACACAGCGTGCAGGTAGGAAAATGATTTATTTAAGCAAATAAATCATAGCAGGGAAAAAACAAAGACGTGTACATAGCACAAAAGACAAAAACAAAGGGACTAGCATGGGAGCTAGCAAGCAAAAGTAATATAGCATGAAAGCTAGCAGGAATCAAAGTGGTCGTTACTTGTTGCATATAAGCAAATTAGCAAGCCAGGCCGAGTGAGGCCCGGGCAAAGACTAAATAGCCCTCTGATTAGCGCTCGGGCAACAGGTGCGCGTCCCGAACGCTAACCAGAGGCAGGTGATCACAATCTGCCGTCATAGCAACAGAAACAAAAACAAGGTGCTGAAAACACACGTGACACTAAAGAGTAAACAAACTGTGATCCGAGCAGCGGATCCTAACACTAACATTGAACCAAAGAATGGCTTATTGTACTTGCACCAGACATTAATGCGTTGGTAACGACAACAACAACAAATATACTTATCATATTTACATAGAAGTATCTCAGATCTAGAAATGACATACCTTTGTCCTTCTCGCTTTACAATTTAATTCCTGTAGTTCTGTTCCATGGAGTGCAGGACAACTCCCTTCCTTATAGCTTATGCATGTCATGTGATGTTGTATTAGCATGAAGGACATCAAACATGTCCTACTTGCATTAGGACGTACAGTCAAGTAGATTGGTGAAAGATGTTCATGATTATACAATATTACATCATTGGTATCATAGTCTTAAAAGACTACTAAGCCAGAGATGTATCAACCACAACCAGGACATATACCTGTATGTGTGCTCTGTGGATTGAAAAACGCCTTTGACGGAGTAGATTAGTTACATTTCCTGGAGATCCTTCAGAGCGTTGGTGTGGCTTGGCGTGATTGAAGGTTGATTGCGGCACTATAAGGAACAGACTGCGACAGTCAGCCTGAAGGATAGTATGACAGATCCTGCTGTGATCGGACGTGGAAGCAGACAGGGGTGTTGTTTATCACCCTCGTTGTTTAATGTCTATGCTGGAGCTTTGCTGGGAGATGCCTTAGGTCGGGTGGATGAAGGCATTCATGTGGGAGGACATCTCATCAAGCCCGTGAGATACACGGGTGACCAGGCCACAGTAGCTGGCTCTGTTAACGCTTTACAACGCATGATGACCAGGATGCATGAAGCGGTAAAAGAGTACGGCACCAAGACATGTGGTAAGAAAACAAAGCTGTTGAAGATCTCAAAGCAGCCGGTTGAAGACTTTGAGATCCGCCTTGGTGGTGTACAGCTGAACCAAGTGACAGCTGATCTACCTTGGCAGTATATTTGAATCAGAATCAGAATCAGAATCAGAATCGTTTTATTGCCATTGTTTGAGAACGGGTTCACAAACTAGGAATTTTTCTTGGTGCAAACGTGCGACATATAACACATATTTGGTATAAAAAGAGCTGTGACTGAGCTATCAGATAGACTTAGAAGGGATTCAAGGAATTCAATGAGCTGCTGTTAGGAGTTATTGTTCATTTGCCTGATGGCAGAGGGGAAAAAACTGTTCAGGTGGCGGGAGGTGTGGGTCTGGATGGAGCGTAGTCTCCTGCCTGAGGGGAGAGGGGAGAATAGTGTGTGTCCAGGGTGAGAAGAGTCAGCTGTGATCCCACCCACACGCCTCCTGGTTCTGGAGGAGAACAAGTCCTGGAGGGATGGGAGCTTGCAGCCAATCACCTTCTCAGCAGCACGTACGATGCGCTGCAGTCTATTCTTATCCTGGACTGTGGCGCCGGGGAACCACACTGTGATGGAGGAGGTCAGGATGGACTCTATGATGGCTGAGTAAAACTGCACCAGCATCTCGGTCGGCACCTTAAGTTTCCTCAGCTGCCGCAGGAAGTACATCCTCTGCTGGGCCTTCTTGATGAGGGAGCTGATGGTCAGCTCCCACTTGAGGTCCTGGGTGATGGTGGTGCCCAAGAAACGGAAGGAGTCCACAATGGGGACGGGGGTGGGAGAGTCAATCAGGGTGAGGGGGGGATGGTGGGGCTGTGACTTTCCTGAAGTCCATGATCATCTCCACTGTTTTCTGGGCGTTCAGCTCCAGGTTGTTGAGGCTGCACCAGGACGTCAGCCACAAAATGGATACTGTGACAAAGACATCAAGTCACGGATCGCACGTACGGAAGATGTGTTTTCTAATAGGAAAAAACTGCTGACAAAGGCCTTTAGTTTGACCTTGAAAAAGAGAATAATCAAGACGGTGGTCCGGAGTAGATGGCTGTACGGTGCAGAAACATGGACACTTGGCAAAGAAGAGACCAGGGTTAGATTCAATTATCACTCCAATGGGAGAATTTGGGTTTCAAATCTATTTTATGAATGGAAAATTTAGCTTGCAACAGAATAAGAATAATAATCATTTCTAGGTTGATTTCGTCTATAAAAAATTCCAAATATAATCTCTTCTCCATTAAATTGGGAAATCTCCATAAATGTCTCCCAACCAACCTCTTATCTCCTCCCAAAATAAATGTACAGCGTCCCATTCCAAAAATGAATGAGTCCCACTTTCAATATTATTACAAATATAACAGTTGTCAACCATAATGTTGTTATTACGTAATTTCCGGACTATAAGCCGCACCTGACTATAAGCCGCACCAGCTAAATTTAGGGGGAAATACAGATTGCTCCATATATAAGCCGCACCCGACTATAAGCCGCAGGGTTTTGATGTGTAATTAGCGTAGTATATAGGGGTTCCTGCTACCACGGAGGGGATTGTCGGGACAGAGATGACTGTTTGGGAACGCAAAGCGTCCCATTTATTAAAAATAAATCTTTCAATCGTTCAATCAAACTTTCACATCTTTGACATGTCGAACAGCATTCGTGCAGAGTACAAATAATACAACGGTGCAAAGTAATACAAAGTGCTCGCCTGTACGTGATCAAAATAACCAGCCTACCGGTATATGAAAAGTCAGTCTTTAATCATTGTGTCATCGTCTTCCTCCTGCGTACTAAAACCACCGAAATCCTCTTCGTCGGTGTCGGAGAAGAACAGGCCGTAAATAAGCCGCACCCTTGTATAAGCCGCAGGGACCAGAACGAGGGGGAAAAGTAGCGGCTTATAGTCCGGAAATTACGGTAATATGGATAATGGGAAGTAGGTATGGCGTACATCACAGGTGTCAAACTCAAGGGCCGCCACAATAGTGTGCGTCAATAAAGTATACTCATTCTTTCCATTTGACAGGAAAACATGCAGTTGTTTTAAGTTTTGTAGTATCTAATAATATACATGTAATATACAATGTATTAAAATGTAAATAAATACTTAAAAATCTACTTGACCTATATTAACGATGACACTAGTTGGAGGTCAGTCGCCAGAATTTTACCGTCAAAAACAGTGATGTTGTAAAAAAAAACAAAAAAATAGATTTTTTTTTAATGGTGTATGTAAAAAATATATACAATAAAACACGTACACAGTCGTGTAATATTATAATGAGGGGAGTCCTTATTGGTTTATATTGGAATATGATTGAGTTACAAAGGCAGCCATACTCCGCTACAGCAGGTGGCGGTATGCACATGATAACGTTGGTTGCGACGCGCTACAAAACGAAGAAGATTGATTGATTGATTGAAACTTGTATTAGTAGATGCACAGTACAGTACATATTCCGTACAATTGACCACTAAATGGTAACACCCCAATAAGTTTTTCAACTTGTTTAAGTCGGGGTCCACGTTAATCAATTCGTGGTACAAATATATACTATCAGCATAATGCAGTCATCACACAAGTTCATCATCAGAGTATATACATTGAATTACCGTATTTTCCGCACCATAAGCCGCCCCGTGTTATTAGCCGCACGTTCAATGAACGGCATATTTCAAAACTTTGTTTACCAATTAGCCGCCCCGTGCTATTAGCCGCACCTACGCTACGCTAAAGGGAATGTCAACAAAACAGTCAGATAGGTCAGTCAAACTTTAATAATATATGACAAACCAGCGTTCTAACAACTCTGTTCACTCCCAAAATGTAATGTGCAAATGTGCAATCACAAAAATAGTAACACTCAAAATAGTGCAGAGCAATAGCAACATCAATAACTCAACGTTGCTCATACGTTAGTGTCACACAACACACAAAATAAACATTTAAAGCTCACTTTCTGAAGTTATTACTCATCCACAAATCCCTCGAATTATTCTTCTTCGGTGTGCTTCACTTGTTTTTTGACACCATCTGTGATATGCAGTCATATATCAACAGGGACGGAGCTGCGTGAAAAAAGTCACCCGGTCTCTTCACGTAAACGTCTATCAACCACTCGCTCATCTTTTCTTCATCCATCCATCCCTTCGAGTTGAACGGACGCCGGCTGGAAAGTTCTCTTTTGGCAAGGTCTTCCTTTTGAATATCACCGTGGGTGGAAGTTTCTGGCCGTTAGCATGGCAAGCTAGAACCACAGTGAAGGACGACTTCTCATTCCCTGTGGTGCGAATATTCACCGTACGTGCTCCCGTTGTATCCACAGTGCGGTTCACATGAATATCAAAAGCCAGTGGAACCTTGTACGCGTGTCTCTTAGTAGGAGACATTTTGTGGTCTTTACAGAAACACACAAATGAAATGAAACGTAATATCTGCGCGCTTCTTCTTCTACGGGGGCGGGTACTCACCTTGGCGGTTGCTTACAGTAGAAGAAGAAGCGCTTCCTCTTCTATGGGGGCGGTTGCTTACCGTAGAAGAAGCGCTTCCTCATTTACGGGGAAAAAAGATGGCGGCTGTTTACCGTAGTTGCGAGACCTAAACTTTATGAAAATAAATATGAATATTAATCCATATATAACACAGGAATATCCATATATAACACAGGAATATCAAAAGTCAGTGGAACCTTGTACGCGTGTCTCTTAGTAGGAGACATTTTGTGGTCTTTACAGAAACACACAAATGAAATGAAACGTAATATCCGCACGCTTCTTCTTCTACGGGGGCGGGTGCTCACCTTGGCGGTTGCTTACAGTAGAAGAAGAAGCACTTCCTCTTCTATGGGGGCGGTTGCTTACCGTAGAAGAAGAAGCGCTTCCTCATTTACGGGGAAAAAAGATGGCGGCTGTTTACCGTAGTTGCGAGACCTAAACTTTATGAAAATAAATATTAATATTAATCCATATATAAGGCGCACCGGGTTATTAGCCGCACTGTCTGCTTTTGAGAAAAATTGTGGTTTTTAGGTGCGGCTTATGGTGCGGAAAATACGGTATTTACAATCCGGGGAGGTGGGAGGTGGGAGGGGGGTTAGTCTAGGGTTGTAGTTGCCTGACATTTTGTGGTCTTTACAGAAACACACAAATGAAATGAAACGTAATATCCGCACGCTTCTTCTTCTACGGGGGCGGGTGCTCACCTTGGCGGTTGCTTACAGTAGAAGAAGAAGCGCTTCCTCTTCTATGGGGGCGGTTGCTTACCGTAGAAGAAGAAGCGCTTCCTCATTTACGGGGAAAAAAGATGGCGGCTGTTTACCGTAGTTGCGAGACCTAAACTTTATGAAAATAAATATTAATATTAATCCATATATAAGGCGCACCGGGTTATTAGCCGCACTGTCTGCTTTTGAGAAAAATTGTGGTTTTTAGGTGCGGCTTATGGTGCGGAAAATACGGTATTTACAATCCGGGGAGGTGGGAGGGGGGTTAGTCTAGGGTTGTAGTTGCCTGGAGGTGTTCTTTTAGTGCGCTTTTGAAGGATAAATGTGTTGTTTTCATTATAACACTCATACAAGACTTTTAAAGTCATTTTGATAGTAGGCTAATATAGCTAATATAGACACTTACGTCATGTGTTCCCTTCATTATAACACTCATATAAGACTTTTAAAGTCATTTTGATAGTAGGCTAATATAGCTAATATAGACACTTACGTCATGTGTTCCCTTCATTATAACACTCATATAAGACTTTTAAAGTCATTTTGATAGTAGGCTAATATAGCTAATATAGACACTTACGTCATGTGTTCCCTTCATTATAACACTTATATTCGGCTTTCCATTTTTCGCGGCTCCAGACAGATTAGTTTTTTGTATTTTTGCTCTAATACGGCTCTTTCAATGTTTGGGGTTGCCGACCCCTGCCCTAAACTTACAAGCTCAATTGGTTCCATGACCGAGTTTTTCATTCAAAACATTCGCATCTGAAAACATCACCACCCTTTAAAATCAGTTAAAGGCCTACTGAAAGCCACTACTAGCGACCACACAGTCTGATAGTTTATATATCAATGATGAAATCTTAACATTGCAACACATGCCAATACGGCCGGGTTAACTTATAAAGTGACATTTTTAAATTCCCGCCACACTTCCGGTTGAAAAACTCCTTTGGATATGATTTATGCGCGTGACGTCACAGAATCCACGGAAGTGGTCGGACCCCGTCGAACCCGATACAGAAACCTCTTGCTTTCTTCGACAAAATTCCACAGTATTCTGGACATCTGTGTTGGTGAATCTTTTGCAATTTGTTTAATGAACAATGGAGGCTGCAAAGAAGAACGTTGTAGGTGGGATCGATCGGTGTATTAGCGGCTAAGTACAATACTTACAGCAACACAACAAGGACTACTTACTACGCCTAGCCGATGCTTGCCGCCAAACCCACGGATGAAGTCCTTCGTCGCGCCGTCGATCGCTGGAACGCAGGTGAGCACGGGTGTTGATGGGAAGATGAGGGCTGGCTGGCGTAGGTGGAGCGCTAATGTTTTTATCATAGTTCTGTGAGGTCCGGTTGCTAAGTTGCTAAATTAGCCTTCAATCAATCAATCAATCAATGTTTATTTATATAGCCCTAAATCACAAGTGTCTCAAAGGGCTGTACAAGCCACAACGACATCCTCGGTACAGAGCCCACATACGGGCAAGGAAAAACTCACCCCAGTGGGACGTCGGTGAATGACTATGAGAAACCTTGGAGAGGACCGCATATGTGGGTAACCCCCCCCCTCTAGGGGAGACCGAAAGCAATGGATGTCGAGTGGGTCTGACATAATATTGTGAAAGTCCAGTCCACAGTGGATCCAACACATCAGCGGGAGTCCAGTCCACAGCGGGGCCAACAGGAAACCATCCCGAGCGGAGACGGGTCAGCAGCGCAGAGATGTCCCCAACCGATGCACAGGCTAGTGGTCCACCCGGGGTCCCGACTCTGGACAGCCAGCACTTCATCCATGGCCACCGGACCTATGCAACTCCCCCTCGCAAGGGACAGGGGAGAAGAGGAGAGAAGAAAAGAAACGGCAGATCAACTGGTCTAAAAAAGGGGGGTCTATTTAAAGGCTAGATTATACAAATGAGTTTTAAGATGGGACTTAAATGCTTCTACTGAGGTAGCATCTCTAACTGTTACCGGGAGGGCATTCCAGAGTACTGGAGCCCGAATAGAAAACGCTCTATAGCCCGCAGACTTTTTTTTGGCTCTGGGAATCACTAATAAGCCGGAGTTCTTTGAACGCAGATTTAGCCTTAGCGTCGTTAGCAACAGCATTGTTAAGCCTTACCAGGCTGAGAATTTTTAACCGTGTAGTTACATGTCCATGGTTTAATAGTATTGTTGATCTTCTGTCTATCCTTCCAGTCAGGGGTTTATTTATTTTGCTTCTATCTTCATTTGAGAACGACGCTATCACGTTAGCTCAGTAGCTAAGTGTGTCACCGATGTATTGTCGTGGAGATAAAAGTCACTTTAAATGTCCATTTCGCGTGCTCGAATCTCATTTTCAAGAGGATATAGTATCCCAGGTGGTTTAAAATACAAATCCGTGATCCACAATAGAAAAAGGAGAGTGTGTGGAATCCAATGAGCCAGCTTGTACCTAAGTTACGGTCAGAGCGAAAAAAGATACGTCCATCGCTGCCTCTCAAGTCCTTCACTGTAACGTTCCTCATCTACGAATCTTTCATCCTCGCTCAAATTAATGGGGTAATCGTCACTTTCTCGGTCCGAATCTCTCTCGCTCCATTGTAAAGAAAGGAAAATTGTGAGGAAAACTAGCTCCTGTGACGTCACGCTACAGGCAAGGCTTTTTTTATCAGCGAGCAAAAGTTGCGACCTTTATCGTCGATTTTCTCTACTAAATCCTTTCAGCAAAAATATGGCAATATCGCGAAATGATCAAGTATGACACATAGAATGGATCTGCTATTCCCGTTTAAATAAAAAAAAATCATTTCAGTAGGCCTTTAAGACTATGATACCAATATCTTACTAATGATGTAATATTGAGCATCTTTCATCAATCTACTTTACTTTACGTCCTAATTTGCAAGTAGGACATGTTTGATGTCCTTCATGCTAATATGACATCACATGACATGCATAAGCTATAAGGAAGGGAGTTGTCCTTCGCTCCATGGAACAGAACTACAGGAATGAACTTGTAAAGCGAGAAGGACACAGGTATGTTATGTCTAGATCTGAGATACTTCTATGTAAATACGATATGTATATTTGTTGTCGTTTCCTACGCATTAATGTCTGGTGCAAGTACAATAAGCCATTCTTTGGTTCAATGTTAGCAAGCTATCCTGCAATAGATGTGCTGTGAAATAACAGCAGGACAAGCTACTGGACTTGGTTTGATAAAGTGTCCTCTACCGTCTTCTCAGACATTTCGAGTGCAGGCGCACAAAAGTCCTAAAAGTAGTTGACAGTCAACAAAAGTCCCAAATAAGTGGACTGTAAGACAAGGCGTTCTGCAGTGTGCAGGACACATGGCATAAGAAGATTGATTGACGATGGTCTACAGTCCCTTCGCCAATCAGGATGCAGAACACAATGCGCAATCATGTGCTGTAAGGGAAAAAAAGCGTAAACAAATAACACACACAAAAAAGATGGGTGTAACAGCGAGGCCGTGTAAAGTGAAGCGTGTTGTAGTGAGGGAACACTGTATTAGTTTCACCTTGTAAATATCATTGCTGGAATAAAAAAAACCTTCATTATGTCCAAGTATATTCTTCCAAATTCAGAAGATTACAAAATGCTCAAAGTCTGCACATTTGACAATAAATGGGGCGGCATGGCGTAGTGGGTAGAGCGCCCGTGTCAGAAACCTGAGGGTTGCAGGTTCGCTCCCCGCCTCTTACCAAAAAAATCGCTGCCGTCGTGTCCTTGGGCGGGACACTTCACCCTTGCCCCCGGTGCCGCTCACACCGGTGAATGAATGGTAGGTGGTGGTCGGAGGGGCCGTAGGCGCAAATTGGCAGCCACGCTTCCGCTGTGGCTACGAAAGAAGCTTACCACCACCAGGTGTGAATGAATGACGGGTTTTTAAAAAACATGTAAAGTGACTACTTAGAAAAGCGCTATATAAATCCCAGGTATTATTATTATTATTATAAATATGGAGATGTGAAGTGCAAGTCAAAATAAACTTGGCTTTTGATTCTAACAACTCATAATAATAATAATAATAATACACTCATAGTCACTTATAACTGTGGTCTCCAACCTTTTTGTAACTGCGGACCGGTCAACGCTTGAAAATTTGTCCCACGGATGTTGGTTTTAGAATTTGATTACATCATTATGGTATTGTTGTGTATTGTTTTGTTGGATTGATTAATAAATTCTTTAAAAAAAAAAAATAAATAATAATTCTTGTGTGGCCCTGTAACAATCGATCCACGGCATACTTGACAACCCTCCCGATTTTTCCGGGAGACTCCCGGGGGCAACCCTTCTCCCGATTTCCACCCGGACAACAATATTGGGGGCGTGCCTTAAAGGCACTGTCTTTAGCGTCCTCTAAAAGCTGTCGTCGCGTCCGCTTTTCCTCCATACAAACAGCGTGCCGGCCCATTTACACAATAATCTGCGGCTTTTACACACACACAAGTGAATGCAAGGCATAGTTGATCAACAGCCATACAGGTCACACTGAGGGTGGCCGTATAAACAACTTTAAAGGCCTACTGAAATCAATTTTTTAAAATTTAAACGGGAATAGCAGATCCATTCTATGTGTCATACTTGATCATTTCGCGATATTGCCATATTTTTGCTGAAAGGATTTAGTAGAGAACATCGAGGATAAAGTTCGCAACTTTTGCTCGCTGATAAAAAAAAAAACCTTGCCCCTACCGGAAGTAGCGTGACGTCACAAGCGGTAGTGCTGCTCACAATTCCCCGTTGTTTACATGGAGCGAGAGATATTCGGAGCGAGGAAGCGACGATTACCCCATTAATTTGAGCGAGGATGAAAGATTTGTGGATGAGGAACGTTAGAGTGACGGACTAGAATGCAGTTCAAGAGATATCTTTTTTCGCTCTGACCATAACTTAGGTACAAGGGCTCATTGGATTCCACACTCTCTCCTTTTTCTATTGTGGATCACGGATTTGTATTAAAACCACCTCGGATACTATATCCTCTTGAAAATGAGAGTCGAGAAGACGAAATGGACATTCACAGTGACTTTTATCTCCACGACAATACATCGACAAAGCTCTTTAGCATGAGCTAACTTGATAGCATCTGTCTCAAATGCAGATAGAAACAAAATAAATAAATCCCTGACTGGAAGGATAGACAGAAGATCAACAATACTACTATCAGGAGACACCGAACCAAACACTGGACATGTAAATACACGGTTAATGCTGTGCCGCCTGTCGAAGCCTGGCAATGCTGTTGCTAACGACGCTAACAGCAACGGGACCTCGTCATGATAAAAACATTAGCGCTCCACCTACGCCAGCCAGCCCTCATCTGCTCATCAACACCCGTGCTCACCTGCGTTCCAGCGATCGACGATGCGGTCGGCGGCCCGGAGACGTAGGAAGTCAAGGTGAGGTCGCCGGCGCCAATGTCTGCTATCCAACAAAGTCCTCCTTGTTGTGTTGCTGCAGCCACCCGCTAATACACCGATCGATCCCACCTACAACGTTCTTATTTGCAGTCTTCATTGTTCATTAAACAAATTGCAAAAGATTCACCAACACAGATGTCCAGAATACTGTGGAATTTTGTCGAAGAAAACAAATAGGGTACAAACACTTCCGTGGACCTCACGACGTCACGCGCATAAATTTAAAATATCACTTTATAAGTTAACCCGGCCGTATTGGCATGTGTTGCAATGTTAAGATTTCATCATTGATATATAAACTATCAAACTGCGTGGTCGCTAGTAGTGGCTTTCAGTAGGCCTTTAACACTGTTACAAATATGCGCCGCACTGTGAACCCACACCAAACAAGAATGACAAACACATTTCGGGAGAACATCCTCACCGTAACACAACATAAACACAACAGAACAAATACCCAGAACCCCTTGCAGCACTAACTCTTCTGGGACGCTACAATATTCACCCCCGCTACCACCAAACCCCGCCCACCTCAACCCCCTTAACCTCCACCTAAAAAAATGGCGCCATAGTACAAACAATAAACCACCACTTAGGTGTATTCACTTTTTTTACAAACCCCGTTTCCATATGAGTTGGGAAATGGTGTTAGATGTAAATATAAACGGAATATGCAAATCCTTTTCAACCCATATTCAGTTGAATGCGCTACAAAGACAACATATTTGATGTTTAAACTGATAAAAAAAAAGTTTTTGTGCAAATAATCATTAACTTTAGAATTTGATGGCAGCAACACGTGCCAAAGAAGTTGGGAAAGGTGGCAATAAATACTGGTAAAGTTGAGGAATGCTCATCAAACACTTATTTGGAACATCCCACAGGTGAGCAGGCTAATTGGGAACAGGTGGGTGCCATGATTGGGTATAAAAGTAGATTCCATGAAATGCTCAGTCATTCACAAACAAGGATGGGGCGAGGGTCACCACTTTGTCAACAAATGCCTGAGCAAATTGTTGAACAGTTTAAGAACAACATTTCTCAAGCAGCTATTGCAAGAAATTTAGGGATTTCACCATCTACGCTCCGTAATATCATCAAAGGGTTCAGGGAATCTGGAGAAATCACTGCACGTAAGCAGCTAAGCCCGTGACCTTCCATCCCTCAGGCTGTACTGCATCAACAAGCGACATCAGTGTGTAAAAGATATCACCACATGGGCTCAGGAACACTTCAGAAACCCACTGTCAGTAACTTCAGTTGGTCGCTACATCTGTAAGTGCAAGTTAAAACTCTCCTATGCAAGGCGAAAACCGTTTTATCAACAACACCCAGAAACGCCGTCGGCTTCGCTGGGCCTGAGCTCATCTAAGATGAACTGATACAAAGTGGAAAAGTGTTCTGTGGTCTGACGAGTCCACATTTCAAATTGTTTTTGGAAACTGTGGACGTCGTGTCCAAAGGACCAAAGAGGAAAAGAACCATCCGGATTGTTCTAGGCGCAAAGTGTAAAAGGCAGCATGTGTGATGGTATGGGGGTGTATTAGTGCCCAAGACATGGGTAACTTACACATCTGTGAAGGCACCATTAATGCTGAAAGGTACATACAGCTTTTGGAGCAACATATGTTGCCATCCAAGCAACATTACCATGGACGCCCCTGCTTATTTCAGCAAGACAATGCCAAGCCACGTGTTACATCAACGTGGCTTCATAGTAAAAGAGTGCGGGTACTAGACTGGCCTGCCTGTAGTCCAGACCTGTCTCCCATTGAAAATGTGTGGCGCATTATGAAGCCTAAAATAGCACAAGGGAGACCCCCGGACTGTTGAACAACTTAAGCTGTACATCAAGCAAGAATGGGAAAGAATTCCACTTCAAAAATGTGTCTCCTCAGTTCCCAAACTTTTACTGAGTGTTGTTAAAAGGAAAGGCCATGTAACACAGTGGTGAACATGCCCTTTCCCAACTACTTTGGCACGTGTTGCAGCCATGAAATTCTAAGTTAATTATTATTTGCAAAAAAATAAATAAAAGTTTGAGTTTGAACATCAAATATGTTGTCTTTGTAGTGCATTCAACTGAATATGGCTTGAAAATTATTTGCAAATCATTGTATTCCGTTTATATTTACATCTAACACCATTTCCCAACTCATATGGAAACGGGGTTTGTATTATGGAGAGAAGAATAATCCATGAATGAGTTGCACCGTCTTATAAGCCGCAGGGTTCAAAGTAGTCCGGAATTGACGTCATAATGTTTGCTTGGTTTATAGTCTTTTATATGACATTGTTGACTTTTCCTACATTTTTGATGATTATTAGACAGATACCAACAAAACTTTTTTAAATTGGATGGATTTTTGTTAATGTCTCTTTTGTCAGGCAAACGTTTCGCACTTTTCCTTCGGCCAGGTTATTGTCATTGTGCCTCTGTGGAAGCTGTTATTGATCCTGTCCACCTTCCAATCAAGTCCTGTATTGATTGTTATTGATGTAGTGTTGATGCTCGCTACTTTTGCCGTGTAGTTTGCGAAAATTCTCCGGAGATAGCTTCCCCCGTAGCTTAGCTACATTTCACGGAGACTAACTTGCAGCTTACATTTTCCAGGTATCTTGCCCATCACTTGGAGCCCACACACGTTTGCTGAGCGTCTGAGGACAGCAGAGGAGAACAAGCAAAAATGAAGGTGGAGATGTGGGATGTGCACGCCACGATACGGGTGCCGATTACGACACCTCCATATGCGGTAATGAAACGTACAATGCATGTTGCCATGAAACATCTGCTGTGTCATGAATACAATACTTGCAGTACAAACACTTTGCAGGGTGCAAACACATACAAGACTGGCACATTACCTTAATGGCAAAGACTACTTCCTGCATACTGTTGCGTTGACCATCATTCCTCCAATGGGGAATTCAAATTGCTAGTCTCTCCCAGATTCTTTTTATGGCAATAAGCTGATGTTTATATTCAATCACCAGGCAGAAGTTGGTATTTTGTGGTTTATTCTCCAAGCTTAGAGGACAAACCTGAGACCAACCCAGTACACAAGCGTTCCCCAGCCCGGTCCAGATCGGTCTCCTCTCCACCTCCTGTCCCCCCAAGCTCAGCACTGCCCTGTGCTCCTTATCTTAGGAATGTTATGGCAGTCTCAACAGCGCTCTGCCTTTCTACTCAAGGACACTCGAATCCAAGCACTTTGTACCACACGAGACATTAGCTGATGTAAATATGACTATAGGAGTTTTAGAAAGAAGTAACACTTAAATATGGATATGATTCTGATCTGCTTCCCACAATACTTAGTCTACACACTATTGCCATTTGATTTGTACTTTATAATACCTTGTACCTTTTTTGGTGGTGGTGGTTATAAAAGACAGTAATCTACAGAAATGCTTTTCTATTTCTGCGACTATAGGACATGTAAAATAGGCAAGGAAAATGTATAGGCAAGGCGTTTACAATCTGGCCTGTGGAGCGGCACTTCAATTGTGGACAATAAGTTTCTTTGGGGAAATGTTGAGGCCATACAGCACGTCTGCACTGTTAGCCATTAAAGCTGTTATATAGACAGCCTTTCCCTCCCATGGTCACATTCATCAAAAACCAAAAGGTAATATATGTGCTAGCAAATTATAAAAAAATAGAGAGCGAGAGAGAAAACACCCCCTCCCAAATATGCCCCCCCAGAAACAACATGACCACATTGCAAAAAGTCAGTGTTCAAAAACAAGAAACATTTTTTTTTAAATGAGGGGTATTTTATTTGAACTAAGCAAAATTATCTGCCAATAGAACAAGAAAATGTGGCTTTCCAAAACAAGTAAAATTAGCTAACCTCAATGAACCCAAAAATAGCTTAAAATAAGTATATTCTCACGAATAACAAGTGCACTTTTCTTGGTAGAAAAAAAATTAGACCTTTTTGCTCAATATGTTGAAAAATGTTCTTAAATGAAGTAAATGCTAGTGCCATTATCTTGACATAATGATATGCGCTCGGCATTACATTTCTTGAAACCAGCAAACTTATACTAAAAACAAATGTATTGTTCTTAAAGGCCTACTGAAATTAATTTTGTTTTTTATTTAAACGGGGATAGCAGATCCATTCTATGTGTCATACTTGATCATTTCGCGATATTGCCATATTTTTGCTGAAAGGATTTAGTAGAGAACATCGACGATAAAGTACGCAACTTTTGGTCGCTGATAAAAAAAAGCCTTGCCTGTACCGGAAGTAGCGTGACGTCACAAGTTGAAAGGCTCCTCACATTTCCCCATTGTTTACACCAGCAGCGAGAGCGATTTGGACCGAGAAAGCGACGATTACCCCATTAATTTGAGCCAGGATGAAAGATTCGTGGATGAGGAACGTGAGAGTGAAGGATTAGAGTGCAGTGCAGGACGTATCTTTTTTCGCTCTGACCGTAACTTAGGTACAAGGGTTCATTGGATTCCACACTTTCTCCTTTTTCTATTGTGGATCACGGATTTGTATTTCAAACCACCTCGGATACTATATCCTCTTGAAAATGAGAGTCGAGAACGCAAAATGGACATTCACAGTGACTTTTATCTCCACGACAATACATCGGCGAAGCACTTTAGCTACGGAGCTAACGTGATAGCATCGTGCTTAACTGCATATAGAAACAGACGAAATAATCCCCTGTCTAGAAGGATAGACAGAATATCAACAATACTACCAAACTCTGGACCTGTAACCACACGGTTAATGCTGTGCCGCCTGGCGAAGCCAAGCAATGCTGTTGCTAACGACGCCATTGAAGCTAACTTAGCTACGGGACCTCGACAGAGCTATGCTAAAAACATTAGCTCGCCACCTACGCCAGCCCTCATCTGCTCATCAACACCCGTGCTCACCTGCGTTCCAGCGATAGACTGCGCGACGAAGGACTTCACCCGATCATCGATGCGCTCGGCGGCTAGCGTCGGATAGCGCGTCTGCTATCCAACTCAAAGTCCTCCTGGTCGTGTTGCTGCAGCCAGCCGCTAATACACCGATCCCACCTACAGCTTTATTCTTTGCAGCCTTCATTGTTCATTAAACAAATTGCAAAAGATTCACCAACACAGATGTCCAGAATACTGTGGAATTTTGAGATGAAAACAGAGCTTTTTGTATTGGGATACAATGGTGTCCGAATACTTCCGTTTCAACCATTGACGTCACGCGCATACGTCATCATACATAGATGTTTTCAACCGTAAGTTTCCCTGGAAATTTAAAATGTCACTTTATAAGTTAACCCGGCCGTATTGGCATGTGTTGCAATGTTAAGATTTCATCATTGATATATAAACTATCAGACTGCGTGGTCGCTAGTAGTGGCTTTCAGTAGGCCTTTAATGGAAAGGCAACAAGGCAAGCGCTTGTTACTCTCGGGGCCGCTCAGGCAAATCATATTGTCTAAAAATGCATTTTTCCACGGATAACATGACATCATCGCGCCAAGTGCGTGCTCTTTCAGTCAATTAGTGCGCATATATACAGCCCGGCCCTTGGCCAAAAAATTTATAATTGTAATTTTGAGGAATTTATCTGAATGTGCATGAACTATTTCTGTTCAAAATTGTTAGAAATGTCACATGTTAAATGTTTAAATATTAACTGTCAGTTTACTGTACTGTGCCAACTGTACTACTATATGAGTACGTGTTTTCTATTGTTTCAATGAAAATAAAACAGCAAAGTTCATTTGGCTGTCATCTGTTTTAATTATGAGACACAATTGTGTCAAAGTCATGATTTTTTTTTTTTTACATGCTTGAAATAAGAAATGATTACTTTAAAAAAGTAGTTTTATTCTTGTGAGTGTTGAGGACACAGCTTTGCAACTGGTACTGTTTGCTGGCTGAAGACACGCCGAAGATAAGTCTTTTGTATCTGTAGACTCCGTTGGGGATGGCGAATGTGGTAATACCACACGATTCTGGGGTCATTTGGAGTTGGTGGTAGTTGCCAAATTTCTCCCCCCTACAAAAACTTCCCCCCCCCCCCCCCCCCCATTTACTTCCGGGGTCATTTCCTCTTACGTCATTTCCTCTTACTTACGTCATTTCGTCTTACGTCATTGACAGCGATCGATAGCACTTCGGCTTTGACTGCCCGTCGCTGGAAAGATACTTGTTTTTGTTTTTTAATTTAGTTTTAGTTTTTATAATATAGCGTTAACAAAACGTCTGTATTAATCGGACAAGTATTAATCGGATAAATTAACTTGAGGATATTCCTGACTGCACATTTGACTCGTGGACATATGCACAAATGAATAACAGTGTGCAATAAGTTAATTCATTATCAATCAACATTATCACACTTTATTAAAACTAAATGTATTCGTTAAATTCAGTTTTTTTAGTTCTCTGTGTAAGTGAACTAAATTAAAATGACATTTATGTGAACTTAAAAAAAAATAAAAATAAAAATAAAAAATAAAAATAAAAGTTTTAATTAAGTTGTTTTTTTTTTGTTTTTTTTTACAAATACATGCCGACATATTCATTATAAAGTGGCCCGAATATGAGTTTAAATATGAGTTTAAATAATTTTTTTTTTTTTTTTTTTTTAGTTTCATTCGTTGTTTTTACGTCAGCGCTAAGTAAATGGGGGGGGGGGGGAGGTTTTTGTAGGGGGAAGAAATTTGGCGTGACACAGCCCCACTTTAAGTCCAGTTTGCTGAACACCACTGATCCATTCATCCCCTGTAGCAGTTCATCCACTGTTGGAATAGGGCGGGGGTCGGCAACCCGCGGCTCTCGAGCCGCATGCCGCCGTCCTTGTGGCTTCCTGGAGCTTTTTCAAAAATGTATGAAAATGGAAAACATGGCGGAAAAAAATATTATTGTTGTTTTAATATTGTTTCTGTAAGACAGCAAACATGACACAAACCTCCCTAATTGTTGAAAATCACTCTGTTTATATTAAACATACTTCACCGATGAGAGGATTTGACGAGAGACGTTTTGTCCTACTAGTTTCTGCGGTCCTTGAACGCACCGTAGTCTTTTTACATGTACAACTTTCTCAGACGCTGCCACAGTAAGACGTGTTTTATGCCACTCCTTCTTTGTCTCATTTTGTCCAACAAACGTTTCATGCTGTGCGTGAATGCACAAACGTGAGCTTTTTTGATGTTATTGACTTGTGTGGAGCGCTAATCAGGCATATTTGGTCACTGCATGACTGCAAGCTAATCCATGCTAACATGCTATTTAGCCTAGCTACATGTACATATTGCATCATTATGCCTCGTTTGTAGCCATTGGCGTTGTTAGGCCTATTTTAGGGGGACTCAAGCCCCCCTAAAATGTTCTTAAGCCCCCCTAAATAATTTAGTGTTAAAAAAAAAAAAAAAATCCTTTTTTTTTTTTTTTTTTACAAATACATGCCGACATATTCATTATAAAGTGGCCCGAATATGAGTTTAAATAAATAATGATGTAACCTGTCATTATTCACTCAGTTTCCCCTCACTTCATAGCGTAAGGTAGAGAGCCCCTTTTGTGCGTCGGTATCCAATCCATTCCACTTGTTCATATAGAAAATGCCCACATCACTCAAAATCCAGTCTGAATTTTCTCTGCGACCTTGCTTGCGGTCCTTGGACTTGTTCATATAGAAAATTCCCACATCACTCAAAATCCAGTCCGCATTTTCTCTGCGACCTTGCTTGCGGTCCTGCAGGTGCAAGCACATTAGCACACAGCACTGCAGAACAAGAACCTTGTGTCTGCAATTGTAAATAATTTAGTTTTTAAGTGTTGTGTTTCTTGTATAATCTATATAAAGTAATATACATTAGCCTATTGTTGAAATAATGAAAACAACATCATTAAATATTAGAGATGTCCGATATTATCGGCCGATTTTTTGCGTTAAAATGTAATATCGGAAATTATCGGTATCGTTTTGTTTTTTTTATCTGTATCGGTATCGTTTTTTTTTATTTTTTTTATTTTTTTTTTATTTTATTTTTTTTATTAAATCAACATAAAAAACACAAGATACACTTACAATTAGTGCACCAACCCCAAAAAACCTCCCTCCCCCATTTACACTCATTCACACAAAAGGGTTGTTTCTTTCTGTTATTAATATTCTGGTTCCTACATTATATATCAATATATATCAATACAGTCTGCAAGGGATACAGTCCGTAAGCACACATGATTGTGCGTGCTGCTGGTCCACTAATAGTACTAACCTTTAACAGTTAATTTTACACATTTTCATTCATTACTAGTTCCTATGTAACTGTTTTAATATTGTTTTACTTTCTTTTTTATTCAAGAAAATGTTTTTAATTTATTTATCTTATTTTACTAATTTTTTTAAAAAGTACCTTATCTTCACCATACCTGGTTGTCCAAATTAGGCATAATAATGTGTTAATTCCACGACTGCATATATCGGTTGATATCGGTATCGGTTGATATCGGTATCTGTAATTAAAGAGTTGGACAATATCGGAATATCGGATATCGGCAAAAAGCCATTATCGGACATCCCTATTAAATATATTTCTTTTATTGAATTGTTACATTAATAGCTGTTGTATTATTATAGGATGGCTTGTTAAACATTTCATAGGATTTTCAGAGGGTGGAAAAACCAAGACATTTAATATAAAATGTAAAATGAATAAATACATAAAAAGAACATTATCTGTATGTAATACTGGCTGCATGTCTGATAGTTGTTTGTCATTATAGACCACAGCAAACATTACCTAGCTTGCCAAAGATAGTAAAAAAATCCATTAGAAGAAGACGGTCTGCCGTTTCCTTGTTTCAAGTTCCAACTTTAGCTATCTGACGTGCTGGGATGTCACTTTCGTTGTGTCCATCACCAGCAGTTGAGAGCTAAAGAGGAAAACTGAAAAAACAAACATTTTCATCAGCTGTGATGACACAACTCTTGAGTCTATTACATAGCCAGCTATTTATTTATTTTATTTCCAAACCAGTAGTCAGATTAAAGGCCTACTGAAAGCCACTACTAGCGACCACGCAGTCTGATAGTTTATATATTAATGATGAAATCTTAACATTGCAACACATGCCTATACAGCCGGGTTAACTTATAAAGTGACATTTTAAACTTCCCAGGAAACTTCCGCTTGAAAACGTCGCGGTATGATGACGTATGCGCATGACGTCACGAGGTCAAGGGAAGTGTTTGGACCCGATTCAAATACCTCTGTTTTCTTCGACAAAATTCCACAGTATTCTGGACATCTGTGTTGGTGAATCTTTTGCAATTTGTTTAATGGACAATGGAGACTGCAAATAAGAAAGTTGTAGGTGCGATCGGTGGAGCGGCGGACTACAGCCACACCAACACCAGGAGGTTGTGTTGTGTTTTGAGCCGGATAGCAGACGCACTACGGTGAGTACAGCTTTGGCTTCCAAACATTTGATCGCTTGCCCGTACGTGCGTGTCGATATGTGCATGTCACGTACGTAACTTTGGGGAAATATATGTTTCTTGCCGACTCTGATGGCGGCCGGGGTGTCGTCAAAAGCGTACAACGCCCGCCGCCGCATCTAAGTTAGCTTCTATTTTTTTTAGCTTCGCCAAGCTGAAAAATATTAACCGTGTATTTACATGTTCATGGTTTAATAGTATTGTTGATCTTCTGTCTATCCTTCCAGTCAGGGTTTTTTTTTAATTTAGTTTCTATCTGCATTTGAGACTGATGCTATCACGTTGGCTACGTAGCTAGGTTAGCTTCTATTTTTTTTTAGCTTCGCCAAGCTGAAAAATATTAACCGTGTATTTACATGTTCATGGTTTAATAGTATTGTTGATCTTCTGTCTATCCTTCCAGTCAGGGTTTTTTTTAAATTTAGTTTCTATCTGCATTTGAGACTGATGCTATCACGTTGGCTACGTAGCTAGGTTAGCTTCTATTTTTTTAGCTTCGCCAAGCTGAAAAATTTTAACCGTGTATTTACATGTTCAGTCACTGTGAATGTCCATTTCGCGTGCTCGACTCTCATTTTCAAGAGGATATAGTATCCGAGGTGGTTTAAAATACAAATCCGTGATCCACAATAGAAAAAGGAGAGAGTGTGGAATCCAATGAGCCAGCTTGTACCTAAGTTACGGTCAGAGCGAAAAAAGATACGTCCTGCACTGCCTCTCAAGTCCTTCACTGTAACGTTCCTCATCCACAAATCTTTCATCCTCGCTCAAATTAATGGGGTAATCGTCACTTTCTCGGTCCGAATCTCTCTCGCTCCATTGTAAACAAAGGAAAATTGTGAGGAATACTAGCTCCTGTGACGTCACGCTACTTCCGGTACAGGCAAGGCTTTTTTTTTATCAGCGAGCAAAAGTTGCGAACTTTATCGTCGATTTTCTCTACTAAATCCTTTCAGCAAAAATATGGCAATATCGCGAAATGATCAAGTATGACACATAGAATGGATCTGCTATTCCCGTTTAAATAAAAAAAATTCATTTCAGTAGGCCTTTAAAGTTGATTTAATCCAAGTCACTGGGCGTTACTGTTTGTCCATTTTTAAATTTTCCCTCGTAAAAAGAAATTGTATTCACGTTTTTAGCAAGAGGATGACACGTGTGTTTTTTTGATTGACACTTGTATTAGTAGACAGTACATATTCCGTACAAATTGCACGGTATATGTACTGTAAATAATGTAAATAACTCAATGTATTTAATCTGATGATGAACTTGTGTGATGACTGTATTATGCTGATAGTTTATATTTGTAGCATGAATTGATTCACGTCCAAACATGGCGCCTTGTGGTCACGTGAAGGTTTTTTGACCAATCAGTAGTGATGGATCCGGCCGGCAACACCGATGTATCGGCGCATGCGTCGAGCTCATAGAGCGAAACCCTGTGTCGGTGCGCGTACCGCTTTTAGAAAGTCGCGTGACCGATCATGAGCTGTTTTGGTCACGTGGCCGATACGCGAACTGTGTCGCGCTCCCGCCTCCTCAGTGCCCTGTGAGCAACGTTCCCTCTAAGGTGCGCGCCTGCGCAATTGCGCACTGCTCCAGCGTCCTCTGCGCACAGCAAATATATGCCGCGCACCAAATCAAATCCCATTTGAATTCTAAACAAAATAAACACATTTATTCTGTGTAGTTTTGCAATGCAACTCTGAGTGACAGTGACAACAGGCGGCCATTAACGGTGTTCAATTGAACACCGTTCAATTATTGTAACGTCTATCGAGATGCTTCGAGGACAGGAATTATATTGATCACTTTATTGAGCAAAACTGTTTATATTCGGACATAACCACATAAAAACATGAGTAAAAAAACTTATATCTCGAAAAACTAGTCATTTTCTGCCATACAAACCAGGCCAAAACCAACTTGTCATCTGTCACCAACACGCATACCACTAAACCACTGGTGCGTTTATGGCCACACAAAAAGTCGGACACCACACAAAGTTACACTATGACTCCTCAGTCATACGTGTGCTTATTCTACTGTAATTTATTATTAATGTTAATTTATTGATATTACTCATGGAATGCTGTTACTAGAGAACGTTACAGGAATGCACACTTCATCCTATGCTTACATTTCATTGTGCAACATGAGGATGTTTAAGGGGAACTAAATGTGATCTCTGAAAGGGGTACACATGATTTCCAAAGCAGGACCCCCACCCAGACATATTGTACAACACTAATCCATAGCTTATGAAAAACAAAGATTTCTTTTATTTTCATTACAAGTGGGCCAAATCACTTAATATTCCAAAATAATCTCATGAAAATGACTCCTCTCATTTGAGTGTTATTATAAAAGATTGGTTTGAGACAGGTGTGCTGCTGGTATTGCCACGTGTGATGTTGCTCACATGTGCTCCACTTATTGGTCAGGGAGTTTTTGTGTTTGCTCAGACACATGAACAATTAGAGGGAACATTGCCTGCTACAGCCGGAGAAATAATAACCAAGAGAAATCGTCTAAAATTTCATACGTTGGAAAAACTGTTTTTTTTTTATAAAAATGTGTAAAAAAAAAAAAAAAATTCACAGTCCACAAGCATCCTCATTCACAACACGTTCTCTTAGTTTTCCCATGTTATGATACATAATCACATTATTTATTGACTGTATCTAAAAAAGATAAAAATATATTTTTATTTAAATGAAGATATGAAATAATCCTAAATGAAATACAATGACTTGGTTTATATTATTGTATATACTAGGTCATAAAATCAGTGTCAGTTGAGTCGGTCCATAGGTTGCCTGTAGGGATTTTTAATGTCCAGCAGATGTCAGTATTTAGTGACACAGTATCAATACAGTTTTGCAACTTCTGAGTGTTGAAACTATTTCGATGGTGGAAATATACGACTGGCAACCATTTTAAGTCCTCAAAACATCCATTGAAACAGTGCACAAAAATCGTTTTTCAATAGACATCTTACTATCAAATTGAAAAACTTTACAACTATATAAACAAGTTAAACAGTTTACTTACAGAGTTATCTTTTCCAAGGCTTGTAGGAGCTAACGCAACTTGTCTACTTCTCAATTGTCTCATGAACTGAACTGACTCGTCAACCCGGAAGTGCCCAAACTAATGACGTGTAGTATTTTCATATCGCCACAAGGTGTCAGTAAGAGTCTACAATCAAATGGGCATAACATTGCGTCCCACAGGGCAATTCCTGTGGGAAGGGATTCGTTCTCAGGGATTCGAATAAAGAACCAACTCTTTTTCTTTACTATAGTGGTCTCGATAACGGGTACCGGTTCTCAAAAAGGGATTCGAGTCCGAGGACTCGGTTCTTTTCTTATCGAACAACCGGTTTCGAGCATCAACCCTAGACACACAATCATTTTGGAACAAGCTGCGGATTTTTCTCTTATTTTTCTGATCAAAGCACAGTTTCCCCACAGGGGTGTCGAGCGGATCATTCACAATTTTTACAGCAGAAAGAGGAGATGAGTAAGCCCTGTACACCATTACAACACCTGTGTGTGTGTGTGTGTGTGTGTGTGTGTGTGTGTGTGTGTGTGTGTGTGTGTGTGTGTGTGTGTGTGTGTGTGTGTGTGTGTGTGTGTGTGTGTGTGTGTGTGTGTGTGTGTGTGTGTGTGTGTGTGTGTGTGTGTGTGTGTGTGTGTGTGTGTGTGTGTGTGTGTGTGTGTGTGTGTGTGTGTGTTGAACAGGTCATTCAGGAAATATTGGACGAGTTGCCTCCACACCAGCAGGACTTGATGGAGAAGTACTTGTACGACAAGGAAAAGGCCACACTCCTCGCCCAGGTGGGGCATCAAGAGGCGATCCATCAATTAAAAGTCGAGCTTCTCAAAGAGAAATGTAAGGAAGGTAGATTCTACCATCTAACATTATAATATTGTTTTTTTTTTAAATTTAAGCCATCTCTTGCAGTGAAGTTCCTGGAGACCAGGCGAGAACTTCAACTTCACCGCTCTGAGCTCAAGAAAGAAGGTATGAAAAGTCAACATCAGCTCCTTGAGTAGCCTGACAGTGAACTGTTTCATTTGTAACTTGTATTTCTGTATCTTACCTCCACTGAAACTTGTATTTCTGTATCTTACCTCCACTGAAACTTGTATATCTGTATCTTACCTCCACTGAAACTTGTATTTCTGTATCTTACCTCCACTGAAACTCGTATTTCTGTATCTTACCAAACACAGCTTTGAGATTACGGACAGCCGCCTGTGAGTATTTGGTTCCATATACTTCAACCAGTAGAAGTATTTTGTGATAACTTTTGTTCTCCACAGCTCAAGTTCCCAGAGAGGGCGAGGAAGATGATCCTGGTGAAAGTACCAGCCAGGAGGACCCTGACCATGAGATGCCGGCGGCCAAAAAGGCCAAAAAATAGACGTCCAAATAAGGTAGCAGCAGGATTAACACACCCAACTCTGCTGACGCATACACGTATTTGTGTACATCTCACTCATTCTGATTGTCATCTTTTTTCCAGTGCCGGTACCATGGGCTGAGCGCTGCGGAGAGGTGTGGTACCATGTGGCACCACGTGGTACCAGGGGTTGAGTGCTGTTGCTGTCCCATAATATAGTCAATAAAAAATGATTGACAAATGCTTGGTTGCTTTTTATCAATTCTATGCTTTTATGGGGGTTGGCCCCTCCCACCTGCGAAGACATGCACCTGTCTTGCCCAAGGACACAACGGCAGGGACTAGGATGGTGGAAGCGGGGATCGAACCTGGAACCCTCACGTTGCTGGCACGGCCGCTCTACCAACCGAGCTATACCGCCCCCTAATTAGCTTAGGATTTAGTAGAGAACATCGACGATAAAGTTCGCAACTTTTGGTCGCTGATAAAAAAAAAAAAGCCTTGCCTGTACCGGAAGTAGCGTGACGTCACAGGTTGAAAGACTCCTCACATTTCCCCATTGTTTACACCAGCAGCGAGAGCAATTCGGACCGAGAAAGCGACGATTACCCCATTACCTTGAGCAAGGATGAAAGATTTGTGGATGAGGAACGTGAGAGTGAAGGATTAGAGTGCAGTGCAGGACGTATCTTTTTTCACTCTGACCGTAACTTAAGTACAAGGGCTCATTTGCGGATCACGGATTTGTATTTTAAACCACCTCGGATACTATATCCTCTTGAAAATGAGAGTCGAGAACGCGAAATGGACATTCACAGGGACTTATCTCCACGACAATACATCAGTGAAGCACTTTAGCTACGGAGCTAACGTGATAGCATCGTGCTTAAATGCAGATAGAAACAAAAGAAACAAGCCCCTGACTGGAAGGATAGACAGCAGATCAACAATACTACTATCAGGAGACACCGAACCAAACACTGGACATGTAACTACACGGTTAATGCTGTGCCGCCTGTCGAAGCCTAGCAATGCTGTTGCTAACGACGCCATTGAAGCTAACTTAGCTACGGGACCTCGTCAGAGCTATGATAAAAACATTAGCGCTCCACCTACGCCAGCCCTCATCTGCTGCGTTCCAGCGATCGACGGCGCGACGAAGGACTTCACCCGATCATAGATGCGGTCGGCGGCTAGCGTCGGATAGCGCGTCTGCTATCCTCAAAGTCCTCCTGGTTGTGTTGCTGCAGCCAGCCGCTAATACACCGATCCCACCTCCAGCTTTCTTCTTTGCAGTCTTCATTGTTCATTAAACAAATTGCAAAAGATTCACCAACACAGATGTCCAGAATACTGTGGAATTTTGAGATGAAAACAGAGCTTTTTGTATTGTATTCAATGGTGTCCGAATACTTCCGTTTCAACCATTGACGTCACGCGCATACGTCATCATACATAGACGTTTTCAAGCGGAAGTTTAGCGGGAAATTTAAAATGTCACTTTATAAGTTAACCCGGCCGTATTGGCATGTGTTGCAATGTTAAGATTTCATCATTGATATATAAACTATCAGACTGTGTGGTCGCTAGTAGTGGCTTTCAGTAGGCCTTTAATTGTCCATATATTTCCATGTACTCCCAGAACAGTTGACAGACTCGCCAGTAGATGGCAGCAGATCTCTGTCCCAAACAGTTGACAGACTCGCCAGTAGATGGCAGCAGATCTCTGTCCCAAACAGTTGACAGACTCGCCAGTAGATGGCAGCAGATCTCTGTCCCAAAGACTTGCTTCAAAGCACGGATCACTTGCAGGAGTCACCGCGTGTCCACGCAAATAAAACACCAGCTCCTTGCGTGGCTTCATTCCACGGAGGACCACAAAAGCACTTAGTTGCCATGACGACACCTCTGTCCACTAACTGATGGTGTCTTTTCTCCAGGCTTTTTATGGCAGCTGCTGCTACTTGAAAGAATCCACTTGGGGAAGTCATTAGTGTGCAGACCTGACCTGGGACTGGACCTGGACCTGGACTGTACACGTAGTGTGTATGTTTGTGTGTGTGTGTGTGCGTGTGTGTGTGTGTGTGTGGGTGTGTGTGTGTGTGTGTGTGTGTGTGTGTGTGTGTGTGCGCGCGAGTGTGCAAAAAGTAAAGATAAAGGTGAAGTTATAACACTGAAACACCCTCAGGAAGAGCTGCTTTAAGACATGGCTAGCGTCCATCCGCAGTCGACAATGTTTTATCTGCTTCTAAATCACTAATCTTGGTCTCCATGGTGACAAAGTAAGTTTCTTACATGTAACATTATCACTGGAGGAAGATGAATAGGTAAACATGCTTCACTACACACCGTAGGAGGATACAATAGCTCACCGGCATCACAATGTAAACAAATGCCATGGGTGGATCTACACCTGACATCCACTGTAATGATACCAAGTACAGGAGCGTATCTAGCCGATACTACTATGATTACATCGATATTTTTTATCATCACAAAATTTTTCTTCCTTTTTAAAAAATGCATATTATGTTTATAAAGTCAGTAAATACGTCCCTGGACACATGAGGACTTTGAATATGACCAATGTATGATCCTGTAACGACTTGGTATCGGATCGATACCCAAATGTGTGGTATCATCCAAAACTAATGTCAAGTATCAAAGAAGAGAAGAATAAGTGATTATTACATTTTAACAGAAGTGTAGATAGAACATGTCGAAACAGAAAATAAGCAGATATTAACAGTAAATAAACAAGTGGATTAATAATCCATTTTTACAGTTTGTCCCTCATAATGTGTACAAAATAATAGGTGTATAAATGACACAATATGTTACTGCAGTGGTCCCCAACCGATTGGTACCGGGCCGCACAAGAATTAAAAAAAAAAAAAAAAATTTTTTTTTTAAATTTTTTTTTTTTTTTTTTTTTTAATGAAATCAACATAAAAAACACAATATATACATTCTATATCAATATAGATCAATACAAATGGGACAAATTTTCAAGCGTTGACCGGTCCGCAGCTACAAAAAGATTGGGGACCACTGTGTTACTGCATACGTCAGCAGACTAATTAGGAGTCTTTGTTTGTTTACTTACTACTAAAAGACAAGTTGTCTAGTATGTTCACTATTTTATTTAAGGACTAAATGACAATAATAAACATATGTTTCATGTACACTAAGATTTTTTGTTCAAATAAAGACAATAATGACATTTTTTGTGGTCCCCTTTATTTAGAAAAGTATAGAAATACATTTGATGTCAACTGGAGACAACCCTAGTTGGGGAGAAGGAGAAGAATGGAGGTGTTGGGAGAATCTGCTCCGACACTGTGAAGCGATGCCTTTTGAAGACGTGTATCGCAGCCGTGTTGCCATGGAGATGCCACCTAAAGATGATGTATTCCCTGGCGTGCTCATGTTTCCACTTAACTAGGCACCATTCCTGCAGAAGACCCGCTGAAACTTCAGAGCAGTGCTTCTTAAATATTGTCATGTTATGGCGCCCCCCAGCCCTGAAGTGAAATACCATTGACAACATCATGATATCAAGTTATCGCTTGACCTTTGACACTATGCTCACCAAAAGTGCCTCCTGATATCACACAAATGAAGACACTTCTGCCTAAATCCCTTTGTTGCTATGTTACTTCAATGGTGAACATTCAATTATTTTCTAATAAACATCTCCCGCCCACCTTTTCTCCACCGCCACTATAAAGTGTATTGTTTGTCTGTAAAATTGTTATAAGTACACCTCTGCATACATCTGTATCCTACTTAAAGGCCTACTGAAATGATTTTTTTTTTAATTTAGACGGGGATAGCAGATCCATTCTATGTGTCATACTGGATCATTTCGTGATATTGCCATATTTTTGCTGAAAGGATTTAGTAGAGAACATCGACGATAAAGTTCGCAACTTTTGGTCGCTGATTAAAAAAAGCCTTGCCTGTACCGGAAGTAGCGTGACGTCGCAGGTTGAAAGGCTCCTCACATTTCCCCATTGTTTACACCAGCAGCGAGAGCGATTCAGACCGAGAAAGCGATGATTACCCCATTAATTTGAGCGAGGATGAAAGATTTGTGGATGAGTGAAGGACTAGAGTGCAGTGCAGGACGTATCTTTTTTCGCTCTGACCGTAACTTAGGTACAAGCTGGCTCATTGGATTCCACACGCTCTCCTTTTTCTATTGTGGATCACGGATTTGTATTTTAAGCCACCTCGGATACTATATCCTCTTGAAAATGAGAGTCGAGAACGCGAAATGGACATTCACAGTGACTTTTATCTCCACGACAATACATCGTCGAAGCACTTTAGCTACGGAGCTAACGTGATAGCATCGGGCTTAACTGCAGATAGAAACAAAAGAAATAAACCCCTGACTGGAAGGATAGACAGAAAATCAACAATACTATTAAACCATGGACATGTAACTACACGGTTAATGCTTTACAGGCTGGCGAAGCTTAACAATGCTGTTGCTAACGACGCCATTGAAGCTAACTTAGCTACGGGACCTCACAGAGCTATGCTAAAAACATTATCTATCCATTTGGCCTTGACCCCTTACCTATCCACCTATTTTTGTGCAAATAATCATTAACTTTAGAATTTGATGGCAGCAACACGTGACAAAGAAGTTGGGAAAGGTGGCAATAAATACTGATAAAGTTGAGGAATGCTCATCAAACACTTATTTGGAACATCCCACAGGTGAACGGGCAAATTGGGAACAGGTGGGTGCCATGATTGGGTATAAAAGTAGATTCCATGAAATGCTCAGTCATTCACAAACAAGGATGGGGCGAGGGTCACCACTTTGTCAACAAATGCCTGAGCAAATTGTTGAACAGTTTAAGAAAAACCTTTCTCAAGCAGCTATTGCAAGGAATTTAGGGATTTCACCATCTACGCTCCGTAATATCATCAAAGGGTTCAGAGAATCTGGAGAAATCACTGCACGTAAGCAGCTAAGCCCGTGACCTTCCATCCCTCAGGCGGTACTGCATCAACAAGCGACATCAGTGTGTAAAGGATATCACCACATGGGCTCAGGAACACTTCAGAAACCCACTGTCAGTAACTACAGTTGGTCGCTACATCTGTAAGTGCAAGTTAAAACTCTCCTATGCAAGGCGAAAACCGTTTATCAACAACACCCAGAAACGCCGTCGGCTTCGCTGGGCCTGAGCTCATCTAAGATGGACTGATGCAAAGTGGAAAAGTGTTCTGTGGTCTGACGAGTCCACATTTCAAATTGTTTTTGGAAACTGTGGACGTCGTGTCCTCCGGGCCAAAGAGGAAAAGAACCATCCGGATTGTTCTAGGCGCAAAGTGTAAAAGGCAGCATGTGTGATGGTATGGGGGTGTATTAGTGCCCAAGACATGGGTAACTTACACATCTGTGAAGGCACCATTAAGGCTGAAAGGTACATACAGCTTTTGGAGCAACATATGTTGCCATCCAAGCAACGTTACCATGGACGCCCCTGCTTATTTCAGCAAGACAATGCCAAGCCACGTGTTACATCAACGTGGCTTCATAGTAAAAGAGTGCGGGTACTAGACTGGCCTGCCTGTAGTCCAGACCTGTCTCCCATTGAAAATGTGTGGCGCATTATGAAGCCTAAAATAGCACAACGGAGACCCCCGGACTGTTGAACAACTTAAGCTGTACATCAAGCAAGAATGGGAAAGAATTCCACCTGAGAAGCTTCAAAAATGTGTCTCCTCAGTTCCCAAACCTTTACTGAGTGTTGTTAAAAGGAAAGGCCATGTAACACAGTGGTGAACATGCCCTTTCCCAACTACTTTGGCACGTGTTGCAGCCATGAAATTCTAAGTTAATTATTATTTGCAAAAAAAACCCAAAGTTTAGGAGTTTGAACATCAAATATGTTGTCTTTGTAGTGCATTCAACTGAATATGGCTTGAAAAGGATTTGCAAATCATTGTATTCCGTTTATATTTACATCTAACACAATTTCCCAACTCATATGGAAACGGGGTTTGTATATATATTATTAATATTTAATTGTCTATCTGTATTTGCTTTTGTTTTCTTTTCTTGTTGTTGAAAGTGCCCTGACTGTTGAGTGAATTATAAATGTATGTTTTTTGTTCAATAATTTTTTTTAAATATATATATATATATATTTAAAAAAGTCTCCAAGTGCTGCGCGTGAGTGTGTGCGTGCAACAAAAGGCTCCGCCTCGTTGACAAAGCGACAGAGGAAGAGGAGGGGGGAGGGAATAAAGTGCGACACACCTCTCGATCCTGGCAGGAGGGAAGCAAGCAAGAGTCCATGTTTACCCGCCGTTTAAGTCCACAACACTCCAGACTCCACTTTCCTCCCTCCAGGAAAACTAAAACCCTCACCGACACCGAAGACTTAAGTTTTTTTATTTTATTTTCATTTTTATTCCTGGTCCATATGGGAGCTAATTTTTGACGCGTGTAGCCCGCGATGCTGCTTCCGGGTTGCGCCGCTCCAACTGTCACTCAGCATCCAGCGGAGGTAAGCAAACATGCTAATAATGTGTTTATTTAAACATACTAATGTGTTTATTCAACAACAACTTTTAACGCCTTTCCCGGCGACTCTTTGTTGTCTCACATAAAAATAGACAACTAGTAAAAGTTTGTTGCTGCAAGCTGACTTCCGGTAATTGAGTCAGTGTTTACTTTGAACTAATCACTCAATTAGCGAGCACCTGTTGGTCAAATAAAGCCGATATACCCTCCGTTGTGTTTGCGTTTGGACGGACACTTTTCTCTTCTTTCCTCTTTTTTCACGTATTGTTGCGTTTTGGTAGTCAAGAAGTGGAGCAAGAGCGGGAGGGAGCTTCTATTGTTTGGACATTGGAAGGTGGGCGGACCGATACAAACGTTCATCGTATCGATATCAAGGGAAGTAGCAGTGTTTGGTCGATGTTTATCGATATTCATCACTTCTTTTTTTTGTTTATTATCCGTAACAATGTGTTATTAGTAGGGATGTCCGATAATGGCTTTTTGCCGATATGCCGATATTGTCCAACTCTTTAATTACCGATACCGATATCAACCGATACCGATATCAACCGATATATACAGTCGTGGAATTAACACATTATTATGCCTAATTTGGACAACCAGGTATGGTGAAGATAAGGTACTTTTTTAAAAAAATGAATCAAATAAAATAAGATAAATAAATTAAAAACATTTTCTTGAATAAAAAAGAAAGTAAAACAATATAAAAACAGTTACATAGAAACTAGTAATTAATAAAAATTTGTAAAATTAACTGTTAAAGGTTAGTATTATCAGTGGACCAGCAGCACGCACAATCATGTGTGCTTACGGACTGTATCCCTTGCAGACTGTATTGATATATATTGATATATAATGTAGGAACCAGAATATTAATAACAGAAAGAAACAAACCTTTTGTGTGAATGAGTGTAAATGGGGGAGGGAGGTTTTTTGGGTTGGTGCACTAATTGTAAGTGTATCTTGTGTTTTTTATGTGGATTTAATAAAAAAAAAAATAAAATAAAAAAAAACCCCAAAAAAACGATACTGATAATAAAAAAAACGATACCGATAATTTCCGATATTACATTTTAACGCATTTATCGGACATCTCTAGTTATTAGTGTGTTTATATCGATACCTTGTTGATGTAAGTACGTTTGTGGACACAGAGGGGTTCACCTTTACCAAAGGATTTGGTAAAGTCAGTCTACCCCAGGTCAGCTGTGGCTATGAAAGTAGCTTACCACCACCAGGTGTGAATGAATGATGGGTTCTACATGTAAAGCGACTTTGAGTACTTAGAAAAGCGCTATATAAATCCCGGGTATTATTTGAATGAATTGGAATAGTTTTCCCTTTTGTTCACTTATTCGACACCACAGGTGTCAAACTCAAGGCCCCGGGGCCAGATGTGGCCCGCCACTTCATTGTATTTGGCCCTCGAAAGCCTGGAAATATGTATCAATAAAGTACTGTAACTTTTCTATTTTTTTTTTATTGACATCTAGCATCAGACATTGCTATCTATTACATCATATTTGCATACATCATACATCTATTGTCAAAATGTTTTTTTTTTATATCCCAACAATGCCATCACCCCCCCCCCCCAAAAAAAGAGAAAAACAGCAAAAAAAACAAAAACAAACCAGAGTAATAATAATATTAACAAATAAATCAAAAAAACAAATTATAACAATAATACATAAAAGAATATAAACAGTAAAAAAAACAAAAAACAAAATATATAGACTTATAGGGAGTAGGGCTGGGCATTATGGACGAAAAAGTATATCTCGATGTATTTTTACTTAAACTCGATATTGGATATATATCAATATATTTCTCGGTGAAAATATACATATAAAGATATTCATTTTTGACCGATATTCACTGAAATTGATGTGAATGACAACTGTACTGTAAACACTTTTATTAACCCAGTTAGTCGAGATGGGTATTAACAGAACAGAAAATAAACGCTTTAAGTAGTACAGAATTACATACATAAATAAAATAGAAATATATTATTTCTACGTAAAATAAATAACATAGCTGTGCAAATAATACCAAATGTATCAAACTCAGATCTAAAAAAATCAATTTGCAGGCAGGCACTTTTTAATTCCCAGTCGACGATGTAATGGACTGTCTCACACATACGCCCTATCTTGCCTCTGATTGGCCTGTCCTTAACCAATGGTGACTCATCATAGTAACAACCAACCAATCATGGATGTTCTTATATGTGCAAGCACATCTTGGAAGGAGGAAGGGGAGGGAGAGAACAAGGAACACAACAAATAAGCGGCGTTTGGTCATTTTACCGTGAAATAAATTATATCCATGTTGCGATATTTTCTTAATTCATATCTTGTTTAAAAATATATCGATACATCTTACAAACTCTGTATATCGCCCAGCTCTAATAGGGAGTAATCTTTTTTTTTTAAACCGTACAATCACTAATTCGAGAAAATAAAATCAGGCTTATGGGGCGTGACATAATTGACCCAGTTTTCCCAGTATGATGTACATTTCTCCAATTTATAATGAATAAAAGCCGTTATCTTCTCCGTTTTATAAATGTCCATTGTGACTTCCATCCGTAGCTTCAAAGTTGGGCTGTCCTGTAATATCCATTTCCTGGTAATGTTTTGTTTTACAAGCCACTAGTAGGATATCCATTGTGTTTTTTTTGTTTTTTAAAGCCAATCCTGAGGTACATGTCCGAAAAACAGAGTCTTACTTTCAAGGGGTGTTTCATATTTGAAAATATCCTGTAGAGCTTGATGTTATCTCTTTCCAATAGTCCTTTATCAATCCAATCTAATCCACTTTATTTGTATAGCACATTTAAACAACAAAAATGTTTCCAAAGTGCTGCACAACAATATTAAAAACAATATGGCCCGCCACATTTATTTGGAAATAATATGCGTTAATAAAATGCTTAAAGGCCTACTGAAAGCCACTACTACCGACCACGCAGTCTGATAGTTTATATATCAATGATGAAATCTTAACATTGCAACACATGCCAATACGACCGGGTTAACTTATAAAGTGACATTTTAAATTTCCCGGGAAATATCCGGCTGAAACGTCGCGGTATGATGACGTATGCGCGTGACGAAGTCAGTTTAACGGAAGTTATGGTACCCCGTAGAATCCTATACAAAAAGCTCTGTTTTCATTTCATAATTCCACAGTATTCTGGACATCTTTTGCAATTTGTTTAATGAACAATGAAGGCTGCAAAGAAGACAGTTGTAGGTGGGATCGGTGTATTAGCAGCGGACTACAGCAACACAACCAGGAGGACTTTGTTGGAGAGCAGACGCGCTAGCCGCCGACCTCACCTTGACTTTCTACGTCTCCGGGCCGCTAAACGCATCGGGTGAAGTCCTTCGTCCTTCCGCCGATCGCTGGAACGCAGGTGAGCACGGGTGTTGATGAGCAGATGAGGGCTGGCTGGCGTAGGTGGAGAGCTAATGTTTTTAGCATAGCTCTGTGCGGTCCGGTTGCTAAGTTAGCTTCAATGGCGTCGTTAGCACAGCATTGTTAACCTTCGCCAGCCTGGAAAGCATTAACCGTGTATTTACATGTCCACGGTTTAATAGTATTGTTGATTTTCTATCTATCCTTCCAGTCAGGGGTTTATTTTTTTTGTTTCTATATGCAGTTAAAGCACGATGCTATCACGTTAGCTCGTAGCTAAAGCATTTCGCCGATGTATTGTCGTGGAGATAAAAGGCACTGAATGTCCATTTTGCGTTCTCGACTCTCATTTTCAAGAGGATATAGTATCCGAGGTGGTTTAAAATGCAAATCCGTGATCCACAATAGAAAAAGGAGAGAGTGTGGAATCCAATGAGTCAGCTTTTATCTAAGTTACGGTCAAAGCGAAAAAAAATATGTATTTCACTGCATTCTAGTCCGTCACTCTAACGTTCCTCGTCCACGAATCTTTCATCCTCGCTCAAATTAATGGGGTAATCGTCCGAATCGCTCTCGCTGCGTTGAAAACAATAGGAAAATATGAGGGAGTGAACTACTGACAACGTCATGCTACTTCCGGTAGGGGCAAGGCTTTTTTTATCAGAGACCAAAAGTTGCGAACTTTATCGACGTTGTTCTCTACTAAATCCTTTCAGCAAAATTATGGCAATATTGCAAAATGATCAAGTATGACACATAGAATGGATCTGCTATCCCCGTTTAAATAAAAAAATTTCATTTCAGTAGGCCTTTAATCTTTTCTTACTAAATATATTTATTTTCCTTTTGACATTAAAAATCACATACTGCATGCAATTGCATATCTTTTAAAATGCAATATTATCCAAATCTAAATATTATATTGTTATGCAATATTTTTGCATCTGCTTGACTTATGATTTCAAAACAAATTATCAATCAAATTGTAGACTGTAAAATTGACAATAGATTTTACAGTTAAAATCCGTCGACTGAGTTTTTTACTGTAAAATCAACTTTGCTACTGTTTTTTTCCATATACAGTAAGACATTAAAACATAAAAAAACTAACAAAAAAAACATTGAAACAAGATTTTATGTAAAAAAAAACAACTGGCAGCTCTGTTGCATGAATTTTACCGCTAAAAACAGTGGTATTGTTTTTCCATTCCATTTATAAAAACATTTTGTATGCTGTAAAAAACAAACCAAACAAAAAAACACTGCTTTTACTGTAAAATTCCAGTTTTTAAAGTAAAATTTAAAGATTTTTTTTTGCAACTTGTGTAAAAAAAAAAAATATATATATATAAACAACTAATTTGATAATCGATTAATCTGTGGATTATTACTTCGATTAATCGATTAATAATCGGATAAAAGAGACAAACTACATTTCTATCCTTTCCAGTATTTTATTGAAAAAAAACCCAGCATACTGGCACCATACTTATTTTTTTGATTATTGTTTCTCAGCTGTTTGTAAATGTTGCAGTTTATAAATAAAGGTTTATAAAAAAAAATTAAATACAAAAAAAAGTAGCCTCTGCGCATGCGCGTAGCATAGATCCAACGAATTGATGACTAAATTAATCGGCAACTATTTTTATAATCGATTTTAATGGATTTAATCGATTAGTTGTTGCAGCCCTATTATATATATATATATATATATATATATATATATATATATATATATATATATATATATATATATATATATATATATATATATATATATATATATATATATATATATATATATATATATATATATATAATTACACACACACATATATTCATATATTACTCAGTTAAATGCAGCCCTCCAGAATTTTACTGTAAAATTTACATTTGTTTTTTTTACTGTAAATAAAAAAACTGCCATTTTACAGTAAAATTTTGGCACCTGAGCTGCCAGTTTTTGTTTGTTTGTTTTTTTACCGCAAATCAACAACTAGATTTTTCGGTGTATTACTGTAATGGCACAGCAGTCCCAGAAAACATGGTAGTGGTTTGCGTTTGTGGGCACTGTAACTTTTCTTACTAAATGTATTCTTTTCTTTCCATTCTGGGAGAAAAATACAGTATATATGTACTCCATGTAATCGCAAATGATATTACCTTAAATATTGTTTAATTATGCAAAACTATATTATGATGCATTCAAAACTATTTTTGAAATAGAAATAAATGCTACTAATAATGATTTCAAAGCAAGTTATCCGTCAAATTGTGCAATGTAAAAGTAGCAATAGATTTCTTTGTAAAAATGTGAAATTTACTGTTTTTTTTACAGCATTTTTCTCTATATTAAAAAAACTGTACTTTTTTTTAACTTTAATAAACTGTAGTGCCGTTTTGGCATTTACAGTAATACACCGAAAAATCTAGTTGTTGATTTGCGGTAAAAAACAAAACAAAAGCAAACTGGCAGCTTATGTGCCAAAATGTTACTGTAAAATTGCAGTTTTTTTATTTACAGTAAAAAACAAATGTACATTTTACAGTAAAATTCTGGAGGGCTGCATTTAACAATGAGTAATATATGAATATACGTGTGTATGTATGTGTTTATATATATATATATATATATATATATATATATATATATTACATTAACAATATATTTTTTTTATATATAAGTTGCAAAAAAAGTCTTAAAATTTTACTTAAAGAAACTGGAATTTTACAGTAAAAAGTGTTTTTTTTGTTTTTGTTTTTGTTTTACAGCATACAAAAAAATGTAATCCTTTTTTTTTTTTAACATAAAATCTTGTTTCAATGCTTTTTTTGTAATTTTTTTTATGTTTTAGTGTCTTACTGTATATGGACAAAAACAGTAGCAAAGTTAATTTTACAGTAAAAAAACTCAGTCGACCGAATTTAACCGTAAAATTTATTGTCAATTTTACAGTCTACAATTTGATTGATAATTTCTTTTGAAATCATAAGTCAAGCAGATATTCAAGTACAGTATTTATCTTTATTTTAACAGAAAATATTTTTGGATTGCATAACAATATAATATTTAGATTTGGATAATATTGAATTTTAAAAGATACACAATTGCATGCAGTACATGATTTTTAATGTCAAAAGGGAAAGAACAAATATATTTAGTAAGAAGTGATTAAGCATTTTATCAACTCATATTATTTCCAGGCTTTCGCGGGCCACATAAAATAATGTGGCGGGCCAGATTTGGCCCCTGGGCCTTGAGTTTGACACCTGTGTCGTAGAAGGAGTGCATATTTTCCCATTAGTTGTTTACAATCAGACAAGGCAAGCACAAAAATATATTTCGTGGAGGTGGCCAACTTGATTTCCGACCTGATAACTGGAACGCTCACAACTCGGCTGTGACGTCCTTCCGAGCTCCGACTTTCAACTTCCGAGGTAAATGGAACTCGGCATAATAAGTGCCGTTTGAAGTTGCAGTTTTGTTTTCACCTGTTTGTTTACCTCAATCACAAAGTGGTATGTGGATGCTAATTCATGTGCAGCTTGGTTGGGATGATCCAAGGAGCGTCATCCTGGCTTTGTAACTGAAACATTTTTAACAGCATTTTCATAGCTTTAAACGAGGATAACAGGATTTCACTGCGAGCTGTGCTGTTGCGAGGAGGAGAACAGTTTTCCACCTCCGAGCCGCTGCGCTATCTTCACCTTTCAAAGGCTTCAAACATCTCTGTGTGTTGGAATAGATTTCGTGCACAACTCGACAAATGTTCAGCGCCTGTTGTTTCTTGTTGGAGGCTGTGAAGTTGGCCACGGCCGTCAGCAGCAGGTGTTTGATTCTCCTCGCTGATGAAAGGCGTGGAGCGCTCTGATCCTCTCTGTGTGGGTGTCTGTGAATATGATCTAAAGTGTGCGGGGAAAATATTCATCCTCGCTAAGCAAAGTCATTTTGACAGCTGTTGCTCACTCCACAAATCCAGCGCAGGGGAAAAAAGGCATAAGATGTATTTAAGCCGATACATGAGGTGCAATGCTTTGTACTTGTTCAAACTGACGAGGATCAACATTTTAGCAATCCAGTACGCTACTGAAAAATTCCTTTTGATAAATCGTGCACTTGGCTAAAACACATTCTTGCTTGGTAATGAGCAACTATACTTACACAAGAGAAAATAATACATGAATGACTAACAAAGTAGTCATGTAATGCTAATATTAATGTTAGTTTGACCATTTTAATAAAATAAATATTGTAAAACCGTGGCTGATACAAACGCATTTTGATAAACTCACAAAGCCTTTCTGCTAGACGCAAGCTAGCGTGTTATTTGCTGGCGAGCTAGCTTAAATGCTAACATGAATTAACAAGACGTTGATGTCTTTCCCCATTAAGAAACTGCATACCCCAATCTAAACTTGTATAATGTGTATATCTCAATATCTAAGGCATTCACATTGAACCCACAGGCTTTAGGGTTGTCTCGATACCAATATTTTGGTGTAAATATATAAATATATATATATATATATATATATATATATATATATATATTAGGGCTGCAACAACTAATCGATTAAAATCGATTATAAAAATAGTTGCCGATTAATTTAGTCATCGATTCGTTGGATCTATGCTATGCGCATGCGCAGAGGCTTTAAAAAAAAAAAAAAAAAAAAAAATTAAAACAAAAAAACTTTATTTATAAACTGCAACATGTACAAACAGCTGAGAAACAATAATCAAAATAAGTATGGTGCCAGTATGCTGTTTTTTTCCAATAAAATACTGGAAAGGATATAAATGTAGTTTGTCTCTTTTATCCGATTATTAATCGATTAATCGAAGTAATAATCGACAGATTAATCGATTATCAAATTAATCGTTAGTTGCAGCCCTAATATATATATATATATATATATATATATATATATATATATATATATATATATATATATATATATATATATATATATATATATATATATATATATATATATATATATATATATATATATATTAGGGCTGCAACAACTAATCGATTAAAATCGATTATAAAAATAGTTGCCGATTAATTTAGTCATCGATTCGTTGGATCTATGCTATGCGCATGTGCAGAGGCTTTTTAAAAAAAATAAAATAAAAAAAATTTTTTTTGAAATTTTTTTAAATAAACCTTTATTTATAAACTGCAACATGTACAAACAGCTGAGAAACAATAATCAAAATAAGTATGGTGCCAGTATGCTGTTTTTTTCCCAATAAAATACTGGAAAAGATAGAAATGTAGTTTTTCTCTTTTATCCGATTATTAATCGAAGTAATAATCGACAGATTAATCGATTATCAAATTAATCGTTAGTTGCAGCCCTAATATATATATATATATATATTAGGGCTGCAACTAACGATTAATTTGTTAATTGCAGCTAACTAACGATTCATTTGATAATCGATTAATCTGTCGATTATTACTTCGATTAATCGGATAAAAGAGACAAACTACATTTCTATCCTTTCCAGTATTTTATTGAAAAAAAACAGCATACTGGCACCATACTTATTTTGATTATTGTTTCTCAGCTGTTTGTACATGTTGCAGTTTATAAATAAAAGTATTACATTTTTTTTTTTTTAAATTAAAAATAAAAATTGCCTCTGCGCATGCGCATAGCATAGATCCAATGAATCGATGACTAAATTAATCGCCAACTATTTTTATAATCGATTTAATCGATTGGTTGTTGTAGCCCTTATGTCGATTGGTTGTTGTAGCCCTTATGTATATGTATATGTATATGTATATATGTATATATATATATATATATATATATATATATATATATATATATATATATATATATATATATATATATATAATTACATGTAAACACGCTGTGCAAAACCTAAACAGTCCGTGCGAAATGTGAGCTTTGACTACTGTTTACTAAACGAGGCAAAATGCCGTAAAAAAAACTTAGCGCCGCGTCGAGGCAGCGAAAATTCCTGTAATATGTTTTGTAATGGAATTACTTGAGGAATCGTTTCAGCTCTAAATACAAGCATGTTTAACACACACAGATTCCTTTCTTTCATGCAGACAAGAATATAAGTTGGTATGACTCTGATGACTTGCATTGATTAGAATCAGACAGTATCAATCAATCAATCAGTGTTTACTTCTATAGCCCTAAATCACGAGTGTCTCAAAGGGCTGCACAAGCCACAATGATAACGTCCACATTTCCAAATGTCCAATACCACATGAAAGTGCTTGCTTTGTGCCATCTTGTTTGTCCAGCTTCCACACTCCTTTGTATACACTTTACAAGAAATACATTGGCGGCAAACTTGTGCGCACTAGCTCTCTGAGACTCGTATTTTGTTAGCGCAGGCAGGATGAAGCAGGGCTTTTATTGTGAAGACGGGAACTGTGCTGTACGGCGCGAGAGTCTGTTGAAATAAAAAGTGTTTCTGGCCTTCCTGTCGGTCATTTTTTCTTAATAACACTAAATTGGCCCTAGTGTGTGAATGTTGTCTGTCTATCTGTGCTGGCCCTGCGATGAGGTGGCGACTTGTCCAGGGTGTACGCTGCCTTCCGCCCGATTGTAGCTGAGATAGGCTCCAGCAGCCCCCGTGACCCCGAAGGGAATAAGCGGTAGAAAATGGATGGATGGATGGATGATCTGGCAGCAGCCATCGTCCTCTCACAAGACCCTCGGGTGCCGTGAATGTCAATCAAGTGACGTCTTGGTGAAGATTGATAATGGCTAATTTTTAGGTCTATTTTTTTAATGCCTGGCTGGCGATGGACTGACACACCCTCCACCGCTAGCTCGCCATCCACGTAATGGGCACCCCTGTAATAGATATGTATCACTGTTAAACAGCGACTAGTATCGGACTTGTACATTACTGCATGTTAACTCACTATGACTAAAGGAGGGATGGCTCTGTATATTTACTCTTCCTGGTATTTGTGACAGTTGGAGCCTTGCTCAAACCATTTAATAACCTCCCTAGTGCTTCTTCTTAATGATAAGCTACTTCCCCACCAAAGTGCTCCTAATGGCTTTACGTTAGCATTAACAGCAATGGAACTCGGAAAGGAAGCCCCACCTGCAAGCAGCTCGGACTCTCGCCAACAAGAATACGAAAGGCTGACTGCTAATAATGACGTCCTCGTGCTGCAGGAAATTCATGCCTGGACTCTTTCTTAGAAACTCCTGCACTCTAACAAATATAATAATGCTCAATTAATTTGAGGATATGTACTGCATCATACCGAAGGATGTTTCTAATATTTTTGCACTCTCGCTTGACTAAATAAGCTTACCAGAGAGGAAATGTAGCTGCACAACCTTTTGAAACCAGTCGCCTTCTCTGCATTGGATTGTTTAGCATTTTTATTTTTTTTATTTTGTTTTATTTAATTTGTTTTGTCCTGTCCAGCTTCTCTGGCAAATCATATAGTTGATGTAGATGCCCATATCGGCTGTACAAATGTACTTTACAAAAGAGAAGTGTGGGTAGGGATGATGTTCGAAACCGATTCTCCCGGTTGTTCGATAAGAAAAGAACCGATTCCATGGACTCTAATCCCTTTTTGAGAACCGGTTCCCGTTATCGAGGCCACTATAGTAAAGAAAAAGAGTTGGTTCTTTATTCGAATCCCTGGGAACGAATCCCAAATGGGCTATGTTATGCCTATTTGATTGTAGACTCTTACTGACACCTTGTGGCGATATGAAAATACTACGCGTCAATAGTTTAGGCACTTCCGGGTTGACGATGTTAGTCCAGTTCATGAGACAATTGAGAAGTAGACAAGTTGTGCTAGCTCTTACAAGTTTTGGAAAAGATAAGTCTGTCAGTAAACTGTTTAACTTGTTTATGTAACTCAATATTAAGGTGGAAAGTGGTTACATTTGATAGTAAGATGTTTATTGAAAAACGATTTTTGTGCACTGTTTCAATGGATGTTTTGAGGACTTCAAATGGCTGCCAGTCGTGTATTTCCACCATCAAAATAGTTTCAACACTCAGAAGTATTTGTTTGATGATAGTAGGGCTGCAACTAACGATTAATTTGATAATCGATTAATCTGTCGATTATTACTTTGATTAATCGATTAATAATCGGATAAAAGAGACAAACTACATTTATATCCTTTCCAATATTTTATTGAAAAAAAACAGCACACTGGCACCATACTTATTTTGATTATTGTTTCTCAGCTGTTTGTACATGTTGCAGTTTATAAATAAAGGTTTATAAAAAATAAATAAATAATAAAATTAAAAAATTGCCTCTGCGTATAACATAGATCCAACGAATCAATGACTAAATTAATCGGCAACTATTTTTATAATCGATTTTAATCGATTTAATCGATTAGTTGTTGCAGCCCTAGATGATAGTACTGTATATTTGTGTGAAGCTAATATTTACATATTGTGTATTACATTTCAGTATGTTAATTAAATCACATAGCTTACACGTTTGTCATTGTGTGTATTTCAGTTTAAAAAAACAACAGTCCAGTGCAAGACAAAGGTAAAGATAGGAAAAGACAAAGCAAGATCAACAACAATAAAGAGCCTAAATGGATTAATCTGTTTTGGAACTTTATTAGACGTCTTGGATTGTTTGTTAGCTGTCTGCCTGTGTGTGTAGTTAGTATGTTCCAATAGCAGCGGAAGTGTACTTTTTGGAGAGCTGTATTATTTTCAGTTTTGTGCCCAAAGGACTGATTTTATTTAACACTATATTATTATTTATACACCTATAGTGATCACAGAGACAGGTTGTTTTTGTGTTACTGTATATATTTGTTTTTCTGAAAAATCCCACTTAATATACTTTAGGTAACAACAGTCAATATTTTTTTTTTTTTTTTTTTTTAGGGGCGTAACAGTCAATATTTATTTATTTATTTTATTTTATTTTTTTCTTATAAAATAAAAGTGAGCTTTTGTTAAACCAAATATGGTGTTTTTTTCCATATACAACAACCTATCTGGACTCGATAAGAGAATCGATAAGGAATCGGTTCGATAAGAGGATTAGATAATTTTTGATAATTTCTTATCAAACATCATCCCTAAGTGTGGGATACTTCTCTTGCTGCCTTATTTGTATTTGACTTTATTACATGTATTTATATTATCATTTGGTGCAGCCGGGCCAGAGCAGGAGGGGATAGGAAAGAGGAAAAAAAAGGAAGACAGAGGTGGAAATTGTGGGGTCAAAAGGGAGATAAGACAGAGATACAACAAACACAACAACAATAGAGTAACATCAGCAAATAGGATATGTACAAATATTATGTTAAAGTGATACCAAAGAAGCAGTTAGTGAAATAAATAATACAGAAATGACAATGAGCATTATTACACTACAAATGGAGCAATACAAATACCAATAGAAATAGCGCTATGGATAATGAACAATACCAATAATTTACCTCTATTAACAATACAGTTGTTCAAATGCAACAATACATATATGTAATGATAACTAGAGATACAAATGTTTTGCATTTTCAATTTCATATGAGATTGAACTACATAATGATACATAATACTAACAATATAACATTTAATAATGTAAATACATTAAAACATTCTTCTTCATACTGCATTAATATATGCTCATTTTAAACTTCCGTGCAGAGAGGGAAATCACCACTAAAAGTGTATTTATTAAACAGTTATTAAGCAGTGGCACAAACATTCATGTCATTTCCAAAACAGAACGTGCAAGATTGTCGGAGACATTTTAAAACAAGCTATGAGTGCACTTTTGTGCATGATGTCACTAAGATGACATATCAAAACAACACTCAATCAAAGTGCACTTTTTGTACAGAACGCCACTACAATAGTTTAAAACAAATAAAGGGCACTTTTGTGCATGATGTCACACAAGATATTTCAGTAACTGTCAAATAAAAATGAGCTGCATAATAGGAAATCAAATAGTGTATGTCCTTCGCTATGTGGTAGGTTCCTGCGGATGTTATCTCCTGTTGTTGACTAGTTTTTTCATACAGTGTTGATGTGGAAACGGTTGCTTGGGCATTTTGTGGGTGTGGCACCGGCCGGAGATGTTGACATGCGGAGTTTCAAGCGCTCTTCATTCTCTAGCGGGTGACTTTTCAGATGATGCTACAAATTAGCAGTAATGCTACTTTTTGTAGCAACGCTTTTGCCGCATACTTGACATATTACGGTTGTCTGTTCAACATCTTCCCGCTTGAAGCCAAACCACCGCCAGACAATGGACCCCGTGCTGTTTTTCTTGGGAATTAATTATTCCTTCATTTGTTAACAGATACGCACCTTCTCTCTCTCGTATTACCACTAGCATCACAGCTAACTTTACCCATGTCGCTACCTCTCTGCTCGGTGAGGGCGTATGACGTTGCACGCGTGACAGTATGTGACGTATGTAAGAAGGTGCGCTTGTTTTATGTCTCTGTGAGAAGGAGAGACAAGAGTGAGAAGAGCCTGTAGTGTAATGCCTGCAGCTAAAAGCAACTGCGTGAGAACGTACACTCGAATATCATGATATAGTCATTTTCTATATCGCACAGAGACAAACCCGCGATATATCGAGTATATTCCATATATCGCCCAGCCCTATATTGCAGGATATTTAGTTGTTGACAGGCTCTTGAACTTTGCACGATTAAACACTCTGCATTACTGTTTTATCGAAGCTTATATCTGAGATTTTAGAAACAAGACAATCTCATCCGATACTTGTTTTTTTCCTGATATTGGACCGATGTCCGATTTCAATATCAAATCAGGATCAGCCTTACTAAATATAAGAAATATGGCAATATGCTTTAAAAAATTCCTTAGCAATGTAGGGAAACCACAATATTTGTAAGAAGATGTGGTGAGGGATGACTGCATAGCAATGCTTGCATTGATCCCTGGGGCTTAATGGACTCTGTCTGGCAACCAATGTTCCCTCCAAGGTGCGCGCCTGTGCAATTGCGCACTGCTCAAGCATCCTCTGCGCACGGCAAATCTATGCCACGCACAAAATCGAATTAAAAAAAATAAGCGCTTAACAATTTTCGACATGACACGGACACTACGGAGAAAACAGTTTTCGTCATCATTGTTCAAATATTGTAACGTCTGTCGAGACGCTTTGAGGACATGAATTCCATCGATCACTTTACTGAGCAAAACTCTTTATTGTCGGCCATAAACACATCACCAAAACATTAGTAAAAAAATTATATCTAGCAAAACTGGTCATTTTCTGCAGTACGAACCAGACCAAAAGCAACTCTGTTATATCAACAGCAGCCGCTCGCTCTTTCTCACTTGCGCCAACACAAGCACATATGGCACTTAGCCAGTGATGCGTTTACAGCCACACAAAAAGTCGGACAACTCCAACACCACACACAAAGTGTCATTCCAGGTCGTTACACTATGATTTACCAATCAAATGTGTGCTTATTCTAGTGTCATTTATTAGGAATCTTAATTTATAAATATTAATCATGAAATGCTGTTAGTATATTAAATAAATACTAATAAAAATATATTTTTTTACAAACAGGAAGTTGCAGGAATGTACAAATGATCCCCTGCTTACACCTCATTTTGCAACATGTGAATGTTTTAATGGGAACTCAGGGTTTCCCACACATTCATTTATTTGTGGCGGCCCGCCACGAAAGAATTACGTCCGCCACAAATAAAATAAAAAAATTAATTTAAAAAAAACAAAAACAAAAAATTTTTTTTATTTTTTTTTTGTCCTCTCCAGCTTCTCAGGCAAATCATATAGTTGATGTAGATGCCCATATCGGCTGTTCAGATTTACTTTACAGGGGGATAGGAAAGAGGAAAAAAAGGAAGACAGAGGTGGAAATTGTGGGGTCAAGAGGGGGATAAGACAGAGAGACAACAAACACAACAATAACAACCACAGAGTAACATCAGCAAATAGGATATGTACAAATATGATGGTAAAAGTGATAGCAAAGAAGCAGCTAGTGAAATAAATAATAATACAGAAATGACAATGAGCATTATTACACTACAAATGGAGCAATACAAATACCAATAGAAATAGCGCTATGGATAATGAACAATACCAATAATTTACCTCTATTATCAACAATACAGGTGTTCAAATGCAACAATGCATATGCGTAATGATAACTAGAGATACAAATGTTTTGCATTTTCAATTTCATATGATGCCCATATCGGCTGTTCAGATTTACTTTACAAAAGAGAAGTGTAGGATACTTCTCTTGTTGCCTTATTTGTATTTGACTTTATTAAATGTATTTATATTAGAAACACAACATGTGTATATAACAAAGGGTGCAAAGTCTGCAGGCAGTAGGAAACACATGGTTAAGTGGAGGGAGTAAAACTGATGGCAGTTTAAAGTTCAAGATTTTTGGAGCTCTTTGTTCAGTGGATCAGATGTTTGATGAAGCTCTGTGTCTATCTACCACCACTACTGTTTTCTGTTTATTTGTTACTGACTGTGGCAGGACACCTCGGCCTCTGTTTCACTTTATGTTGCTGGTAAATAATATGGTTGTAGTAGTAGGCTAAAGTTAAATTATTTAGTATGCACTAATTAAAGGGGCAGAGCTTTGAGACATTTTAGCTGTTATATTTTATAAGATATATTTTTTGTAAGAACCACAATTAATATTTCAGTGAATAACTTATTGTTCAAATCTGTATATAAATATGTACATAAAGTGTTGTAATTATATTGTAGAATGGATGGATGGATGGACGTTTAAAACAAAACTGTTATTAATTAGTAAGTATACATTTTTTGAGCCTTTTTAGAGAAAATCATCATTGTAGTAAATTATGCAAATTACTCGATGATGTCATGTGACCACGCCCATAGCCACGCCCCCACCGCCACAGGTATCTTGGCAGTTTATGGGAAACACTGGAACTAAATGCAATGTCTGAAAGGGGTACAAATTATTTCCAAAGCAGGACCTCCACCCAGACAAACAATACAAGTACACAGTTCATGAAAAACAATATTTTTTGTTATTGTCATCGTAAGTGGGCCTAAACACTTATATTAGAAATGGAAATGACTGTTGTCATTTGATTATAATATTAAGGGAATGTTGTCTGTCTATATGTGTTGGCCCTGCGATGAGGTGGGGACTTGTCCAGGGTGTACCCCGCCTTCCCTGCAGCTGAGATAGGCTCCAGCACCCCCCGCGACCCCGAAAGGGACAAGCGGTAGAAAATGGATGGATTGATGGAGATGTAACTTGTTATTTAGTCAGGTTTGGGACAGGTGTGCTGCTGGTGTAGCCACAGTGTGCACGTCTGATGTGGCTCACATGGGCTCCACTGAATGCTCAGGGAGTTTTTGCGTTTGCTCACACACATGAAAAATTAGAGGGAACATTGCTGGCAAAACCTTTTTTTGTTTGTTTTTCCTTTGTCCAAAACTTGAATGGTCCACTATTTTTCATATGAAGGAGTTTTACTGTGTGACTCAAAGCCGAGCATCTGAGCGTGATGGTGTATTTGTAAAGGCAGAATTCTGGATCCTACCTAACGTTGTGACAAGTGCATATTGTTATGTGTTTTGTTCCCTTCCTTCCTGCCCACTCGCTCCTGTCTGAGCTCCTTGAGAGAGAAGTGGCATGTGGAGGAGGAGAGAGCCTGGCATTGTGTCTGCTGCTGAGTCTCTATTTCGGTGGGGCTGACATGTACTTGTGTCAGGAGGATGCATCCTGCTGATGCTGGGGAAGCTGTAAACTGAAAGAGATGAAGCGAGGAGGAATGACTCTGTTTGCCATTCTGCTGCATGAGCATCACTTCTTGGCTGCTGACTGGGGGAAAGTGCTTTTTGGCCACTTTAAAATGGATGATATTGGCATTTGGATACAATGAATGTGATCTAAAGTAGTGGTTCTTAACCTTTTGGACCTCAAGGCCCAACTTTTCCACTACAGAGGGGCCCAGGGACCATTTTGACACTGAATTAGTAATCTTACTCTTGATTCATACTCAATAATTATATGTAACCTATAAACCTTATTTTCAAGCCTTAGGTCAGGCTGATTACAAAATAAATCCTTATCAGATATACTGCAAAAGAAGGGACTCATAACAACTGATGAAAAATACATTTACATACAACTCAGTGTTTCCCATAAACTGCCAAGATACCTGTGGCGGTGGGGGCGTGGCCATCATCAAGTAATTTGCATAATTTACTACAATTATATGATTTTCTCTAAAAAGGCTCAAAAAATGTATACTTACTAATTAATAACAGTTTTGTATTAAACGTCCATCCATCCATCCATTTTACAATATGATTACAACACTTTATGTACATATTTATATACAGATTTGAACAATAAGTTATTCACTGAAATATATTTATTAATTGTGGTTCTTACAAAAAATATATCTTATAAAATATAAAAGCTAAAATGTCTCTTAAAGCTCTGCCCCTTTAATTAGTGCATACTAAATAATTTAACTTTAGCCTACTACTACAACCATATTATTTACCAGCAACATAATAATTTCTCTCTTTCCATCCCCTCCTGCTCCGGCCCGGCTGCACCAAATGATAATATAAATTAGGGCTGCAACTAACGATTAATTTGTTAATCGATTAATCTGTCGATTATTGCTCCGATTAATCGATTAATAATCGGATAAAAGAGACAAACTACATTTCTATCCTTTCCAGTATTTTTTTGAAAAAATCCAGCATACTGGCACCATGTTGTGGACATTGGGGGTGCAGCATACACCAATAATAACACAGAAATTTAACTCATCAGAACTGAATCAGATATTGTACACGTTTCTGTTGTGAATAATAAATGATTCATTTTAGGCTGCCTCTGAATAATAGCATGAAATATTCCAGCACCTTCATAACGTTTAGTTATACTAAAGCGTCACTCAAATCTAAATATATTTATATAGCTTTATCGGCCCGGCTACATTGATCCATTATGAAACCAACCTGAGATATTTCTGTCCGTTACGTTTATTTCCAAATTAGTAACCGTGCGTTTTCTCTCTCAAAACGGAGTCAAATGTGCCGGAGACACATTATCAGCCCCGTGTTGCAACAAAGGCATAACGTTAAAATTACTTACAAAAAAGCTGAACTCATGAATGCTTGTTGCCACTATGGACTTAAAAAGTTACGTACTGTGAGTTCCTCCCTATATCCATGGCTGCAACATGTTTCTTCTTCAAGTGCTCCTAAAGCAATGTTGTACTTCCGTGCCATTTTGCAGGAAACGGTCTTCTTTGAAGTCTTTAAAGTGAAGTGTTCCCACACTTTTGACGACTTAGGTCGTACACTTTTCTCCATTGAAGCAATAACCTCAAGATGTTTCTCCGCTAAACTATCGGTAGTGTTTTCCTGCGCCATTTTTCGAATTTTTCCAGCAAAGGAGACGCCGTCGTCACGTGAGCTGCACATGACACATCATTGGCTAGTTTACGCCACCTCATGAGACGTACGCTGTTTTGTACTGTTTTTGTACTTATTTTGATTATTGTTTCTCAGCTGTTTGTAAATGTTGCAGTTTATAAATATAGGTTTATAAAACAAAAAAAAATAACCCAAAAATAAAAAAAATTAATATTTTTAAAAAAGCCTCCGCGCATGCGCATAGCATAGTTCCAACGAATCGATGACTAAATTAATCGCCAACTATTTTGGTAATCGATTTTAATCGATTTAATCGATTAGTTGTTGCAGCCCTAATATAAATACATTTAATAAAGTCAAATACAAATAAGGCAACAAGAGAAGTATCATACACTTCTGTTTTGTAAAGTAAATCTGAACAGCCGATATGGGCATCTACATCAACTATATGATTTTCCCGAGAAGCTGGACAGGACAAAGAAAGAAAAAAAAAAGAACTTTTTTTTTTAAAATTTTTAATTTTTTTTTAATTTTTTTAAAAATTTTTAATTTTTAATTTTTTTTTAAATTTATTTGTGGCGGACATAATTCTTTCGTGGCGGGTCGCCACAAATAAATGCATGTGTGGGAAACACTGCAACTAGATGAGGCAATTCCTGAAGGAATTGTGTGTGAATGCTCCAATGCTGAAGTTGAACTGAAATGCTTAAAGAATGTAGTATGAATGTAAGAATAGTTTCAATGTTGGAATGGTTTGAATGTTGAAGAGTTTGAATTTCCAGGAAAAGCTGAATTTGGTTTTGATTGATTGATTGATTGAAACTTGTGTTAGTAGATTTCACAGTACAGTACATATTCCGTACAATTGACCACTAAATGGTAACACTAGAATACGTTTTTCAACTTGTTTAAGTCGGGGTCCACGTTAATCAATTCATGGTAATTCTTGGGAAAGTGTTAGTTGGATGAGTGGAATGTGTTGATGTTGGAATGGTTTGAATAGGTTGAAAAATGTGCAAACTGTGGGGAAAAAAGTGGCTCAAATGTTAAGGAAAGTTATCATACTTCAAAAAAAGTTCTGATGATAATGGTGATATTTTTTAGCCATATCACCATTATCATCAGAATTTTTTTTGTTGTTTGATAACTTTCCTAACTTTTGAGCCACTTTTTTACATGTTTGAGTGACAATAAGAAAAGCTCTGACTTAGTGCTGGTCAATATTGCTGAAAACTGTACCATTATCTTAAAATTGTCATCCGAACTTTAATGTTGTTGTTTGATAACTTTCTTTATTTATTATTATTTATAACAGGGGTCACCAACGCGGTGCCCGCGGGCACCAGGTAGCCCATAAGGACCAGATGAGTAGCCCGCTGGCCTGTTCTAAAAATAGCTCAAATAGCAGCACTTACTAGTGAGCTGCCTCTATTTTTTAAATTTTATTTATTTACTACCAAGCTGGTCTCGCTTTGCCCGACATTTTTAATTCTAAGAGAGACAAAACTCAAATAGAATTTGAAACTCCAAGAAAATATTTTAAAGACTTGGTCTTCACTTGTTTAAATAAATTCTTTTTTTTTTTTACTTTGCTTCTTATAACTTTCAGAAAGACAATTTTAGAGAAAAAATACAACCTAAAAAATGATTTTAGGATTTTTAAACACATATACCTTTTTACCTTTTAAATTCCTTCCTCTTCTTTCCTGACAATTTAAATCAATGTTCAAGTAAATTAATTTTTTTATTGTAAAGAATAATAAATACATTTTAATTTAATTCTTCATTTTAGCTTCTGTTTTTTCGACGAAGAATATTTGTGAAATATTTCTTCAAACTTATTATGATTAAAATTCAAAAAAAATATTCTGGCAAATCTAGAAAATCTGTAGAATAACATTTGAATCTTATTTCAAAGTATTTTGAATTTCTTTTAAAATTTTTGTTCTGGAAAATCTAGAAGAAATAATGATTTGTCTTTGTTAGAAATATAGCTTGGTCCAATTTGTTATATATTCTAACGAAGTGTAGATTGGATTTTAACCTATTTAAAACATGTCATCAAAATTCTAAAATTAATCTTAATCAGGAAAAATTACTAATGATGTTCCATAAATAATTTTTAAAATTTTTTCAAAAAGATTCGAATTAGCTAGTTTTTCTCTTTTTTTTCGGTAGAATTTTGAATTTTAAAGAGTCGAAATTGAAGAAAAACTATGTTTCAAAATTTAATTGTCATTTGTTTCGTGTTTTCTCCTCTTTTAAACCGTTCAATTAAGTGTAAATATCATTAATTATTAATAATAACAGAGTTAAAGGTAAATTGAGCAAATTGTCTATTTCTGGCAATTTATTTAAGTGTGTATCAAACTGGTAGCCCTTCGCACTAATCAGTATCCAAGAAGTAGCTCTTGGTTTCAAAAAGGTTGGTGACCCCTGATTTATAACTTGTTTATTTTAAAACATTTTTTTTTTTTTTTTTACATGTGTGAGTGACAAGAAGAAAAGCTCTGACTTTGGGCTAGTCGATATGGCTGAAAACTGTATCACCATTATCTTAAAACTATCATTAGAACATTTTTTTTTTTGTTAACTTTTGAGCCACTTTTTTACATGTGTGAGTGACCAAAAGAAAAGCTCTGACTTAGGGCTGGTCGATAAGGCTAAAAACCATGACCATTATCATCAGAACCTTTTTTGAAGTATGATAACTTTCCTTAACTTTTGAGCCACTTTTTTTTTTATATGTGTGAGTGACCAAAAGAAAAGGTCTGACTTAGTTTTTAGCCATATCGACCAGCCCTAAGTCAGACCTTTTCTTTTGGTCACTCACACATGTAAAAAAAGTGGCTCAAAGGTTAGGAAAGTTATCAAACAACAACATTAAAGTTTGGATGACAATTTTGGGATAATGGTGATACAGTTTTCAGCAATATCAACCAGCACTAAGTCAGAGATTTTCTTATTGTCACTCAAACATGTTGGCAAACAAGGAAATAAATATTCTAATGATAGTTGTAAAGGCCTACTGAAATGAATTTTTTAAAATTTAAGCGGGAATAGCAGATCCATTCTATGTGTCATACTTGATCATTTCGCGATATTGCCATATTTTTGCTGAAAGGATTTAGTAGAGAACATCGACGATAAAGTTCGCAACTTTTGCTCGCTGATAAAAAAAAGCATTGCCTGTACCGGAAGTAGCGTGACGTCACAGGAGCTAGTATTCCTCACAATTCCCCGTTGTTTACAATGGAGCGAGAGATTCTGAGCGACAAAGCGACGATTACCCCATTAATTTGAGCGAGGATGAAAGATTCGTAGATGTGGAACGTTACAGTGAATGACTAGAGAGGCAGCGATGGACGTATCTTTTTTCGCTCTGACCGTAACTTAGGTACAAGCTGGCTCATTGGATTCCACACTCTCCTTTTTCTATTGTGGATCACGGATTTGTATTTTAAACCACCTCGGATACTATATCCTCTTGAAAATGAGAGTCGAGAACGCGAAATGGACATTCAGTGCCTTTTATCTCCACGACAATACATCGGCGAAATGCTTTAGCTACGAGCTAACGTGATAGCATCGTGCTTTAACTGCATATAGAAACAAAAAAAATAAACCCTTGACTGGAAGTATAGATAGAAAATCAACAATACTATTAAACCGTGGACATGTAAATACACGGTTAATGCTTTCCAGGCTGGCGAAGGTTAACAATACTGTGCTAACGACGCCATTGAAGCTAACTTAGCAACCGAACCGCACAGAGCTATGCTAAAAACATTAGCTCTCCACCTACGCCAGCCAGCCCTCATCTGCTTTGATTGATTGATTGAGACTTTTATTAGTAGGTTGCACAGTGAAGTACATATTCCGTACAATTGACCACTAAATGGTAACACCCGAATACGTTTTTCAACTTGTTTAAGTCGGGGTCCACTTAAATTGATTCATGATACAGATATATACTATCATATATACTATCATCATAATACAGTCATCACACAAGATAATCACATTGAATTATTTACATTATTTACAATCAGGGGTGTGGAGGGAGGGGGGATATGGACATCAAGTAGTGGACATAGAGAGAGAGAGAGAGAGAGAGAGAGAGAGAGAGAGAGAGAGAGAGAGAGAGAGAGAGATCAGAAGGCATAAGAAAAAGAATCTGCATTTGATTGTTTACATTTGATTATTAGCAATCCGGGGAGGGTGTTAGTTTAGGGTTGTAGCTGCCTGGAGGTGAACTTTTATTGCGGTTTTGAAGGAGGATAGAGATGCCCTTTCTTTTATACCTGTTGGGAGCGCATTCCACATTGATGTGGCATAGAAAGAGAATGAGTTAAGACCTTTGTTAGTTCGGAATCTGGGTTTAACGTGGTTAGTGCTCATCAACACCCGTGCTCACTTGCGTTCCAGCGATCGGCGGAAGGACGAAGGACTTCACCCGATGCGTTTGGCGGCCCGGAGACGTAGGAAGTCAAGGTGAGGTCGCCGGCTAGCGCGTCTGCTCTCCAACAAAGTCCTCCTGGTTGTGTTGCTGTAGTCCGCTGCTAATACACAGATCCCACCTACAACTGTCTTCTTTGCAGCCTTCATTGTTCATTAAACAAATTGCAAAAGATGTCCAGAATACTGTGGAATTATGAACTGAAAACAGAGCTTTTTGTATAGGATTCTACGGGGTACCATAACTTCAGTTAAACTGACTTCGTCACGCGCATACGTCATCATACCGCGACGTTTCAGCCGGATATTTCCCGGGAAATTTAAAATGTCACTTTATAAGTTAACCCGGCCGTATTGGCATGTGTTGCAATGTTAAGATTTCATCATTGATATATAAACTATCAGACTGCGTGGTCGGTAGTAGTGGCTTTCAGTAGGCCTTTAAAGGCACTGCCTTTGCGTGTCGGCCCAGTCACTTAATATCTACGGCTTTTCACACACACAAGCGAATGCAATCCATACTTGGTCAACAGCCATACAGGTCACACTGAGGGTGTCCGTAATAAACAACTTTAACACTGTTACAAATATGCGCCACACTCTGAACTCACACCAAACAAGAATGACAAACACATTTCGGGAGAACATCCGCACCGTAACACTACATAAACAGAACAAATACCCAGAACCCCTTGCAGCACTAACTCTTCCGGGACGCTACAATATACACCCCCCGCTACCACCAACCCCCCCTGCCCCCCCATCTCAACCCCGCCCACCTCAACCTCCTCATGCTCTCTCAGGGAGAGCGTGTCCCAAATTCCAAGCTGCTGTTTTGAGGCATGTTTAAAAAAAAAAAAAAGCACTTTGTGACTTCAATAATAAATATGGCAGTGCCATGTTGGCATTTTTTTCCCCATAACTTGAGTTGATTTATTTTGGAAAACCTTGTTACATTGTTTAATGCAGGGGTGTCAAAGTCAAATGGACGGAGGGCCAAATAAAAAATTTAGCAACAAGCCGAGGGCCGGACTGTTCGAATGTTCATTGAAAAATTTTTAATTGACGCATATAGTCTAGTGAACCTAATTGAACCTACTTAAAACCTAACAAATATATTCCAATATGATCAGATAAATAAAGCAATATTTTCTTATGGCTCTGTCAGTAATCTTTAATTTTCAACAGACACAAAAGACAAATTTCCTTTATATAAAAATCCCCATAACATGAACATTAAATGAAAGAAACCGGTATTCAAGGCACCATCAGTAGCCTATATTTTCTATTTTAGCAAAAGTGGGCTAAATTTACTTCAAAGAAAAAAACAATAATAGCAATTTTCTATCATCCACTCAACTGAAATATTTTAAAAATATAATTAAATTGAAATACAATAAAATAAAGTGCAAAAATCTATAAATCAAAAACAACACTTTGTTTAAGGAGAAGTAACATGCAGTGAAAACAAATATTAAACTTTAACTTTTAAACTTGAATTGAGTAAAAACTCTAAATATGTGATTGCACAGTAATGTTCACATTAAACCCCCCTCCTCCCTCCGTGGGAGGGAGGCGAGTTGGGTGCCCGAAACCCCCCGCTGGTTTCGGCCCGCCCCTTGGCGCGCGTGGCACGGCGGGCTCCGCAACCCGACGGCTGGCCCTCGTGGCTTGACGGCGGGCGCGTCCCGACGGGCCGCGCGTAGGGGTCAAACGCAGAAGTCTCAGGGCCTCGTGGTGAGGGGGTGGCCTGCGGGTTTCGGCCCGCTTGACCCCCCCGCTCCGCTTGGCGCGCGCGGCACATGACGGGTTCCGCCACCGACGCTCGGGCTGCAGCCCGACGGTGGTGCGGGCCCGGCGGTGACGCGCGGTTTGGGGAAACAAAGCAGAAGTCTCAGGGCCTCGGGGCCGGGTTTCGGCCCGCCCCCTTGGCGCGCGTGGCACGGCGGGCTCCGCGACTGACGGCCGGGCTGCAGCCCTTCGGCCGGCAGGCGCGTCCCGGCGGGCCGCTCGCCCCCTTTCGGAACCTTGGACCGGCATCCGCTTGGTGCGTGTAAAAGATCTGCGGTCTAAAAAAAAAAAAAAAAAAAAAAAAAAAAAAAAAAAAAGATCTGCGGGCCGGTTCTAATAATAAATCAAGATCATCCCAAGGGCCGTAAAAAACCTTCTCGCGGGCCGGATATGGCCCGCGGGCCTTGACTCTGACATATGTGGTTTAATGCATCCAGCGGGGCATCACAACAAAATGATGCATAATAATGTGTTAATTCCACCACTGTATATATCGGTAGGGATGATACTCGAAACCGGTTTTCCCGGTTGTTTGATAAGAAAAGAACCGAGTCCTCTGACTCGAATCCCTTTTTGAGAACCGGTACCCGTTATCGAGACCACTATAGTAAAGGAAAAGAGTTGATTCTTTATTCGAATCCCGTCCCGACCAGAAATGCTCCGTGGGACATCACAAGAAATGGCGTCACGTAGCTCAGTCATTAGGCGCAGATAGCGAAAGCAGGAAAACAATGGACGGGAAAAAGCGCTCCAAGGTGTAATAAAGTTTAAAAAAAAAAGCTATAATCCATCGAATAACTTTACTGAGAGATTTTAGCAGGGTAAAACACATGACGGACACTTTTACGACCAACCGGAAACATAGCAACCAGGCTAGCAACGCACCTCTTTTACGGCAGCTGTCGCAACGTTCTTAAAACAACCGCAGCACATCATCATCATCATCATCATCATCGGCGGTCACTCGAAACGAGTATGACTGTCCTATATGGAGGACGCCTGTGCGTGGAATCTTTTAATGTGGGGAGACTGGTGCACGGTCAGCCACCACACAGTCCTTGGCATTGAGCGGGCCAGGGTCCAGTGGCATGGAGACCAAGACGACTGGGGACCCGTCTTTGCTGCAGCCTTCATCCGCCTTCCCAGCCGTTGTGGTGCATTCCGCTGCCGCCATCTTCCGCCTGGTCCACCGTTGAGGCGGTTTTCACTATTCGCCCATAGCTGGGGTTATTTACCCATAGCTGGGACAGGGGTTGACTGGGCACCAGGGCATGTCCACACACCGGTGGGCCTGCATGCCCCGTCTCTGGGGCCCCCTGCTGCTCCGAGATCCCGTACAACTTAGCCTGGAACCGCGAGGTTCCAGTTACCGTGTGTGGCCACGAGGAGGCATGTACGAGTCTTGACAATGGAGAGGCTATGTACCGGCTGAGGAGGCTTATGCACTCGGCTCCTCTTTTCGCCCTCTGAGACAGAGGGCTAGCCGGCGGCACTAGCTGAAAGCAATGAGTATCAGGCAGAAGCAGCATGCAGCATAGCAAGCAAAAGCGGCATGCAGCATGCACTAACTACAGGTACTACTACTCCAAGGCTACTGCACTAGACGCATCACATCGCCCTGTGCGATGTTTTCTGCACACACACCGCAGCACATACATATATATACAACACATCTCCCTTTTTTAACTTTGGTTTTTCTTTCCTTGTAAACAAAAAAAAATCACACTGTAGATGTGTTGTCTGTCTAATTATAAATAATGCAGACGAGGCGTGTTGGCTGAGTTCTTGACGTTTACTTTCACAGCGTGGCGACATGCAACACTTTTCGGGGCTCCGCGCATGCTCGTAACTCCCGTTGCATGCTGGGTAGTGTAGTTGTTATATTCTCCAGCTCAGTGGTCCCCAACCTTTTTGTACTTGCGGTGTGGTCAATGCTTGAAAATGTGTGTGTGTCATAAATAAATAAAATCATGTGTGCTTACGGACTGCATCCCTGCAGACTGTATTGATTTATATTGATATATAATGTATATATTGTGTTTTTTATGTTGATTTAATTTAAAAAAAAATTAAATTAAAATTTATTGTGTGGCCGCGGTACCAATCGGTTCACGGACCGGTACCGGGTTGGACCACTGCTCTAGCTCATAACATTTTCCCCCCTATAAAGAAATAATGTTAACTCAATAAAGTGTATTTCTTTTTTTAGCTTTAACTTTTCATTTTTTAGCATTGTAACCACATTTGCAAACAACTTTTCTCTTCATAGAATTTTCTTTCAATAAAGAAATAAAGTGCAAAAATGTCAAAGCATCATAACAAACAGTTATGTCAAATAGCAGCAGAATTGCACTTTTTGGAGAGCTGTATTATTTTCAGTTTTGTGCCCGAGGGACTGATTTTATTTAACACTATATTATTATTTATACACCTATAGTGATCACAGAGACAGGTTGTTTTTGTGTTACTGTATATATTTGTTTCTCTGAAAAATCCCACTTAATGTACTTTGGGTAACAACAGTCAATATTTATTTATTTTATTTTATTTTTTTAGGTGGGTAACAGTCAATATTTATTTATTTATTAGATTTTATTTTTTTATTATAATAAAAGTGAGCTTTTGTTAAACCAAATATTGTTTTTTTTTTCCATATACAACAACCTATCTGGACTCAATAAGAGAATCGATAAGGAATCGGTTCGATAAGAGGATTCGATAATAGACTCAAACTCGATAATTCCTTATCAAACATCATCCCTATATATCGGTATCGGTTGATATCGGAATCGGTAATTAAGAGTTAGACAATATCGGATATCGGCAAAAAAGCCATTATCGGACATCTCTAGTCTTGACCCTAAATATAAGGCAACTCATCTTTTTCTATGGGGAAAATACCATCTTACATTCCAGTTAGTACAGAATGTGTTGTTTTTATGCTGATCAAAAAAGTAAAAAGGCAGTTTGACTGACAGGTTATCTTATTTTTTTTGGAGGTGGCAATAAAATATCCTTAATATTCAATAGTCGTAAAGCATATTTGCTTTTTAAATGCCAGGAGTTCATCCTCGCAGTAAACTGCCTCCATCACCGCTCCTTTTTTAATTTTTATTTCATGCATCCAATAATGGCCTCCTTGCTTTGCATAAACTCTGGCACGCGTCCAAACAAGGGAAGCTGGCAGACGTCCACGGAAGCGTTTGACTCCTTAAGACCGCTGTCGATGGAAATGATGCAGCGGAGTCAACACGCTACATTCTTCTCATCGCTCATTATCCAGAGTGAGAAAATGAAACGAGCCAATTATCTCCTCGTCGTTGACAAAGATGATGTCCTTCGATGATATTTTATTGGCTCTGTTTTCAGCCGTCATTCTTTTCATCCCCGTTACCATCTCGCTGCTTTTAAGGTGGTTTTTTTACACAAAGACCTGTTGGATTTTAAGATGTTGGATCCCTGATCCTGAACCAAAAGGATTTGCTGTGAGTTAATGTTCCCTGAGCCTTACACACTCAGTCATCTAAACGCTCGTCTGGGGAGTCCTTGACGTTTATTAGAATGTATCTTAAAGGAGTTATATTGTGCGTACACGCTTAGTCAGTGATGGAGTGACACGTCTGAAACAAAATGTATTTTCTTTGCTGTGCACTGCCATGTCCACACTGCAAAAAGTCAGTGTTCAAAAACAAGGGAAAAAAGTACAAAAATGAGGGGTATTTTACTTGAACTAAGCAAAATTATCTGCAAATAGAACAAGAAAATTTGGCTTGTCAAGACTTTCCAAAACAAGTAAAATGAGCTAACCTCAAAGAACCCAAAAATAGCTTAAAATAAGTATATTCTCACTAATAAGTGCACTTTTCTTGGTAGAAAAAAAAAGAGAGACCTTTTTGCTCAATATGTTGAAAAACATTCTTAAATGAAGTAAATGCTAGTGTCATTATCTTGACATAATAATATGCGCTCGGCATTACGTTTCTTGGGACCAGCAAACTTATAATAAAAACAAATTTATAGTTCTTAATGTGTACAGCTCTGGTAATGGGTACATTCGCACCCACCTGCACAAATGTACTTCAAAATGTAACAATTAGGGATGTCCGATAATGGCTTTTTGCCGATATCCGATATTGTCCAACTCTTTGATTACCGATACCAACCGATACCGATATCAACCGATATATGCAGTCGTGGAATTAACACATTATTATGCCTAATTTGGACAACCAGGTATGTTGAAGATAAGGTACTTTTTAAAAAAATTAGTAAAATAAGATAAATAAATTAAAAACATTTTCTTGAATAAAAAAGAAAGTACAACAATATAAAAACAGTTACATAGAAACTAGTAATGAATGAAAATTAGTAAAATTAACTGTTAAAGGTTAGTACTATCAGTGGACCAGCAGCACGCACAATCATGTGTGCTTACGGACTGTATCCCTTGCAGACTGTATTGATATATATTGATATATAATGTAGGAACCAGAAAATTAATAACAGAAAGAAACAACCCTTTTGTGTGATGAGTGTAAATGGGGGAGGGAGGTTTTTTGGGTTGGTGCACTAATTGTAAGTGTACCGTATTTCCTTGAATTGGCGCCGGGAATATAGTATTCGCCTGCCTAGAATTACAGCCGGGTCAAACTCGTTTCGCAAAATAATTAGCGCATGCTTGGCACTTCCGCCGGGTCAAATATGAGTCATTAAATGACTCCCGCCTCCAGGTGGTAGAGGGCGCTAGTGATCCTTCTTGCGACTACCAGTACTGCAGGAGACAGGTACTGCAGAAGAAGACAACAAGCAGCAAGCATGCAGCAATTGTTTGCTTGCACTTTTAACATGGAGGATTACATATCTAAAATAAAACCGTTTTCTAAACTGGACTTTCAATCGAAGCAGGAGGTAATAATTAAAGGAATATCTCCAGAGACTTTTAAAATTGAAGAAAGATGAGAAAGACTGCCTTTGATCAGAAGCAGCTGCACATGGACCCATCTACAAGTAAAGGTAAGATCATAATAACGTTTTTTTTTATTAAATGTGTTTTTAATGATAAGGTATGCGCCGGAGTGAGAAGAGGTTTTAAAATAATTAGAGCATGCTTGCTCATTCCGCATGGTTTTGGTAACCGCAGGAGTGAGAAGAGGTTTTAAATTAATTAGCGCCCCTGCGGCTATTCAAGGAAATACGGTATCTTGTGTTTTTATGTTGATTTAATAAAAAAAAACAAAAAACAAAAAAAACCGATACCCATAATAAAAAAACCGATACCGATAATTTCCGATATTACATTTTAACGCATATATTGGCCGATAATATCGGCAGGCCGACATCTCTAGTAACAATCAAAATAAATGTTTTTTTGTTTTGTTTACTAGGGCATACATATATAATATGCATTAGTTCGACCATTTAAAATCAACGATAATAAAAAGGAGATGCTTGGAAATAGCATAAAAATGCCCCAAAAACTTGGAAAAACGCGATCCATAGCGTTACTTTTTGGTGTAACCATCATGAGCGTTCTGTTCAGGTATATTTCTTTTATATTTTGATAAATCATCATAAATAGGTATAAATCCATCTTTAAGCTGTGTGTATTTGATTTCAGTTTGCTTTTGACATCTTATTTATCAATCAATCAATCAATGTTTATTTATATAGCCCTAAATCACAAGTGTCTCAAAGGGCTGTACAAGCCACAACGACATCCTCGTAGTTGAAACTTTTGCAACCTTGTGTTGCGCTCGTGATGGCGTAACCAAACTAGATTATTTTGAATATTTATTCTAGGGCTGCAACTAACGATTAATTTGATAATCGATTAATCTGTCGATTATTACTTCGATTAATCGATTAATAATCGGATACAAGAGACAAACTACATTTCTATCCTTTCCAGTATTTTATTGAAAAAAAACATCATGCTGGTACCATACTTATTTTGATTATTGTTTCTCTGCTGTTTGTACATGTTGCAGTTTATAAATAAAGGTTTATTTAAATTTTTTTTTTAAAAAAGCCTCTGCGCATGCGCATAGCATAGATCCAACGAATCGATGACTAAATTAATCGGCAACTATTTTTATAATCGATTTTAATCGGTATAATCGATTAGTTGTTGCAGCCCTAATTTATTCCCTTTTTTACATTTAGTACATTTAAATATACTGTGTTTTATGCTTTTTTCTTTTTGGAACATGTACTATACATATAATACAATAAAGTCCCATATAAAATTATGTTTCTAGCAATACTTTAATTTTGCCTTTGAAAGTAACACTCCAATTTCCATTAGTGGAGCTGTACACTAATAGAAAGGCAACAAGGCAACCGCGTGTTACTCTCGGAGTCTCTTAGCCTCTAAAAATGCATTTTTCCATGGATAACATGACATCATCGCGCCAAGTGCGTGCTCTTTCAGTCAATTAGTGCGCATATATACAGCCCGGCCCAAATCTTTTTAATTGTAATTTGGAAGAATTTATCTGAATGTGCATGAACTATTTCTGTTCAAAATAGTTAAAAATGTCACATGTTAAATGTTTAAATATTAACTGTCAGTTAACTGTACTGTGCCAACTGTACTACTGTATGAGTATGTGTTTTCTATTGTTTCATTGAAAATAAAACAGCAAAGTCCATCTGTTTTAATTATGAGACACAATTGTGTCAAAATCATGATTTTTTTTTTTCATGCTTGAAATAAGATTTACTTTAAAAAAGTAGATTTATACTTGTGAGTGTTGATGACACAGCTTTGCAACAGTTGATATTCTCGTTTGAAGCATGTTTTACTCAATATAGGTCATCAAATCTCAGCAACAAGCTGTAATATCTTACTGAGATCATTTAGGACCAAAACACTTAAAGGCCTACTGAAATGAAATGTTTTTATTTAAACGGGGATAGCAGATCCATTCTATGTGTCATACTTGATCATTTCGTGATATTGCCATATTTTTGCTGAAAGGATTTAGTAGAGAACATCGACGATAAAGTTCGCAACTTTTGGTCGCTGATAAAAAAGCCTTGCCTGTACCGGAAGTAGCGTGACGTCACAAGTTGACACCAGCAGCGAGAGCGATTCGGACCGAGAAAGCGACGATTACCCCATTAATTTGAGCGAGGATGAAAGATTCGTGGATGAGGAACGTGAGAGTGAAGGACTAGAGTGTAGTGCAGGACGTATCTTTTTTCGCTCTGACCGTAACTTAGGTACAAGGGTTCATTGGATTCCACACTTTCTCCTTTTTCTATTGTGGATCACGGATTTGTATTTTAGGCCACCTCGGATACTATATCCTCTTGAAAATGAGAGTCGAGAACGTGAAATGGACATTCACAGTGACTTTTATCTCCACGACAATACATCGGCGAAGCTCTTTAGCTACGGAGCTAACGTGATAGCACATCGGGCTTAAATGCAGATAGAAACAAAAGAAATAAACCCCTCACTGGAAGGATAGACAGAAAATCAACAATACTATTAAACCATGGACATGTAACTACACGGTTAATGCTTTCCAGCCTGGCGAAGCTTAACAATGCAGTTGCTAACGACGCCATTGAAGCTAAGTTAGCAACGGGACCTCACAGAGCTATGCTAAAAACATTAGCTATCCACCTACGCCAGCCCTCATCTGCTCATCAACACCCGTGCTCACCTGCGTTCCAGCGATCGACGGAGCGACGATCATAGACGCGGTCGGCGGCCCGGAGACGGAGGAAGTCAAGGTGAGTTCGGCGGCTAGCGCGTCTGCTATCCATCTCAAAGTCCTCCTGGTTGTGTTGCTGCAGCCAGCCGCTAATACACCGATCCCACCTACAACTTTCTTCTTTGCAGTCTTCATTGTTCATTAAACAAATTGCAAAAGATTCACCAACACAGATGTCCAGAATACTGTGGAATTTTGAGATGAAAACAGAGCTTTTTGTATTGTATTCAATGGGGTACCAATACTTCCGGTTCAACGATTGACGTCACGCGCATACGTCATCATACATAGACGTTTTCAACCGGAAGTTTCGCGGGAAATTTAAAATGTCACTTTATAAGTTAACCCGGCCGCATTGGCATGTGTTGCAATGTTAACATTTCATCATTGATATATAAACTATCAGACTGCGTGGTCGCTAGTAGTGGCTTTCAGTAGGCCTTTAAAACAAGTAAAACACTGTAACGTAAAATCTGCTTAGTGAGAAGAATGATCGTGTCAGACAAAAAATAAGCAAATACCACCCTTATTTGAGATATTTCATCTTACTTGGATTTCAGTTTTTGCAGTGCAAGTGAGGACAAACTTTGAACTCATGTTTTCTGGTCTTCTAAGCCCAAGGCGAACGATGTGAACCACCGAAACATTTAGTTTCCTCTCTTGCTTACACCTCCACCCTGACCTGTTCTCATGGCTGCTCCACTACTAAGCCCTCCTGCCCACGTTTTCCTCCCAATTGCATTTAAGACGTCTGCCCTATTCACTTATTTAGGTATGGTTTATATATTCTTTCTAGCAGGTGTACTTGTTCTTGTTGGGTCCCTATTCACACCAAGTCTTTGGATAGGAAGGAATATCTGAGAGATGTGCACATCAACAAATGGCTTATAACCAGTGTTGGGACTAACGCGTTACTAAGTAACGCGTTACTGTAACGCCGCTAGTTTCGGCGGTAACTAGTAATCTAACGTGTTATTTTTTATTTGCAGTAACTCAGTTACCGTTACTGCATGATGCGTTACTGCGTTATTTTACGTAATTTTTATGTAGTATCGGCTAGAAACAGAAGATCTGAGTGTGTTTTATTGGAGCGCTCCGGTGGAAAAGAAGAGGCGTGCTTTCTGTGGGTGGGGGAAAGCATGCCTCCCCGCAGGGGAGACGTTCCTCCAGAGCCGTACTTCGGGGCTAACAACCTTCACTTTACCCGGAAGAGGGTCTTTACAGCTGAGGGTGAATGACGAGCACGGCGGTTTGTTGCAACTTTGTGACTTTATTGGATGCAGCCATCCACCAAGCTAGAACACCTGCACTGTCGCCGCTCCCTCACCTCTCTCACCCACTCACTCACTGACGTCACTCACCTCTCATGCTGTCATATCTTAAAGGGCCACACACACACACATAGGGATGATGTTTGATAAGAAATTATCGAGTTCGAGTCTATTATCGAATCCTCTTATCGAACCGATTCCTTATCGATTCTCTTATCGAGTCCAGATAGGTTGTTGTATATGGAAAAAAACACACAATATTTGGTTTAACAAAAGCTCACTTTTATTATATAAGAAAACAATTTAATCAAAAAAATAAATAAATATTGACTGTTGCCCCCCTGAAAAAAAAAATAAAAAAAATATTGACTGTTGTTACCCAAAGTATATTAAGTGGGATTTTTCAGAAAAACAAATATATAAGGTAACACAAAAACAACCTGTCTCTGTGATCACTATAGGTGTATAAATAATATAGTGTTAAATAAAATCAGTCCCTTGGGCACAAAACTGGAAATAACACAGCTCTCCAAAAAGTGCAATTCTGCTGCTATTTGACATAACTGTTTGTTATGATGCTTTGACATTTTTGCACTTTAAAGAAAGAAAGAAAATTCTATGAAGAGAAAAGTTGTTTGCAAATGTGGTTACAATGCTAAAAAATGAAAAGTTAAAGCTAAAAAAAGAAATACACTTTATTGAGTTAACATTATTTCTTTATAGGGGGAAAGATGTGATGTTATGAGCTAGGGAATATAACAACTACACTACCCATCATGCAACGGGAGTGACGAGCATGCGCGGTAGCCCCGAAAAGTGTTGTTGCATGTTGTCACCCGTGAAAGTAAACGTCAAGAACTCAGCCAACACGCCTCGTCTGCATTATTTATAATTAGACAGACAACACATATACAGTGTGATTTTGTTTTGTTTACAAGGAAAGAAAAACAAAAGTTGAAAAAGGGAGATCATGTCATATACTGTATGTATGTGCTGCGGTTGCTATAAGAACGTTGCGACAGCTGCCGTAAAGGAGGTGCGTTGCTATGTTTCCGGTTGGTCGTAAAAGTGTTCGTCATGTGTTTGTAGTCTGCTCAAATCTCCCAGTAAAGTTATTCATTGGATTATACCTTTTGTTTTGAACTTTATTACACATTGGACCGCTTTTTCCCGTCCATTTTTTTCCTGCTTTCGCTATCTGCGCCTAATGACTGAGCTACGTGACTGATTTCTTGTGATGTCAAACGGAGCATTTCTGGTCGGGACGGGATTCGTTCCGAGGGGTTCGAATATAGAACCAACTCTTTTTCTTTACTATAGTGGTCTCGATAACGGGTACCGGTTTTTAAAAAGAGATTCGAGTCCGAGGACTCGGTTCTTTTCTTATCGAACAACCGGGAAAACCGGTTTCGAGTATCATCCCTACACACACACACATACGCTACTCTCATAACAACTAACAAGACATCATGGTGAAGCCAGAAGTCGAGTTTTTTAACATGGAGACATTCTCAATACTTGACTTTTGTCGAGCACAAAGAAAATTACATTTTAGTTAAATGTAAGTTGTTTCTTGGATCAAAGATCCTATCTACTTAGAGTTAAAGTTAAAGTGCCATTATGTTGCAGCTATTTAAAATAGTTTTGTCAATTTTTTCTGGCCTGAAATAAATTGGCCCTTTGAAACATATCTTTGTCTTTGTGTGTTGTATGTAGACCACATTGCTTTCTGAGTTTAGTGATGCAAATGCATGTCAAGTTGATCAACACATTGTATTATTCTCCAGTGCAATAACAGTACTGAAATGAAGGCTAAAAGGGCATTAATGGGAGCCTTGAAAAAAGGGAAAAAAAAGAAGTAACTAAATAGTTACTTTTCACAGTAACGCATTACTTTTTGGTGTTAGTAACTGAGTTACTTTTGAAATAAAGTAACTAGTAATTGTAACTAGTTACTGGTTTTCAGTAACTAACCCAACACTGCTTATAACACACTCTAACATGCATTTCTGTATACACCTTTTACCACCATGCGTCCTCTTTTACTTTAAATGCAAAGTCAAACCTTTTCATTATTTTCCCGCTTTAATCAACAGTTCAGCCTTGGTGGAGGTCTGTGTGCTGCTTTTAGACATTATAGTTTTTATTTCAGCACTTTCATCATCTTCAATAAATACATGGATGCAACCTTGTTATATTGCAACGTACAGCATGTCAAAACATTTTAATACATCCCTAGGGATGATGTTTGATAAGAAATTATCGAGTTCGAGCCTATTATCGAATCCTCTTATCGAACCGATTCCTTATCGATTCTCTTATCGAGTCCAGATAGGTTGTTGTATATGGAAAAAAACACACAATATTTGGTTTAACAAATCACTTCACCTTCTCTACTGCTCGCTACTATAGTATTACCATATCTGAGTTATTGTGCAGAAATGTGGGTAAATAACTACAAATGTGCGCTACGTTCGTTAACCGTGTTACAAAAAAAATTAGACTGATACATAATGTTGGATATAGAGAACATACAAACACTTGATTTATTGAGTCAAAAATATTAAAGTTCGATGATTTGGTAAAATTGCAAACAGCTAAAATGATGTGGAATTAAATGATGGAATGGATTAAGTAAAGAAGTTGAACATTGTACTGATATGATCCAGTTTAAGAGGTTGTTCAAATGAATAGTGCTTACAAAGTACAAAGAAGAAGAATTATGAGAAATACTTTCAACCTTATTGAAAATAAGATATTCTTCATCTCAGTATATTAATAATGACCGAATTAATGAATTACATACAGTGTTTCCCATAAACTGCCAAGATACCTGTGGCGGTGGGGGCGTGGCTATGGGCGTGGTCACCATGGCATCATCGGGTAATTTGCATAATTTACTACAATGATATGATTTTCTCTAAAAAGGCTCAAAAAATGTATACTTACTAATTAATAACAGTTTTGTTTTAAAGGTCCATCCATCCATCCATTTTACAATATAATTACAACACTTTATGTACATATTTATATACAGATTTGAACAATAAGTTATTCACTGAAATATATTTATTAATTGTGGTTCTTACAAAAAATATATCTTATAAAATATAAAAGCTAAAATGTCTCTTAAAGCACCGCCCCTTTAATTAGTGCATACTAAATAATTTAACTTTAGCCTACTACTACAACCATATTATTTACCAGCAACATAAAGTGAAACAGAGGCAGAGGTGTCCTGCCAGTCAGTAACAAATAAACATAAAACAGTAGTGGTCAAATACAAATAGAGCAACAAGAGAAGTATCCTACACTTCTCTTTTGTAAAGTAAATCTGAACAGCCTATATGGGAATCTACATCAACTATATGATTTGCCTGAAAAGCTGGACAGGACCCAAAAAAAACAAAAAAACAAAATTTTTTTTTTTTTTTTTTGTGGCGGACGTAATTCTTTCGTGGCGGGCCGCCACAAATAAATGAATGTGTGGAAAACACTGACATATTACAAAACTGTTGTGTATATACTAATTCACAGATATTTTATTATAAAAAGGTCAGTAAATGATGTATATATTTGTAAACGCTATGAAGTGGGAAAGGGGTAGGATGAAATAAGTTTTACTTCTTCCTACTCCTGTAAAGTGAAATGATATGAAACTGTGATGTATTATACTGTAAGTGTGTTCATGTTCCAAATAAACTAAAGAAATAAAGAAAGCACTAGTTTATTAGACAGACTTGCAAACTCTGTCGTGGTGTAGGCTACAAGATAACGTTAACGTTATCAGACACGTACAAAAAGGCTCACGTTAACGTTACCGTTAGCCACTGACTATGCTTAGGTAACGTAAGTCTAGCTAACATTACTGCAGTCCTGGTTGACATAAGAGGTAACGTTATTTTAAGTGAGCAGATATGGAAATTAAGCGGCAACAGTTAACGTTAGTTACTCACCGGCGTCACCGCCACTGTAGCTGGGACTTGGGCAGCTGGTTGAGAAATGTTGTTCTTAGGCATTTGTTGACAAAGTGGTGACCCTCGCCCCGTCCTTGTTTGTGAACGACTGAGCATTTCATGGAAGCTGCTTTTATACCCAATCATGGCACGGGGCGGTATAGCTCGGTTGGTAGAGTGGCCGTGCCATCAACCTGAGGGTTGCAGGTTCGATTCCCGCTTCCGCCATCCTAGTCACTGCCGTTGTGTCCTTGGGCAAGACACTTTACCCACCTGCTCTCAGTGCCACCCACACTGGTTTAAATGTAACTTAGATATTGGGTTTTCACTATGTAAAGCGCTTTGAGTCACTAGAGAAAAGCGCTATATAAATATAATTCACTTCACTTCACCCACCTGTTCCCAATTAGCCTGTTGTTCCAAATAAGTGTTTTAATGAGCAGTCCTCAACTTTCTCAGTCTTTTTTGCCACTTGTGCAAGCTTGTTTGAACACATTGCAGGCATCAAATTCCAAATGAGCTAATATTTGCAAAAAATAACAAAGTTTTCCAGTTTCCAACATTAAATATCTTGTCTTTGCAGTCTATTCAATTGAATATAAGTTGAAAAGGATTTGCAAATCATTGTATTCTCTTTTTATTTACCATTTACACAACGTGACAACTTCACTGCTTTTGGGTTTTGCACATGAAATAGTTTGGCTGCCATGCTGTGCCAGTGAAACAAAAACAGACTTCTCTATTAAACTGCAATTTGCTGTCTGAATTTTAATACATTTTCCCCCATTATGTTTCAGTCCCTCTCGACAGGTGATCTAGTGAAGCAATACTCATTCAACATGGTTCCACTCTGCTATAATCCTGATCTCACGCTGGGGCTGCTAATTGTTGCACATGCGTCAGGTGCTGGGTTGCAAATTAGACAAGGGCACATAATTAAATTCAACGATTCAAACTGTCATTTGTGACCATCCCGACACTCTGAGAAAGTAATCAGCCTGGATCCAGGTTCAGAGGGTATTCATGGGGAAATATGCATCATTTTCAGATGAACTGTGGTTTCTTCATTCAAGTAAATGTGACTTTTGTTCAAGTAGATGTTGCAGCAGAAGCAAATAGTTGTGACGTCGGGTTTTTGTTTTTTTAAGGGTTCTGCACTTTTAGCTTCTTCAGTCTGCTCTCAGCTGAAGGAGTGGGCCCAGCTGTTCCATTTTCAAGTGTTGAGAGCAATCTGACCAGAAGGTTTTACATGAGTGCAAGTGTTTGACTGTTGCTGTCATCTCTCCCTGTCCTTTCTCTGCTGTGTGGGCCAGCTTCACTCTGTCAAATCAAACTGCTGCTTGGTTTACACAACGAGGTCCATTTGGATCTAGACCAGACCTGGGCAAAATACGGGCTTTTTTTTTGCTACGCACTACGTCGTGCTTTTTTTTATTCATGCTTATTTTCTTTTCATCATTTTCAAACATTCAAATTGAGACCTCTGTTTGTACTATGTCATCAAACATTTGAGTTCGAGTTTATTTCGAACATGCAAGCGTACAACATGATACATCACAATTTCCAGTTTCTCTTTTCAACACGTTCGAAAAGGAGTAGGAAGAAGCAGATCTTATTTAATCCTACCCCTTTTCTTTTACATAACAGTTGCTAAACTTCCTGTTCTCAATTTGACAATATACTCCATAAGTAATCACAATAAAAATGAATAAATAATACTCGGTGAAGTAAGTTGCATTTCTACGGAGCCCCTAAAGGGACATGGGGGAAATAAAAAAAAAAATTGTTTTTTTTGTTTTTGTTTTGATATGTATCTCGTGCACACGAGAAACTTTTTATAAAGTTATAAAAAAATAAAATGTATAATTTTTTAATTTATTTTTTTGGGCATGTATCTCGTGTGCACGAGAAACTTTTTATAAAGTTATAAAAAAAAAAGTAACTTTTTTTTATTAGACATGTATCTCGTGTGCAAGAGAAACTTTTTATAAAGTTATAAAAAAATACAAAATAAAAAGTTTCTAATTTAAAAAAAAAATTTTAAACATGTATCTCGTGCGCACAAGAAACTTTTTATAAAGTTATAAAAAAATAAAACCTTTATAATTTTTATTTTTTTTTAGACATGCACGAGAAACTTTCTATAAAGTCTAAAAAAGAAACACTTTTTTTTTTAATAACATGTATCTCGTGCGCACGAGAAACTTTTTATAAAGTTATAAAAAATGTCTCTTTTTTTTAGACATTTATCTCGTGCACACACGAGAAACTTTAGAAAGTTAAAAAAAAATTTAAAAATTATTTTTTTTAGACATGTAGATACATGTCTAAAAAAAATAATTTTTTAAAAATTTAAAAATTATTTTTTTAGACATGTAGATACATGTCTAAAAAAAATAATTTTTAAATTTTTTTTTAACTTTCTAAAGTTTCTCGTGTGTGCACGAGATAAATGTCTAAAAAAAAGAGACATTTTTTGCACACGAGAAACTTTTTATAAAGTTATAAAAAAATAAAAAATGTATAATTAAAATAAATTTTTTTTTTAGACATGTATCTCGTGCACACAAGAAACTTTCTCAGGCGCACGAGAAACTTTTTATAAAGTTAAAAAAAAAAAACTTTTTTTTTTAGACATGTATCTTGTGCGCACAAAAACTTTTTATAAAGTTAAAAAAAAATAAAAAAATTCTTTTTTTTTTTTTTTTTAGACTTGTATTTGGTGCGCACGAGAAACTTTCTTGTGCGCAGGACAAACTTTTTATAAAGTTAAAAAAATATATATACATATATATTTTTTGGCATGTATCTCGTGTGCACGAGAAACTTTTTATAAAGTTATAAAAAAAAAAGTTTTTTTTTTAAGACATGTATCTCGTGCGCATGAGAAACTTTTTATAAAGTTATAAAAAATGTCTCTTTTTTTTAGACATTTATCTCGTGCACACACGAGAAACTTTAGAAAGTTAAAAAAAAATTTAAAAATTTTTTTTTTAGACATGTAGATACATGTCTAAAAAAAATAATTTTTTAAAAATTTAAAAATTATTTTTTTTAGACATGTAGATACATGTCTAAAAAAAATAATTTTTAAATTTTTTTTTAACTTTCTAAAGTTTCTCGTGTGTGCACGAGATAAATGTCTAAAAAAAAGAGACATTTTTTGCACACGAGAAACTTTTTATAAAGTTATAAAAAAATAAAAAATGTATAATTAAAAAAAATTTTTTTTTTAGACATGTATCTCGTGCACACAAGAAACTTTCTCAGGCGCACGAGAAACTTTTTATAAAGTTAAAAAAAAAAACTTTTTTTTTTAGACATGTATCTTGTGCGCACAAAAACTTTTTATAAAGTTAAAAAAAAATAAAAAAATTCTTTTTTTTTTTTTTTTTAGACTTGTATTTGGTGCGCACGAGAAACTTTCTTGTGCGCAGGACAAACTTTTTATAAAGTTAAAAAAATATATATACATATATATTTTTTGGCATGTATCTCGTGTGCACGAGAAACTTTTTATAAAGTTATAAAAAAAAAAGTTTTTTTTTTAAGACATGTATCTCGTGCGCATGAGAAACTTTTTATAAAGTTATAAAAAAAATAAAAAATGTATAATTATTTTTATTTAATTTTTTTAGACATGTATCTCGTGCGCACGAGAAACTTTTTATAAAGTTATAAAAAAAAAGTAACTTTATTTTTTTAGACATGTATCTTGTGTGCACGAGAAACTTTTTATAAAGTTATAAAAAAAAAGTAACTTTTTTTTTTTAGACATGTATCTCCTGTGCACGAGAAACTTTTTATAAAGTTATAAAAAAAGTAACTTTTTTTTTTTAGACATGTATCTCGTGCGCACGAGAAACTTTTTATAAAGTTATAAAAAAAAAAAAAAAAAGTATAATTTTTATTTTATTTTTTTAGACATGTATCTCGTGCGCACGAGAAACAAGTCTTAAAAAAAATTATAGTAATAAAATGTATTTAAACATTTTTTTCCCCCATGTCCCTTTTAGGGGCTTCGTATATTTCATATGGTGAGATGAGTAAGATTATTTTGATAAACACTTTGTACTTTGTAAACACTTTAAGTTTAAATAGTTTTTTGAAGTGGATCATATTAGTACGGGGGTTAAATCACCAAAAATGGCATTAATAATAATAATAATAATAATACCTGGGATTTATATAGCGCTTTTCTAAGTACCCAAAGTCGCTTTACATGTTAAAAACCCATCATTCATTTACACCTGGTGGTGGTAAGCTACTTTCGTAGCCACAGCTGCCCTGGGGTAGACTGACGGAAGCGTGGCTGCCAATTTGCGCCTACGGCCCCTCCGACCACCACCTATCATTCATTCAACATTCATTCACCGGTGTGAGTGGCACCGGGGGCAAGGGTGAAGTGTCCTGCCCAAGGACACAACGGCATGGTAAGAGGCGGGGAGCGAACCTGCAACCCTCAGGTTTCTGACACGGGCGCTCTACCCACTATGCCATGCCGCCCCCGCATTGCTGTGCTTTAACTTTTTCTAAAGTTATAAAAAAAAAAAAGTATAATTTTTTTTTTTTTTTTTAGACATGTATCTAGTGCGCACGAGAAACTTTTTATAAAGTTATAAAAAAATGTATAATTTTTTTTTTTTTTTTTTTTTTAGACATGTATGTCATGCGCACGAGAGACTTTCTCGTGGCACAAGAAACTTTTTATAAAGTTAAAAAAAAAAAATATATATATATATATATACTTAAAAAAAATTATAATGATATAATGTATTTTTTTAAAAATTTCCCCCATGTCCCTTTTAGGGGCTCTGTACATTTCATATGGTGAGAGGAGTAAGATTATTTTGATAAAATGAACGGATGGATGAAATAAATTCAGAAGGTTTATCATGGTTCTTCTTCTTTGTACTTTGTAAACACTTTAAGTTTAAATAGTTTTTTTAAGTGGATCATATTAGTACGGGGTTAAATCACCAAAAATGGCATTGCTTTGCTTAATCCATTCCATCATTTAATTCCACATACTGATATACTAAAGGTCTTAAGTGTTGTACGTGCATACAAATGTTTTAAATTACATTTTTCTCTAAAATTATATTCCTCCTCTTTTTTTGAGAATAATTATTGTATATTCTTGGGTAGCAGGTTATAGTTTGCTTTGTGTATCATTTTAGCTGTTTACAAATTCACTATGTTGTGGAATTTCAGTATTTTTGATTCAATAAATAAAGGGTTTGTATGTTCTCTATAACCAACAGTACCGTATTTTTCGGACTATAAGTCGCAGTTTTTTTCATAGTTTTGCCGGGGGTGCGATTTATACTCAGGAGCGACTTATGTGTGAAATTATTACCACATAACCGTAAAATATCAAATAATATTATTTAGCTCATTCACGTAAGAGACTAGACGTATAAGATTTCATGGGATTTAGTGATTAGGAGTGACAGATTGTTTGGTAAACGTATAGCATGTTCTATATGTTATAGTTATTTGAATGACTCTTACCATAATATGTTACGTTAACATACCAGGCACGTTCTCAGTTGGTTATTTATACGTCATATAACGTACACTTATTCAGCATGTTGTTCACTATTCTTTATTTATTAGGGCCCGCACGGCCCATTGTCAAAGGAATCCCAAAGGGAGTCCTTTTGCAATGGGACGAAAGGACCTATTGTTTTTGTAAGGTTTATTATTATTATACCGGCCGCCTCTTCGAGCTGCAATTTGACCCACTTAACATGCTTCAAAACTCACCATATTTGACACACACATCAGGACCTGCGAAAATTGCCATCTAATAAAAAAACCAAACCCCAAAACTCAAAATTGCGCTCTAGCGCCCCCTAGGAAAAAACAAAAACAAACTGCCTGTAACTCCAACTAGGAAGGTCGTAGAGACATGAAACAAAAACCTCTATGTAGGTCTTACTTAGATCTACATTTCATAATTTCCCATTCTCGGGCAAAAACCAACAGGAAGTTGGCAATTTCCCCTTCAAGACAAAAAATGACTAAAAACACTAATTTTTGCCTCTTTGACCTGTAATTTGACCCCCTTAAAATACTTCAAAACTCACCAAACTTTTCACACACATCAGGACTGGTGGAAATTGCGATCTAATAAAAAAAAACGAACCCCTAAAACTCAAAATTGCGCTCTAGCGCAATTTTTGAATAAAACAGAGACAAATCTGCTCCTCAGAGGAAAACACAGACAAAACTGCTTGTAACTTCCGGTAGGAACGTCTTAGAGACATGAAACAAACACCTCTATGTAGGTCTCACTTAGACCTACATTTCATAGATTGACACCCTTCAGCAAAAATCAACAGGAAGTTTGATATCCCCCCTTCAAAACAAAATTTTTGTAAAAAGCGATCACCAAACATCAAACATTATCTCCTCTGAGCGCGTTTGTCGTTTCGGCTTCAAACTACTACAGGAGAGAGATTGAACCCTTCTGATTAAAAGTTGACGAAAGACTTTTGATAAGTGCTACGGTTTTGATTTTACGAGCCTTCACATGCTTCAAAACTCACCAAATTTTTTACACACATTCGAAAAGAAGTCCAGACCACATAGTCAAAAAATCAAACCCCAAAAATCACAATTGCGCTCTAGTGCCCCCTAGGAAGAGAACTGACTCTAACTCCCACTAGGAAGGTCGTAGAGACATGAAACAAAAACCAGTATGTAGGTCTCACTTAGACCTACAATTCATAATTTCACATCCTCGGGCAAAAACCAACAGGAAGTTGGCAATTTCCCATTTTAGACAAAAATTTACTAAAAACACTCCTTTTTACGTCCTTAACCTCTAATTTGACCCCCTTAAAATACTTCAAAACTCACCAAACTTCTTACACACATTGGGACTGGTGGAATTTAAGATCTAAAAAAAAACCGGACCCCAAAACTCACAATTGTGCTCTACATAATTTTTGAAAAAAACGGAGAAAAAACTGCTCCTCAGAGGAAAACTCAGACAAAACTGCTTGTAACTTCCGGTAGGAACATCTTAGAGACATGAAACAAATACCTCTATGTAGGTCTCGCCTAGACCTACATTTCATAGATTGACATCCTTCAGCAAAAATCAACAGGAAGTTTGCTATTCCTCCTTCAAAACAAAATGTTTGTTACAACCGGTCACCAAACATCAAACATTATCTCCTCTGAGCGCGTTTGTCGTTTTGGCTTCAAACTGCTACAGGAGAGAGATTGAACCCTTCTGATTAAAAGTTGACGAAAGAGTTGTGATTAGTGCTACCGTTTTGATTTTACAAGCCTTCAAAGACCCGCAGCACTAAAGTTGCTCCGGTGCCAAAAATGACAACAAAAATGCAATTATTCCTTCTTTGTCCTCAAAATTCTACACACAATACCCTATAATGACAATGTGAACTCAGACACAACTTCCTCTAACTCCCAGTACAAATATCGTAGAGACACGAAACAAAAACCTCTATGTAGGTCTCACTCAGGACTACCACTGGACAAAAGTATTGGGACACCTAGGACTAGCACCTGCCAAAAGGCGGACCCGACCAACGCTGCTTGCAGCTTTAATTCTAACTGATCTTTTTTTAACACCGATAATGAATGAAGTGTACTTTTGTAGTTATTTCCCCATATTTCTACACTATAACTCAGATGTGGTAACATTCTAATACATTTGATTGTGTTAGAATTAGAATTGTTGGTGTACCTTGTATTGAAATTGCCAGACACTGGCAAAAACTGACCTCCCACGCTCGCCACAGGATTACTGGAATAACGCTGGGAAAAACTGATTTCCCTTGGCATCGTGCCACATATGCATTCCATATGTTAACTGGGTCATCAAGTATTGCCAAATCACGCAAATGCACCAGTTTGTTGAACCCCACCTAGAAAGGGAGGAGGTTTGTAGCACTGCAACATACTGAGACACGCGTTTACCGTTCCTTTCATTTAATCCAAAGAAATGCTGCAGCGCTGTTATTAAATGTTGCTGTGGAGAAAATTAATTGCTAATTGACTGCAGTTAATATTTTAATGCTGGTATTTGTTCCGAATTCATTACAGCAAAAGAGCTGCGGCGAGAAGCAGGCCTCTATGAGCCCCAAGCGTTTGGCTGCCGTGTGCGATAATGTCAGCAATATGCATTTTGTCTGGGACTTATTATCATTACAAAATGTGCATTAGCACTAGTTAATGGCTAAATGTGGTACAGTCTCATTCCCTTTAGAGTTGAGGTGAAGGGAAGTTTGTTGAGCATGTCATCAATGGAGCATTAAATGAAGTTGTAGCCATACTAATTGACTGAAAGGCAAGGCAAGGCAACTTTATTTGTATAGCACTTTTCATACACAAGGCAGACTCAAAGTGCTTCACAGACAACAAAGTGAAATGAAAGAAAATAAAAGCAAAATTAAAATAAAAACAGTGTGGACGTTAAAAGTTAAAATATTAAAAGATTTAGCTGAAAGCTAAGGTGAACATAAAAGTTTTCAGTCTAGTTTTAAAAGTAGTCAGAGATGGGGAAAGTCTGACATCTTCAGGAAGTTTATTCCAGCTATTTGTTGCATAGTGACTGAATGATGCTCTCCCTTGATTTGAGTTTACTCTGGGAACCGCTAACAGATTGATCTCAGAAGATCTTAGTGATCTAGAGCAGTGGTCCCCAACCTTTTTGTAGCTGAGGACCGGTCAACGCTTGAAAATTTGTCCCACGGACCGGTGGTGTGGGGGGGGTTAATTTTTTATTTTTTATTTTTTTTTACATAAATAAATACAATCATGTGTGCTTACGGACTGTATCCCTGCAGACTGCATTGATCTATATTGATATATAATGTATATATTGTGTTTTTTATGTTGATTTCATAAAAAAAAAAAAAAAACATTTTTTTTTTTTTTTTTTTACATAAATAAATACAATCATGTGTGCTTACGGACTGTATCCCTGCAGACTGTATTGATCTATATTGATATATAATGTATAGTGTTTTTTATGTTGATCTCATAAATTTTTATTTTTATTTATTTTTTTATTTTTTTTACATAAATAAATACAATCATGTGTGCTTACGGACTGTATCCCTGCAGACTGTATTGATCTATATTGATATATAATGTATAGTGTTTTTTATGTTGATCTCATAAATTTTTATTTTTATTTATTTATTTATTTTTTTTACATAAATAAATACAATCATGTGTGCTTACGGACTGTATCCCTGCAGACTGTATTGATCTATATTGATATATAATGTATAGTGTTTTTTATGTTGATCTCATAAATTTTTATTTTTATTTATTTATTTATTTTTTTTACATAAATAAATACAATCATGTGTGCTTACGGACCGTATCCCTGCAGACTGTATTGATCTATATTGATATATAATGTATATATTGTGTTTTTTATGTTGATTTCATAAAAAAAAAAAAAAAAAAAAAATTTTTTTTTTTTTTTTTTAATTTCTTCGGCCCGGTACCAATCGGTCCGCGGCCCGGTACCGGTCCGGTGGTTAGGGACCACTGATCTAGAGGGCTTATATAGTGGGAGCATATCAGTGATATACTTCGGCCCTAGACCATGTAGTGATTTATATGTGAGCAGGAGGATTTTGAAATCAATTCTCTGATGTACAGGGAGCCAATGTAAGGATGTAAGAATTGGTGTAATGTGCTCACATTTTTTGGTCTTTGTTAGAACTCTAGCAGCAGCGTTCTGAACAAGCTGTAGCTGCCTGACAGTTTTTTTGGGAAGACCTGCAAGGAGACCATTACAATAGTCTAGCCTACTGGTAATAAAGGCATGTACAAGTTGTTCTAAGTCTTGAGCTGACATGAGCCCTCTAAGTCTTGTCACATTTTTGAGGTGATAGTAGGCCGATTTTGTTACTGATTTGATGTGACTGTCGAAATGTAAATCGGAATCTAAAATAACCCCAAGATTTCTGGCTTTATTTGAGGTTTTCAGGGACAGTGATTGAAGGTGTTGGATGACTTTAAACCTTTCTTTTTTTAGCACCAAATCAATTATCTCAGTTTTATCTTCATTTAGTTGTAGGAAATGTTGGCAAATCCAGTGTTTGACTTGCTCAATGCACTGGCACAGAAGATCTATGGGGCGATAGTCATTTGGTGATAGCGCTACATAGATTTGGGTGTCATCGGCATAGCAATGATGGTCAATGTTATTATTTTGCATGATTTGTCCTAGTGGGAGCATATAGATGTTAAATAAAGTCGGCCCCAAGATTGAACCTTGGGGGACTCCACACGTTACGTTGGTTGGTTCTGATACAACGTCACCAATAGAAACAAAATAGTTCCTATCTTGTAGATATGACTTGAACCAGCTTAAAACTGTGCCTGAGATCCCCACCCAGTTTTCGAACCTGTATGTGAGCTTCAAAACTAACAATAAAAACTACAATTCTACTGGTTAATAAAGAGTGTGTGAAGTACAATATGGAGGTATTTGAGCTTCAAAACTAACAATAAAAACTACACTTCTACTGGTTAATAAAGAGTGTGTGAAGTACAATATGGAGGTATTTGGACTTCAAAACTAACAATAAAAACTACACTTCTACTGGTTAATAAAGAGTGTGTGAAGTACAATATGGAGGTATTTGGACTTCAAAACTAACAATAAAGGTGACGCTTTAAAAGGCCTACTGAAAGCCACTACTAGCGACCACGCAGTCTGATAGTTTATATATCAATGATGAAATCTTAACATTGCAACACATGCCAATACGGCCGGGTTAACTTATAAAGTGCAATTTTAAAATTCCCGCCACACTTCCGGTTGAAAAACTCCTTTTGATATGATTTATGCGCGTGACGTCACAAAATGCACGGAAGTGTTTGGGCCCTATTGGACACAATACACAAAGTTCTGTTTTCTTCGACAAAATTCCACAGTATTCTGGACATCTGTGTTGGTGAATCTTTTGCAATTTTGGATCGATCGGTGTCTTAGCGGCTAAGTACAATACTTACAGCAACACAACAAGGACTACTTACCCTGATAGAAGACGCCTAGCCGATGCTTGCCGCCAAACCCACGGATGAAGTCGTTCGTCGCGCCGTTGATCGCTGGAACGCAGGTGAACACGGCTGTTGATGGGAAGATGAGGGCTGGCTGGCGTAGGTGGAGCGCTAATGTTTGTATCATAGTTCTGTGAGGTCCGGTTGCTAAGTTGCTAAATTAGCCTTAGCGTTGTTAGCAACAGCATTGTTAAGCCTTACCAGGCTGAGAATTTTTAACCGTGTAGTTACATGTACATGGTTTAATAGTATTGTTGCTCTTCTGTCTATCCTTCCAGTCAGGGGTTTATTTATTTTGTTTCTATCTTCATTTGAGAACGATGCTATCACGTTAGCTCAGTAGCTAAGTGTGTCACCGATGTATTGTCTTGGAGATAAAAGTCACTTTAAATGTCCATTTCGCGTGCTCGACTCTCATTTTCAAGAGGATATAGTATCCGAGGTGGTTTAAAATACAAATCCGTGATACACAATAGAAAAAGAAGAGAGTACATAGTTCGGTGAGGTCCGGTTGCTAAATTAGCCTTAGCGTTGTTAGCAACAGCATAGTTTAGCCTTACCAGGCTGAGAATTTTTAACCGTGTAGTTACATGTACATGGTTTAATATTATTGTTGATTTTCTGTCTATCCTTCCAGTCAGGGGTTTATTTATTTTGTTTATATCTTCATTTGAGAACGATGCTATCACGTTAGCTCAGTAGCTAAGTGTGTCACCGATGTATTTTCTTGGAGATAAAAGTCACTTTAAATGTCCATTTCGCGTGCTCGACTCATTTTCAAGAGGATATAGTATCCGAGGTGGTTTAAAATACAAATCCGTGATCCACAATAGAAAAAGGAGAGAGTGTGGAATCCAATGAGCCAGCTTGTACCTAAGTTACGGTCAGAGCGAAAAAAGATACGTCCATCACTGCCTCTCAAGTCCTTCACTGTAACGTTCCTCATCTACGAATCTTTCATCCTCGCTCAAATTAATGGGGTAATCGTCACTTTCTCGGTCCGAATCTCTCTCGCTCCATTGTAAACAAAGGAAAATTGTGAGGAATACTAGCTCCTGTGACGTCACGCTACTTCCGGTACAGGCAAGGCTTTTTTTATCAGCGAGCAAAAGTTGCAAACTTTATCGTCGATTTTCTCTACTAAATCCTTTCAGCAAAAATATGGCAATATCGCAAAATGATCAAGTATGACACATAGAATGGATCTGCTATTCCCGTTTAAATAAAAAAAAATCATTTCAGTAGGCCTTTAAACAAGGAAGCAACGCGCTTCAAGTGTTGCTTTAAAACTTGCTTCGCCAAATGTGGCGATTAGTTTCAAACTTAAGTAAACATTTAAATATTAACCATTCAGATCTGCAAAGAGAGTTTAAATAGTGACAAGTAATAATGTAGTTGTTACACCTGTCCTGCTGTTCTGCACCGGTGCAGACTGTCGTCAAGGAGCACAGGGCAGATGTTCCCTTCAGGGTCAATGTTTTCGTCCGGGCTAACACACTTCACTTCACAGTGGGTCTCCTAAGCTCTGCTTTCAGGTCAGAATTCAAGGCCGCTGATTTGTGACATTCTGGTTGCTTTATTGTTACTTTTGTAGGACACAACCAAACCCGTTTATTTTTTTTACTGTGCAGTGCATGCGCTCCCGCTCTCTCTCTCTCTTTGCTCGCCCACTCACTCACTGACGTCACTCAAACATGTTGCCATTCTCACAAAAACATGCACGCTATTGCTTGGATTGATGCCAAATATTAGCAGAGTTAGGACCGCCCACCTAATGTCAACTATTGCAAGTAAAATGACTGAATTTGGTAACAAATTGCAAGAAATTGTGTTTTAACTTGAACAAAAGTGTGTTTTACCTGCCACATGGTTTATCTGTGTAAATGTATCCATAGTTCTGTTTTTAGTACTTACTAATAATTGTATTTTTCTTCAAGCACAGACCAGGATTGGCAACCATAAATCATAAATGATTTAATATTATGTTAATAAAAATGTTGTATTATATTCTAATCTAATTCTTGATTATGGAAAATTGTAAATTGTTCTTTGAGTGCAACAAGAAAAACACAATGTGTTTAATGCCCTTTCATTTATATTTGAACCTTCTACAATATGTGTGTGTGAGTGTTTGTGTGTGTGTGTGTATATGTTTATTGTATTGTATTATTTTCTGTTAAAATAAAGCCGAAGTGTTAATTATTTCGTAGTTCCCTTTATTTGTAAAAGTATCAAAAAGTAACCAACACTTCAGGGCCGTATAGTCTGCGGCCATAACCAGTTGCAGAAGAACTAGTTTGCAATGGAAGGATGTCTAAAAAAAATATCAATGTAATCATAATAGTATCAACTAGATACGCTCTTGTACTTGGTATCATTACAGTGGATGTCAGGTGTCGATTCACCCATGGCATTTGTTTACATTGTGACGCCGGTTAGCTATTGTATCGTCCTACAGTGTGTAGTGAAGCCTGTTTAGCTATTCCTCGTCCTGCAGTGATAACGATACTTGTAAGAAACTTACTTTATTTGTCGCCATGGAGGCGAGGATTAGTGATTTAGAAGTAGATAAAACACTGCCGATTGCGGATGGATGTTAGCCGCTAACTAGCTAGCCATGTTTTAAAGCACCTCCTCCTGAGGGTGTTTCAGTGTTATAGCTTCACCTTTATCTTTACTTTTTACACCAAAATGCGTCCATTCTCCCTTTTCTGTCTACACACTGTGTCTGCTTGTAAGTACTCTGTATGTGCGCGCTGCCGAACATGCTCCTCTGCTTGTAAAACTAACAATGTCACGACATGACGACAACACGCCGTCATGCCTGTAAAAATATGGCGAGCCGGTACTTTTCAGAGTGTAGTAAAATGCAGATTTCAGCAAGTAAATGGAGCGTAGTTGGTCTTTTTTTTTTTTAGAGTGCTTTACAGGCAAAATAGTACATTTCCAATTTCCTGCATTGTTAGTCGCCCCTTTTAGGCGCAGTTTTTTACCATCTAGAAAGCACAAAAATGGGGAAAACGTGTGCTCTTGTCTGACACGATGGACCAAATTCCTGAACAAGTGCAATTTTCCTTGAAACTTGACTCATCTGCAATGCAGCCTTCCCATAATAGAAGCCACATCAAAATCCACCCCCCTAAACATGTCCAATTCTGCTCAGAGAAAGCCATAATAGCGTCATCGTGAACCAAAGTGCAGCCTTCAGGAAATGAGTCCTGGAGGGAAAAAGTGGTCAAGAGGAAGATGAATGACATGCTACTCATCATCATACACCCTTTTTAATGTCTTTAGTCTGCTGATGCAACCACTTCCTATCTGCTGACTAACTGACCCACATTCCTTCTTTGTGTGTGTGCATTCATGCGCCTGACTCTCCATCCTACCTAAAACATGGTCGCCGGGGTCTCAGCAGGGACCAATTAGAAGATTGTCACTCAGTGAATGTCATTTATCAGGAAAATGCCTTGTTTACTTACTTGAATTAACACACAATTTAACCAAGGATGATCTAGATCTGAAAATTATATTATTGTTCTGGTGTGTACAAAAGCCAAAAGCAGGGAAGTTGTCACTTTGTGTAAATGGTAAATAAAAACAGAATACCGTGACTTGCAAATCCTTTTCAACTCAATCAATCAATCAATCAATCAATGTTTATTTATATAGCCTTTAATCACAAGTGTCTCAAAGGGCTGCACAAGCCACGACGACATCCTCGGTACAGAGCCCACATAAGGGCAAGGAAAAACTCACAACCCAGTGGGACGTCGATGTGAATGACAATGAGAAACCTTGGAGAGGACCGCATATGTGGGTGACCCCCTAGGAGAGACCGGATGCAATGGATGTCGAGTGGGTCTAACATAATAGTGTGAGAGTCCAGTCCATAGTGGATCTAACATAATAGTGAGAGTCCAGTCCATAGGGGATCTAACATAATAGTGAGAGTCCAGTCCATAGTGGATCTAACATAATAGTGAGAGTCCAGTCCATAGTGGATCTAACATAAAAGTGAGAGAGTCCAGTCCATAGTGGATCTAACATAAAAGTGAGAGAGTCCAGTCCATAGTGGATCTAACATAACAGTGAGAGTCCAGTCCATAGTGGATCTAACATAACAGTGAGAGTCCAGTCCATAGTGGATCTAACATAACAGTGAGAGTCCAGTCCATAGTGGATCTAACATAATAGTGTGAGAGTCCAGTCCATAGTGGATCTAACATAATATCGAGAGTCCAGTCCATAGTGGATCTAACATAATAGTGAGAGTCCAGTCCATAGTGGATCTAACATAAAAGTGAGAGTCCAGTCCATAGTGGATCTAACATAATAGTGAGAGTCCAGTCCATAGTGGAACTAACATAATAGCGTGAGAGTCCAGTCCATAGTGGATCGAACATAACAGTGAGAGTCCAGTCCATAGTGGATCTAACATAAAAGTGAGAGAGTCCAGTCCATAGTGGATCTAACATAAAAGTGAGAGAGTCCAGTCCATAGTGGATCTAACATAACAGTGAGAGTCCAGTCCATAGTGGATCTAACATAACAGTGAGAGTCCAGTCCATAGGGGATCTAACATAATAGTGAGAGTCCAGTCCATAGTGGATCTAACATAATAGTGAGAGTCCAGTCCATAGTGGATCTAACATAAAAGTGAGAGAGTCCAGTCCATAGTGGATCTAACATAAAAGTGAGAGAGTCCAGTCCATAGTGGATCTAACATAACAGTGAGAGTCCAGTCCATAGTGGATCTAACATAACAGTGAGAGTCCAGTCCATAGTGGATCTAACATAACAGTGAGAGTCCAGTCCATAGTGGATCTAACATAATAGTGTGAGAGTCCAGTCCATAGTGGATCTAACATAATAGTGAGAGTCCAGTCCATAGTGGATCTAACATAAAAGTGAGAGAGTCCAGTCCATAGTGGATCTAACATAAAAGTGAGAGAGTCCAGTCCATAGTGGATCTAACATAACAGTGAGAGTCCAGTCCATAGTGGATCTAACATAACAGTGAGAGTCCAGTCCATAGTGGATCTAACATAACAGTGAGAGTCCAGTCCATAGTGGATCTAACATAACAGTGAGAGTCCAGTCCATAGTGGATCTAACATAATAGTGAGAGTCAAGTCCATAGTGGATCTAACATAATAGTGTGAGAGTCCAGTCCATAGTGGATCTAACATAATAGTGTGAGAGTCCAGTCCATAGTGGATCTAACATAACAGTGAGAGTCCAGTCCATAGTGGATCTAACATAATAGTGTGAGAGTCCAGTCCATAGTGGATCTAACATAATAGTGTGAGAGTCCAGTCCATAGTGGATCTAACATAATAGTGTGAGTGTACAGTCCATAGTGGATCTAACATAATAGTGAGTGTCCAGTCAATAGTGGATCTAACATAATAGTGAGAGTCCAGTCCCTAGTGGGACTAACATAATAGTGTGAGAGTCCAGTCCATAGTGGATCTAACATAATAGTGTGAGAGTCCAGTCCATAGTGGATCTAACATAATAGTGTGAGAGTCCAGTCCATAGTGGATCTAACATAATAGTGAGAGTCCAGTCCATAGTGGATCTAACATAATAGTGTGAGAGTCCAGTCCGTAGTGGATCTAACATAATAGTGTGAGAGTCCAGTCCATAGTGGATCTAGCATAATAGTGAGAGTCCAGTCCATAGTGGAACTAACATAATAGCGTGAGAGTCCAGTCCGTAGTGGATCTAACATAATAGTGTGAGAGTCCAGTCCATAGTGGATCTAACATAATAGTGTGAGAGTCCAGTCCATAGTGGATCTAACATAACAGTGAGAGTCCAGTCCACAGTGGATCTAAAATAATAGTGTGAGAGTCCAGTCCATAGTGGATCTAACATTATAGTGTGAGAGTCCAGTCCATAGTAGATCTAACATAGTGTGAGAGTCCAGTCCATAGTGGATCTAACATAATAGTGAGAGTCCAGTCCATAGTGGATCTAACATAATAGTGAGAGTCCAGTCCATAGTGGATCTAACATAATAGTGAGAGTTCAGTCCATAGTGGATCTAACATAATAGTGAGAGTCCAGTCCATAGTGGATCTAACATAATAGTGAGAGTCCAGTCCATAGTGTATCTAGCATATTAGTGTGAGAGTCCAGTCCATAGTGGATCTAACATAATAGTGTGAGAGTCCAGTCCATAGCGGATCTAACATAATAGTGAGAGTCCAGTCCATAGTGGATCTAACATAATATTGTGAGACTCCAGTCCATAGTGGATCTAACATAATAGTGTGAGAGTCCAGTCCATAGTGGATCTAACATAATAGTGAGAGTCCAGTCCATAGTGGATTTAACATAATATTGTGAGACTCCAGTCCATAGTGGATCCAACATAATAGTGAGAGTCCAGTCCATAGTGGCGCCAGCAGGAGACCATCCCGAGCAGAGATGGGTCAGCAGCGCAGAGATGTCCCCAACCGATGCACAGGCGAGCGGTCCACCCCGGGTCCCGACTCTGGACAGCCAGCACTTCATCCGTGGCCACCGTGAATTAAATTGAATAGACTGCAAAGACGAGAGAATCTGGAGAAATCGCTGCACGTAACATTGAATGCCCGTGACCTTCGACCCCTCAAGCGGTACAGCATCAAAAAGCTACATCTGTGTGTAAAGGATATCACCACATGGGCTCAGGAACACTTCAGAAAACCACTGTCAGTAACTAAAGTTGAGGAATGCTCGTCAAACACTTATTTGGAACATCCCACGGGTGAACAGGCTAATAGGGAACAGGTGGGTGCCATGATTGGATATAAAAGCAGCTTCCATGAAATGCTCAGTCATTCACAAACAAGGACGGGGCGAGGGTCACCACTTTGTCAACAAATGCCTGAGCAAATAGTCCAACAGTTTAAGAACAACATTTCTCAACCAGCAATCGCAAGGAATTTGGGGATTTCACCATACAGTCTGTAATATCATCAAAAGGTTCAGAGAATCTGGAGAAAACATTGAATGCCTGTGACCTTCGATCCCTCAGGCGGTACTGCATCAAAATGCGACATCAGTGTGTAAAGGATATCACCACATGGGCTAAGTAACACTTTAGAAAACCACTGTCCATAACTACCGTTGGTCGCTAAATCTGTAAGTGCAAGTTAAAACTCTGCTATGCAAAGCGAAAGCCATTTATCAACAACACCCAGAAACTCCGCCGACTTCGCTGGGCCCGAGCTCGTCTACGATGGACTGATGCAAAGTGGAAAAGTGTTCTGTGGTCTGACGAGTCCACATTTCAAATTGTTCTTGGAAACTGTGGACGTCGGACCAAAGAGGAAAAGAACCATCCGGATTGTTCTCGGCGCAAAGTGTAAAAGGCAGCATGTGTGATGGTGTGGGGGTGTATTAGTGCCCAAGGCATGGGTAACTTACACATCTGTGAAGGCACCATTAATGCTGAAAGGTACATACAGCTTTTGGAGCAACATATGTTGTTATCATGGACGCCCCTGCTTATTTCAGCAAGACAATGCCAAGCCACGTGTTACAACAGCGTGGCTTCGTAGTAAAAGAGTGCGGGTACTAGACTGGCCTGCCTGTAGTCCAGACCATTGAAAATGTGTGGTGCAATATGAAGGCTAAAATATGAGAAGGGAGACTGTTGAACAACTTAAGCTGTACATCAAGCAAGAATGGGAAAGAATTCCACTTCAAAAATGTGTCTCCTCAGTTCCCAAACCTTTACTGAGTGTTGTTAAAAGGAAAGGCCATGTAACACACTGGTAAAAATGCCTTTTTTGCCATGTGTTGCAGCCATTAAATTCTAAGTTAATGAATGTTTGCAAAGAAAGTGAAGAGTCTCAATGTGAACATGAAGTATCTTGTCTTTGCAGTCTATTCAATTGAATATAAGTTGAAATGGATTTGTTGTATTCTCTTTTTATTTACCATTTACACAACGTGACAACTTCACTGCTTTTGGGGTTTTGTACATGATTTGCTAATAGAGCAATGTTTCATTGCATCAGTGCTTGTTTTGATCTGTTTGGTTGTTTCCCCACATTCCAGGCACACGACACCACTGAGCTAACGACTGAGAATTGGACAACTTCGGATGTGACGGCGGAGACGAGGGCAACACCTTGAGAGCATGGCGCTGACGGACAAACACAAAGTCAAACGACAGCGCCTGGACAAAATATGCGAGGGTGAGACGGCTTTGACTTTATTTTCATGACTCGTATTTTCTTCGCTTTGTTGTCGTCGGAACATCCGTCAGCTGCACTTCAGATCACAACATGAGCTAAAAATGGTGTCTCGGTCCTACGTTTGGATGACATTTCTCATTGGATGTCAAAAAAAAAAATCAGTGAAGTTTTATTTAAGATGACTTAATTGGAAGTTTAAGGACCTATAGTAGGTGTGTGTCTAATGAAGATCCTAAAGACATTGGCATGAAAGTCTACATTTAACTATACAGTGCCTCTTCTCTTATTTCAGCCTTATTCCAAAATTAATCAAATTCTTTTTTTTCCCCCTCAAAATTCTACACAAAACAACCCATAACCAGAAATTGGAATCATTATCTTTACAAACCCCGTTTGCATATGAGTTGGGAAATTGTGTTAGATGTAAATATAAACGGAATACAATGATTTGCAAATCCTTTTCAACCCATATTCAGTTGAATGCACTACAAAGACAACATATTTGATGTTCAAACTCATAGTTTTTTATTTTTTTTGCATATAATAATTAACTTAGAATTTCATGGCTGCAACATGTGCCAAAGTAGTTGGGAAAGGGCATGTTCACCAGTGTGTTACATGGCCTTTCCTTTTAACAACACTCAGTAAACGTTTGGGAACTGAGGAAACTAATTGTTGAAGTTTTTAAAGTGGAATTCTTTCCCATTCTTGTTTCATGTAGAGCTTCAGTCGTTCAACAGTCCGGGGTCTCCGCTGTCGTATTTTAGGCTTCATAATGCGCCACACATTTTCGATGGGAGACAGGTCTGGACTGCAGGCGGGCCAGGAAAGTACCCGCGCTCTTTTTTTACGAAGCCACGCTGTTGTAACACGTGCTGAATGTGGCTTGGCACTGTCTTGCTGAAATAAGCAGGGGCGTCCATGAAAAAGACGGCGCTTAGATGGCAGCAGATGTTGTTCCAAAACCTGTACGTACCTTTCAGCATTAATGGTGCCTTCACAGATGTGTAAGTTACCCATGTCTTGGGCACTAATGCACCCCCATACCATCACACATGCTGGCTTTTGAACTTTGCGTCGATAACAGTCTGGATGGTTCGCTTCCCCTTTAGTCCGGATGACACAATGTCGAATATTTCCAAAAACAATTTGAAATGTGGACTCGTCAGACCACAGAACACTTTTCCACTTTGCATGAGTCCACCTTAGATGATCTCGGGCCCAGAGAAGCCGGCTGCGTTTCTGGGTGTTGTTGATAAATGGCTTTGGCTTTGCATAGTAGAGCTTTAACTTGCACTTGCAGATGTAGCGACCAACTGTATTTACTGACAGTGGATTTCTGAAGTGTTCCTGAGCCCATGTGGTGATATCCTTTAGAGCAGGGGTCACCAACCTTTTTGAAACCAAGAGCTACTTCTTGGGTACTGATTAATGCGAAGGGCTACCAGTTTGATACACACTTAAATAAATTGCCAGAAATAGCCAATTTGCTCAATTTACCTTTAACTCTGTTATTATTAATAATTAATGATATTTACACTTAATTGAACGGTTTAAAAGAGGAAAAAACACGAAAAAAATGACAATTCAATTTTGAAACATAGTTTATCTTCAATTTCGACTCTTTAAAATTCAACCGAAAAAAAGAAGAGAAAAACTAGCTAATTCGAATCTTTTTGAAAAAATTAAAAAAATAATTTATGGAACATCATTAGTAATTTTTCCTGATTAAGATTAATTTTAGAATTTTGGTGACATATTTTAAATAGGTTAAAATCCAATCTACACTTTGTTAGAATATATAACAAATTGGACCAAGCTATATTTCTAACAAAGACAAATCATTATTTCTTCTAGATTTTTCAAAACAAAAATTTTAAAAGAAATTCAAAAGACTTTGAAATAAGATTTAAATTTGATTCTACAGATTTTCTAGATTTGCCAGAATATTTTTTTTGAATTTTAATCATAATAAGTTTAAAGAAATATTTCACAAATATTCTTCGTCGAAAAAACAGAAGCTAAAATGAAGAATTCAATTAAAATGTATTTATTATTCTTTACAATAAAAAAAATAAATTTACTTGAACATTGATTTAAAATGTCAGTAAGGAAGAGGAAGGAATTTAAAAGGTAAAAAGGTATATGTGTTTAAAAATCCTAAAATAATTTTTAAGGTTGTATTTTTTCTCTAAAATTGTCTTTCTGAAAGTTATAAGAATCAAAGTAAAACAATTAATGAATTTATTTAAACAACTGAAGACCAAGTCTTTAAAATATTTTCTTGGATTTTTAAATTCTATTTGAGTTTTGTCTCTCTTAGAATTAAAAATGTCGGGCAAAGCGAGACCAGTTTGCTAGTAAATAAATACAATTTAAAAAATAGCGGCAGCTCACTGGTAAGTGCTGCTATTTGAGCTATTTTTAGAACAGGCCAGCGGGCTACTCATCTGGTCCTTACGGGCTACCTGGTGCCCGCGGGCACCGCATTGGTGACCCCTGCTTTAGAGATTGATGTTGGTTTTTGATACAGTGCCGTCTGAGGGATGGAAGGTCACAATCATTCAATGTTGGTTTTCGGCCATGCCGCTTACGTGCAGTGATTTCTCCAGATTCTCTGAACCTTTTGATGATATTACGGACCGTAGATGGTGAAATCCCTACATTTCTTGCAATTGCACTTTCAGAAACGTTGTTCTTAAACTGTTTGACTATTTCCTCACGCAGTTGTGGACAAAGGGGTGCACCTCGCCCCATCCTTTCTTGTGAAAGACTGAGCATTTATTGGGAAGCTGTTTTTATACCCAATCATGGCACCCACCTGTTCCCAATTAGCCTGCACACCTGTGGGATGTTCCAAATACCGTAATTTCCGGACTATAAGCCGCTACTTTTTCCCCTCGTTCTGGTCCCTGCGGCTTATACAAGGGTGCGGCTTATTTACGGCCTGTTCTTCTCCGACACCGACGAAGAGGATTTCGGTGGTTTTAGTACGCAGGAGGAAGACGATGACACAATGATTAAAGACTGACTTTTCATATACCGGTAGGCTGGTTATTTTGATAACGTACAGGCGAGCACTTTGTATTATTTGTACTCTGCACGAATGCTGTTCGCCATGTCAAAGATGTGAAAGTTTGATTGAATGATTGAAAGATTTATTGTTAATAAATGGGACGCTTTGCGTTCCCAAACAGTCATCTCTGTCCCGACAATCCCCTCCGTGGTAGCAGGAACCCCTATATACTACGCTAATTACACATCAAAACCCTGCGGCTTATAGTCGGGTGCGGCTTATATATGGAGCAATCTGTATTTTCCCCTAAATTTAGCTGGTGCGGCTTATAGTCAGGTGCGGCTTATATATGGAGCAATCTGTATTTTCCCCTGAATTTAGCTGGTGCGGCTTATAGTCCGGAAATTACGGTAAGTGTTTGATGAGCATTCCTCAACTTTATCAGTATTTATTGCCACCTTTCCCAACTTCTTTGTCACGTGTTGCTGGCATCAAATTCTAAAGTTAATGATTATTTGCAACAAAAAAAAAAGTTTATCAGTTTGAACATCAAATATGTTGTCTTTGTAACATATTCAACTGAATATGGCTTGAAAATGATTTGCAAATCATTGTATCCCGTTTATATTTACATCTAACACAATTTCCCAACTCATATGGAAACAGGGTTTGTAAATATTACACATATGTTATATTTTATATTGCTACTACGGTACATTTTTTGTCTATCTTATACCTGCATTGTCCTTTCCATCCTTACACTTTCCTTCCTTTGTAACTGAGCTTCTGTGTGGAACAATTTCCCTTGTGGATCATTAAAGTTTGTCTAAGTCTAGGTCTAAATCCTAATGGGCCGCATTTCGCCTAATTCTGAAGTAGACTGTAGCTCAGTGTGGATCTGGGCTTCCAGTGAGTCATCCAAGTGTTCCGTCTGTTGGCCCTTTTGAGAACATGCCAGAGGGACCAGGACTGCAATAAGAGAAATATGCTAAACACCTGTCACTCCTTCCTTCCTTTCCCCGGTTCCCCCACCCACCTTATGTCCGCTCCATATGCGTGCGCGGTATGCACTGGCATCAGCGCCTGTGCCCGCCATCGCCATTTATCCGTAGCTAGGATCTGTGCAGTTGGTGGGAGGTGAGCGTGATGAGAACGCGACGGGGGCGCCTTGATATTTACAAAACTGCACTTGGGCGCATGTGCCACCAGGGGGCGTCGGGGTATCTGTCACAATGACCAGCAGTGGCAGTCAGGCCTTTGGAATCCATCCTATGACAGGTTCATTAGGATGATAAGGCAAAGTAACCCAATCATGTACAATTAAAACAAATCCTTTTTATAGCTCCGAGTGATGCTTTTTAAAGACAATCATCGCATCGCTCGACCCGTGCACTTAATGTCTGTTAAGTGTGTGCACTACAATCCAAAGTGACAGCATTATTCCCTGTAATCCCATTTCCATTCGCTGCCTCCTGCCGCAATAAGTCAAATGTAGTGTTTAACATTCGGAGCATGCTTTTGTTCGGCGACAGCGGAGAAGACACTTGTATTTATTCCTCCCGCAGCGCTGTGTTTTCGCTTTTTGACTCATTGTTTATTCATATATGCGGAGCAGGCCGAGGCCGAGGCTCTCGCTGCGGTTTGCATGAACAAAAAGGAGATATTAACGAAGGGAGGTGCTGCAGCTGGGCAGACAGAAATGTGATACAAGATCGTGCTTGCACGGTGTGTGCGTGTGCGCGCCAGATATGATTGCACAGCATGCACATTGTCACAGTGCTAATGTAATGTTTGGTAAATCTGAGCATGAACACATCTCGCACAATCAAAATTAGGCACGCACCAGTGCACACAAATCTGTGTACTTCTGGCAACGGCCAGCGTTGTTTTATAAACCGAACAGAAGGAACACGCACCTCGCTGTGATTAAATCGACATGTTTTCAAAGTAGCATGCCACTGTTGTGTTGTTGTTTGTTTGTTTTTGCCTGTAAAACAAAGGTTAGAAGTGCTTTGGATTAACAGCCATTACGCAGACAAGCACCCTGCCCCCTGCACAGACCGCACTCCCCACCCCCCACCCGGTGTTTCAGTTTTGCCCGCAGATTACAGATATACCCTAGGTCAGTGGTCCCCAACCTTTCTGTAGCTGCGGACCAGTCAACGCTTGAAAATTTGTCCCACGGACTGGTGGGGGGGGGGGGGGGGGGGGGTATTTAAAAAAAAAAAAAAAAAATTTTTTTTTTTTTTTTTTTACATAATTAAATACAATCATGTGTGCTTACGGACTGTATCCCTGCAGACTGTATTGATATATAATGTATATATTGTGTTTTTTATGTTGATTTCATTTAAAAAAAATATATATATATATATATATATATATATATTTCTTGTGCGGCCCGGTACCAATCGGTCTGCGGACCGGTACCGGGCCGCGGCCCGGTGGTTGGGGACCACTGCCCTAGGTCACGGTTGTCAAACTCAAGGCCTGGGGGCCAGATCTGGCCCGCCACATCATTTTATCCAGCCCTCCTCATCATTTTATCCGGCCCACAGACACCTGTAAATAATGTGTCTACAACAGACCTGGGCAAATGAAGGCCCAAGGGCCACATGCGCCCCGTTAAGCTTTTCAATCTGGCCCGCCGGACATTCCCAAATACTTTTTTTAGATCTTTAAGATGGAAAGTGTAGCTACCATTATCAGTGTTTCCCACACATTCATTTATTTGTTGCGGCCCGCCACGAAGGAATTATGTCCGCCACAAATAGATTTTTATTTTATTTTTTTAAAATGTTTTTTAATTTATTTTTTTGTCCTGTCCAGCTTCTCAGGCAAATCATATAGTTGATGTAGATGCCCATATAGGCTGTTTAGATTTACTTTACAAAAGAGAAGTGTAGGATACTTCTCTTGTTGCCTTATTTGTATTTGACCACTACTGTTTTCTGTTTATTTGTTACTGACTGTGGCAGGACACCTCTGCCTCTGTTTCACTTTATGTTGCTGGTAAATAATATGGTTGTAGTAGTAGGCTGAAGTTAAATTATTTAGTATGCACTAATTAAAGGGGCAGAGCTTTAAGAGACATTTTAGCTTTTTTATTTTACAAGATATATTTTTTGTAAGAACCACAATTAATAAATATATTTCAGTGAATAACTTATTGTTCAAATTTGTATATAAATATGTACATAAAGTGTTGTAATTATATTGTAAAATAGATGGATGGATGGACGTTTAAAACAAAACTGTTATTATTAATTAGTAGGTATACATTTTTTTTAGCCTTTTTAGAGAAAATCATATCACTGTAGTCAATTATGCAAATTACTCGATGATGTCATGGTGACCACGCCCCCACCGCCACAGGTATCTTGGCAGTTTATGGGAAACACTGATTATGATGTGCAGTGATGTTTTCTATTGACCGTAAGTCTTCAACTATACTAAGTATTTCAATGCTTGGAACATGCGCTTTTGCATGATATTTTAGTGACTAGTGTTGTCCTGATACCAATATTATTTCGGTACTTTTCAATACTTTTCTAAATAAAGAGGGCCAGAAAAAATTGCATTATTGGCTTTATTTTAACAAAAAATCTTAGGGTGTGCAGTGTTTCCCATAAACTGCCAAGATACCTGTGGCGGTGGGGGCGTGGCTATGGGCGTGGTCACATGAAATCATCGAGTAATTTGCATAATTTACTACAATGATGATTTTCTCTAAAAAGGCTCAAAAAATGTATACTTACTAATTAATAACAGTTTTGTTTTAAACGTCCATCCATCCATCCATTCTACAATATAATTACAACACTTTATGTACATATTTATATACAGATTTGAACAATAAGTTATTCACTGAAATATTAATTGTGGTTCTTACAAAAAATATATCTTATAAAATATAACAGCTAAAATGTCTCAAAGCTCTGCCCCTTTAATTAGTGCATACTAAATAATTTAACTTTAGCCTACTACTACAACCATATTATTTACCAGCAACATAAAGTGAAACAGAGGCCGAGGTGTCCTGCCACAGTCAGTAACAAATAAACAGAAAACAGTAGTGGTGGTAGATAGACACAGAGCTTCATCAAACATCTGATCCACTGAACAAAGAGCTCCAAAAATCTTGAACTTTAAACTGCCATCAGTTTTACTCCCTCCACTTAACCATGTGTTTCCTACTGCCTGCAGACTTTGCACCCTTTGTTATATACACATGTTGTGTTTCTAATATAAATACATTTAATAAAGTCAAATACAAATAAGGCAACAAGAGAAGTATCCTACACTTCTCTTTTGTAAAGTAAATCTGAACAGCCGATATGGGCATCTACATCAACTATATGATTTTCCTGAGAAGCTGGAGAGGACAAAAAAAATATATATATATATATATATATATATATATTTTTTTTTTTTTTTTTTTAATTTATTTTTTTAATTTTATTTTTTTTAAATTTGTGGCGGACATAATTCTTTCGTGGCGGGCTGCCACAAATAAATGAATGTGTGGGAAACCCTGGTGTGGCAGACTGGTACTTTTCAGAGGCGGTATGGTACCGAATATGATTCATTAGTATCATGGTACTATACTAATACCCGTATACCGTACAACCCTACTAGTTACTATGGTAGTCTATGTCACAGCAGGTCAGACGAGGTACCAAGCAGTGTGGGTGGGGAGCGTTTCCACAGAGTGTTTCCAGAGCCTGAAGTGTGGGTGTCAGGGACAGACGTGGAAGGAGATTTTTACAAGGAAGTTCTAAAGCTTAGTGATGTATCAAATATATCAGATTCTAGATGTTTTTGGTTTTTTTACCATTCACGTTCATATTTCGCTGTGTTTGTTGCATTTGGCTTGATTGTAAAATATGTCGATCGAGACGGGGTGTGACGTTCATATGTTCACAATATTCAGGGTTTTATCCTTCATAGAAAAAAATAAAATTCCATTCCGTTTTTAAGGCGGTCTGTCATAACATTTTTAGCATTCATTCGGACTTTATTGTGAGGTTTTGTATTAGTTTTCCTAAAAATAGACATACCGGCGCCCAGACACATTTTTGTCTCTAAATTTGGCCCCCGAGTCAAAATAATTGCCCAGGCCTGGTCTACAAGGTTATTATAGCTGGTAAGCCTGGGTGGTATATGGAGTTTGTAAGCTATATCGATATATTTTTAGACAAGATATGAATTAAGAAAGTATCGTAATATCGATATAATTTACTTCACGTTAAAATGACCAAACGCCGCTTGTTTGTTGTTCCTTGTTGTCCCTCACTCCCTCTCATTGGCTATTAAACCCCTCCCCTTCCTCCTTCCTCCTTCCAAGACGTACTTGCACGTATAAGAACATCCATGATTGGTTGGTTGTGTACTATGATGAGTCACCATTGGTTGAGATTAGGCCAATCGGAGGCAAGATAGGGCGGGTCATCGAACCAGGAAGGGAAATCGCAACAGACGTCCCAAAGGACGACGAGAGAGTTGTAGGAGAGAAGAGCGATTTATATATTAAGAAATGTAGTGGAAGATGGCAGAGGGATTCTCTTCTTTAGATTTTTTTTTTTTTAGCGATTTAGACGACGTCCAGAAAACCCACAAGGCGTCTACTTTGCCACATTTAGACAAATTAGGGATTAGGGCTGCAACAACTAATCGATTAAATCGATTAAAATCGATTATAAAAATAGTTGCCGATTAATTTAGTCATCGATTCGTTGGATATATGCTATGCGCATGCGCAGAGGCTTTTTTTTATTTATTTATTTTTTTTTAAATTTTTTTTTTTTTTTTTTTTTTTTTAAATAAACCTTTATTTATAAACGGCAACATGTACAAACAGCTGAGAAACAATAATCAAAATAAGTATGGTGCCAGTATGCTGTTTTTTTTCAATAAAATACTGGAAATGATAGAAATGTAGTTTGTCTCTTTTATCCGATTATTAATCGAAGTAATAATCGACAGATTAATCGATTATCAAATTAATCGTTAGTTGCAGCCCTAGTCTGGATAAAACATTCATTTGAGTTGTTTACCATGTAAGCCCAAAATCCAAGCTGTTCTTGAGAAATGCTGCCAAAAATGTATTATTTGCACAGCTATGTTATTTATTTTACGTAGAATTAATGTTTTTGTATTTTATTTATGTTATGTAATTCTGAACTGCTTAAACAGTTTCTTTTCTGTGCTATTAATACCCATCTTGACTAACTGGGTTCATAAAAGTGTTTACAGTATACTTGTCATTCACTTCAATTTCAGTGAATATCAGTCAAAAATGAATATTTTTATATGTATACTTTCACCGGAAATTACATTGAGTGAATATCGAGTTTAAGTAAAAATATATCGAGATATACTTTTTTGTCCATATCGCCTAGTCCTAAGAGCTGGCTTCTCTTTCTTCCCCTCCCTTTTTCTGCTTTCTTTTGTATCTCTAGTTATCATTACATATATATATTGTTGCATTTGAACAACTGTATTGTCTATAATAGAGGTAAATTATTGGTATTGTTCATTATCAATAGCGCTATTTCTATTGGTATTTGTATTGCTCCATTTGTAGTGTAATAATGCTCATTGTCATTTCTGTAATATTAATATTTATTTCACTAACTGCTTCTTTGCTATCGTATAAAAATGGGAGCCATTACCTCCCTGCTTGGCACTCAGCATCAAGGGTTGGAATTTTGGGTTAAATCACCAAAAATGATTCCCGGGCGCTGCCACCGCTGCTGCTCACTGCTCCCCTCACCTCCCAGGGGGTGATCAAGGGTGATGGGTCAAATGCAGAGAATAATTTCGCCACACCTAGTGTGTGTGTGACAATCATTGGTACTTTAACTTTTACCATCATATTTGTACATATCGTTTTTGCTGATGTTGCTCTAATATGAGTCAATAATGTAATTAATATTTTCTCACTAAATTTAATTGATTTTTTTCATTTTGACAGAAAAATACCGCATTTTTCGGACCATAAGGCGCACTTAAAATCCTTTCATTTTCTCAAAAAACCACAGTGCGCCTTATAACCCGTTGCGCCTAATGTACGGCATAATTCTGGTTGTGCTTACCGACCTCGAAGCTATTTTATTTGGTACATGGCTCTAATGATGTGTGACCAGTAGATGGCAGTCACACATAAGAGATACGTGTAGACTGCAATGTGATGGCAGTAAACGACACCAAAACTTTAAATGTTCCATTGAGAATATAGAACATTACACACGGCACTCAAAAATCTGTTAAAATGTTTTTAGTACGACTTTGGTAAGCTATGAAGCCGCACCGCTTGATGGGTTGTCGGCGCATTAAACATACGAGTATTATTATGGTGTGTGTACAAGGACTGCAAAATGGCACCTATTAGCAGACTGGTGTTTTGTTTCGCAATATTATGCAAAAGCAACTTTTCTTACCTTCTGGTACCTGCTGATGTGTATTTGGGATCTGCATAAGTCCTGGAAATGTGCGCGCGTCCGCCATTGTAGACCGTAGTCATAAGCTTCTTCTTTTTCTCTATCTTCTTGTTATGTGACATTCATCCTCCGCTGTTGTCATTTCTAATATAAAGTAGTGTAAAGTTCTTACTTATATCTGTCAGTAAACTCGCCATGAAAGCGCTAAAACATACCGGTGTAGTGAGTTTACATTATTCACCCAAGGAACTTTAGTTAGAGAGTTCCGGTCGGACGCGTTTTCACCGGACACATTTCCTGTGTTGTTGTTTCCGGATGAGGAGATGCTGCTCCGTTATTGATGGAAGTAAAGTGTGAATGTCATTAAAACAGTTAGCGCCATCTTTTGACACTTCTTCCACTCCCGTCCTTGCACGCTACACCGCTACAACAAAGATGACGGGGGGAGAAGATGCTGTCGAAGTGGAGGCACGTAAATAAGAGCGCCCACAAAACGGCGCATCCTGAAGAGACTGTCAGAAAGTGACTTGAAGATGATGTGTAAAACATCATCTATGCAACATTTTGAGCAAAGAACCACCATCACATGTTATGTAGACCACAAGGAAGTCTTTTACATTTAGAAAATAATCATAATAATATGACCCCTTTAATGCGCCATTTGTATGAAAATAGACCTGAATAGACCCGCTCTCGGCGGTGCGCCCTATGGTCCAAAAAATCAGGTATATGTACTGCTTGAAATGGCATACCGTTTGAACTTTAATTGTATCCAATATTATTGTTTCCCACACATTAATTTATTTGTGGCGGCCCGCCACGAAAGAATTACGTCCGCCACAAATAAACATTTTTTTAAAAACTTTTGTTTTTGTTTGTCCTGTCCAGCTTCTCAGGCAAATCATATAGTTGATGTAGATGCCCATATAGGCTGTTCAGATTTACTTTACAAAAGAGAAGTGTAGGATACTTCTCTTGTTGCCTTATTTGTATTTGACCACTACTGTTCTCTGTTTATTTGTTACTGACTGTGGCAGGACACCTTTGCCTCTGTTTCACTTTATGTTGCTGGTAAATAATATGGTTGTAGTAGTAGGCTAAAGTTAAATTATTTAGTATGCACTAATTAAAGGGGCAGAGCTTTAAGAGACATTTTAGCTTTTATATTTTATAAGATATCTTTTTTGTAAGAACCACAATTAATAAATATATTTCAGTGAATTACTTATTGTTCAAATCTGTATATAAATATGTACATAAAGTGTTGTAATTATATTGTAAAATGGATGGACGTTTAAAACAAAACTGTTATTAATTAGTAAGTATACATTTTTTGAGCCTTTTTAGAGAAAATCATATTGTAGTAAACTATGCAAATTACTCGATGTCATGGTGACCACGCCCATAGCCACGCCCCCACCGCCACAGGTATCTTGGCAGTTTATGGGAAACACTGAATATTGCAACAAATATTACAGTATACTTTCCAAACATGTTTTTGTCTAAATAAAAATACTTAACTTTACAGCAAACTACCATCAAATTAATAAAAATGACAATACATTTTATGTTGTTCTTTACAGCATATTACCGCATTTTTCGGAGTATAAGTCGCTCCGGAGTATAAGTCGCACCGGCCGAAAATGCATACTAAAGAAGGAAAAAAACATATATATATAAGTCGCACTGGAGTATAAGTCGCATTTTTGGGGGAAATTTATTTCATAAAACCAAACACCAAGAATAGACATTTGAAAGGCAATTTAAAATGTCTAAAGAATAGTGAACAACAGGCTGAATAAGTGTACGTTATATGAGGCATAAATAACCAACTGAGAAGGTGCCTGGTATGTTAACGTAACATATTATGGAAAGAGTCATTCAAAGAACTATAACATATAGAACATGCTATACGTTTACCAAACAATCTGTCACTCCTAATCGCTAAATCCCATTAAATCTTATACGTCTAGTCTCTTACATGAATGAGCTAAATAATATTATTGGATATTTTACGCTAATGTGTTAATCATTTCACACATAAGTCGCTCCTGAGTATAAATCGCACCCCCGGCCAAACTATGAAAAAAAAACTGCGACTTATAGTCCGAAAACTACGGTACTGTAAATTAAGAAAAAACTACTACTGTTTTTTCGTGTTAAAATTCTGTTGACTGAGCAGCCAGTTGTTCCATGGTTGTAGTTTTTAACGGTGTATTACTGTAAATGGAAAGACGGTACATTTGTTTTCACGGTAGAAAAACTGGCAGCTAAGTTGCCAGAATAAAAAAAGATTTTGTACGGTTTTTCCATTAACAATATCATGTTGTAAAAACCAATGTCAATGTCACAAAAACGCTGCCAGCTTTTTCCTGTTGAAACCCCCCAAAAAGCAGTGGTACTGTTTTTCCATGTTCCGTAAAATGTTGTAAAAAATTTTAAAAAACACTATTTTACAGTAACATTTTGTAAATGTAAAGTTTTTCTGTAAACTTATATAAAAAAATTTATATAATTAATAATGAATTCCAAAGGCAAATGAATGCATTATTTAGTGTTACAAGCGGCCCTCTGATGGCAGCAATAACTGCCACGTGGCCCTCAATGAAAACCAGTTCGAATCCCCTGCCCTAGGGGAACGAGATTAAATATCCACAAAATATAGCATGCACATATAAATGGATTCCTACATCTTCACAAGCAACAATATTGGTGTGTGTTCACAAAGCACTCTTGTCAAGTAGAGACTGAACATGTTTTTTTATGCATAGGGCGTCTTAAATGAGTCATAGCGGGGCAGTGCAGGGAGCCACACAGCCATTGGGGATGTTTCAAGACCAGTAGGGCAGCAGTTGCGCGGAGGCTCTGCAACTAGCATGAGGCCTGGAGGATTAGTGTCCAATCAGAGTGGATTTGACATTTACTGACAGCACATGGGACTTAGCAGAGAGAAGCGTATTTCACTTGATAACACCGCCGGCGCCCTCCCTCCACTGGGGAATCAGGCAAACTGAAGGCGGAGACCTGTTGGCGACACGTCCTCAGCTTCAGGTAGGTGACACTTTAGGCGTCGGTGGCAGAGACTCTCAATCATTGGCTCCACCGGGGGGCCATCGCCGCGTACGCTCATATCTGGTTCACGTGACGTCACGAGTGGAATTAAACGGGCTTTATTTGGTTGTAATCCCTCGTAGCAATCGGCAGAGCGAGTAAATTGTACCAAAGAAGGGAGAGCTAAATCCTATTGGATTAGTACAAGCCCATCCCTACAGCCAACCGAGCCCCCCTTTTGTTTTTTTGTTTTTTTTATAATCGGCATTTGGTGGCTCAATCATACACCCTGTCGTTGCATAGGCTGTGTACACCGTTTGTGTGTTTATGTGCGGTGTCCCCTTTCCAAGCCAACATAACCGGAGATTAATTATTCAAGGACATATCAGCTGGAGGGGGAGCCACCCGATAGCACGGACATAGAATATTACAACCGGATATCAGGTGATACAGTGCACCCCTGCTTCGTCTGTTCTTCTGCTTGTTCCTTAACTACCTCTCTCTTTTGCATTTTTGGTGCTACTGAACACAAAGACTTGACTTAGAAGAGAGAAGTGCCTCAAGTGGATTACTTTGCTCGTTTTGTGTGGTATTTCCTCAGTTTTCTCTCCAATGCTTGTTACCAACAAACAGTTAAGTCTTGGTCGCTCCCACAGTTGGGACACTTTAGGGGGGAATGAGGGTCAGTGGGACAGGGCTGAGAGTGTCTACGAGCAGCAGGCAAGAGTAGCTGGCCGGCGGAGCTCTCTGTCTTACGGAGAGGGGGGAGGAGGGTGGTACGAGCCTACAGCAGGCGTGCGTCCTCCTGACCTGGATTTAAAACGGGACCCATATTCCTACCAAGACCACGGACAAGTTTACACGGGGGGTCTGAGGAAGGGTTCTGTGCCAGACCTGAACCACTACGAACGAACAGCTATGGCTCACAGAGGATCCATTCCGCATCAGGATTACTACCCCCACGATCCGGCCATGACTCCTCGGCCACCTGAGGGCATTTACCGGGCAGAGCACCAGGCTCCACCGCCTCACCCTCACCCCCTCAGTCGGTCAGGCTCTCATTTTGGGCTGACTGCTGGGACTCGTCCTGCCTGGGATCAAGCACAGGGATCGAGAGGAGGACCTCAAGCTCCCCAGTCGCCTTTACACCCGTCTCCGTCTACTCCGACTGCTCATGAGCTAAATCGGGTCTACAGAGAATCTGGGACTTCCAAGATGATGCCGGATGGTCAACAGCGCAGACCCTCTAGAGACCCATCTCCAGCCCATTACAGCATGGAGCATGCATCTCCTCGTTATGCAAGCGAGCCCCAACCTTTGGCTAGTCAGCCTGTCTATACAGATGTTAACGGGCGACCGCTAGATCCGCAGCAACACGCAGCTACCTGCTTAGTGGTGGATCCTTCCAGTCAGGGAATGGTAATGAGGCAGGAGACAACATCACCCTTTACTGTTCAGCAGCAGCAACAACTGCAGCAGCAACACATGCAACAGCAACACATGCAACAGCAGCAACTGCAGCAGCAGCAACTGCAGCAACAGCAACTGCAGCAACAACAAGTACAACAGCAGCAATTTCAACAACAGCAACTTCAGCAACAACAACTACAGCAGCAGCAGCTTCAGCAGGATCAGCTGCAGCTACAACTGCAACATCAGCAGCAGGGTTTACCTCCCAACACAATCCCCATTTCTGATCCTAAACTTGCTGTGGCGGCTCCACTTCCTCCATCTCCCGCCCTAGTGCAGACTGCCGCGATTGCCCCAATTGCACCAGCCCCTGCGCAAGTAGCGCCAACTCTGCCCCCACCAGTTGCTCAGCCTCTTGCTCCCCTTCCTGCCCCTCCGCTTACCGCTCCGCAGACACCTTTGCCTGTGGATCCCAAGAAGACAGTGGATCCAGAGTTTCTTGCCCTGTTGCGAAATGAAGGCATCTCTGAGAGCACCATCTCTTCGCTCATCCAGCAGGGATTTGACTCCTCCAGCATGCTGGCTGTAATGGAGGAGAACGATGTCCGTACAGTGGCCCCCAACCTTGGGCAGGCGCGTGTACTCTCTCGCTTGGTCCAAAACTGTAAGCGTCCGGCCGAAGCTCCTGTGGCACCTTCTCAACCTCAGACCCCCATGCGAGGGCGTTCCAATAGTTTCAGCCATCGCTCAGATGTCTATCAACACCAACATCCACATCCTTCACAGGCTTTGAATGTTGACCCTCAACTGATGCCCCTGCTGACGCCGGGTGCCATGCACACCATCGCACCGAGGATGGGAGAGGTAATAGGCAGGAGGCCAAGCAGCGCACCCTCTCAGCAGCTCTTGGAAGCCTCTGGAGCTTACCCAGGCCATTCACCTCGTTCCCCAGGCCCGTATATGGGGGCCATGGTGCCCGTTCAATCAAGACAAATGTCCGCATATTCTTCCGGGCTGACCATGCCAGGGTTGCCCATGCAGAGTATGCAGATCATGCCCCAGCAAATGACTGGTTCCATGCCTGCCATGCCAGGTTCCATTCACTCCATGCCAGGAATGCCGCAGCAGATGCCTGTTTCCATGCCAGCTTTACCTCAACCGCCACAGCAGGTACCCAAAGCATACTCTACCAATTACACCGTACCAATGGAGCTGATGAAGAGGGACCGGAGCTTGCTGCCGATGTCACCTATGCACAGCCCTCACCCAAGTCCCCAGATGAGTCGGAAGGGTGGCGGGTCTGCGCCAGATAATGCAATGGTTCCCGCGGGAGGCTCCGCTCAAGGGCAAGGTGCTCTGGTTGCTAATCAGAAGCTAAGTCGCCGCACCGGTCCACCAGTCATCGTGTCCACCATGGCATCTCCTGACACAAGTAAATCTTGTTCTGTTTTACTCACTCTAACAACTTGACCATGAGCTATTTGTCTTGATCCAACCTGAAATCTACCTTTTTTTACCCTTTGTCTCTTTACGAGGTTTTATTTATCTTATTTCCCTCTAATTAGTGTCTCAGTAACCAAACCAAACAGCAGGGTAGAGTATTTTTCTATACCAAGGGTGTAAAACTCATTTTCATTGAGGGCCACATCGCAGTAATGGCTGCTTTCAGAGGGCCGATTTTTTTTAAATTAATTTACATTATGCATGCAGGTATTAACCTGTGATTAATCATGATTAATCGCAATGCATATGCATTCGATTATTAGTAATTTTTTTATATATAACTTGCTTTAAAATCATGAATAAAGGTGACAAGCAGATATTTAACTGTTTGTTTCTATATCACAAAAATTGTTTTGCAATACAGTATATAACAGACCTGGGCAAATTAAGGCCCGTTGAGCTTTTCAATCTGGCCCGCCGAACATTCCCAAATAATTGCTTTAGATCAGGGGTCACCAACACGGTGCCCGCGGGCACCAGGTAGCCCGTAAGGACCAGATGAGTAGCCCGCCGGCCTGTTCTAAAAATAGCTCAAATAGCAGCACTTACCAGTGAGCTGCCTCTATTTTTTTAAATGTTATTTATTTACTAGCAAGCTGGTCTCGCTTTGCTCGACATTTTTAATTCTAAGAGAGACAAAACTCAAAAAGAGTTTGAAAATCCAAGAAAATATTTTAAAGACTTGGTCTTCACTTGTTTAAATAAATTCATTAATTTTTTTACTTTGCTTCTTATAACTTTCAGAAAGACAATTTTAGAGAAAAAATACAACCTTAAAAATGATTTTAGGATTTTTAAACACATATACCCTTTTACCTTTTTAAATTCCTTCCTCTTCTTTCCTGACAATTTAAATCAATGTTCAAGTAATTTTTTTTTTTAATTGTAAAGAATAATAAATACATTCTAATTTTAGCTTCTGTTTTTTCAACGAAGAGTATTTGTGAAATATTTCTTCAAACTTATTATGATTAAAATTCAAAAAAATTATTCTGGCAAATCTAGAAAATCTGTAGAATCAAATTTAAATCTTATTTCAAAGTATTTTGAATTTATTTTAAAAATTTTGTTCTGGAAAATCTAGAAGAAATAATGATTTGTCTTTGTTAGAAATATAGCTTGGTCGAATTTGTTATATATTCTAACAAAGTGTAGACTGGATTTTAACCTATTTAAAACATGTCATCAAAATTCTAAAATTAATCTTAATCAGGAAAAATTACTAATGATGTTCCATAAATTCTTTTTTTAAGTTTTTCTCTTCTTTTTTTCGGTTGAATTTTGAATTTTAAAGAGTTAAATTGAAGATAAACTATGTTTCAAAATGTAATTGTCATTTTTTTCGTGTTTTCTCCTCTTTTAAACCGTTCAATTAAGTGTAAATATCATTAATTATTAATAATAACATAGAGTTAAAGGTAAATTGAGCAAATTGGCTATTTCTGGCAATTTATTTAAGTGTGTATCAAACTGGTAGCCCTTCGCATTAATCAGTACCCAAGAAGTAGCTCTTGGTTTCAAAAAGGTTGGTGACCCCTGCTTTAGATGTTTAAGATGGAAAGTGTAGCTGCCATTATGATGTGCTGTGATGTTTTCTAATGACCGTAAGTCTTCAACTATACTAAGTAGGGATGTCCGATAATGGCTTTTTGCCGATATCCGATATTCCGATATTGTCCAACTCTTTAATTACCGATACCGATATCAACCGATACCGATATCAACCAATATATGCAGTCGTGGAATTAACACATTATTATGCCTAATTTGGACAACCAGGTATGGTGAAGATAAGGTACTTTTTAAAAAAATTAGTAAAATAAGATAAATAAATTAAAAACATTTTCTTGAATAAAAAAGAAAGTACAACAATATAAAAACAGTTACATAGAAACTAGTAATGAATGAAAATTAGTAAAATTAACTGTTAAAGGTTAGTACTATTAGTGGACCAGCAGCACGCACAATCATGTGTGCTTACGGACTGTATTCCTTGCAGACTGTATTGATATATATTGATATATAATGTAGGAACCAGAATATTAATAACAGAAAGAAACAACCCTTTTGTGTGAATGAGTGTAAATGGGGGAGGGAGGTTTTTTGGCTTGGTGCACTAATTGTAAGTGTATCTTGTGTTTTTTATGTGGATTTAATAAAAAAAAAAAAAATAAAAAAAAACAACAAAAAAACAACGATACCGATAATAAAAAAAACGATACAGATAATTTCCGATATTACATTTTAACGCATATATCTGCCGATAATATCGGCAGGCCGATATTATCAGACATCTCTAATACTAAGTCTTTCAATGCTTGGAATCTGCATGATATACTAGTTACTATGGTCATCTAATTAGTTACTATGGTCATCTAATTAGTTACTTTGGTCACTATGAGATATCTCAGATTGTAGGTGGGTTTTTTTTTACCCTTCGCGTTCATATTTCACGGTTTGTTGCATTTTGGTTGTGTTTCGGTTGATTGTAAAATATGTTGTTAATATTCAGTGTTTTATCCTTCATAGTTAATATTGTAAATCCCACATTCTTTATTTTCATGTACATTCTGGGGGTCTCATTCAGTAAAAAAATGTCAAATTCCATTCCGTTTTTTAAGACGTTTTTAGCTTTCGATCATTGTGAGGTTTTGTATTAGTTTTCCTAAAAGTAGATATACCGGCCCCCAGACACATTTTTTTTAAATATAAATCTGGCCCTCCGAGTCAAATAATTGCCCAGGCCTGGTATATAATAATATAATTGGCATGATCAGATAATATTAACGTTTAGAATATGCATTTTTTTTCTGTCAAAATTGAAAGAAAGAATGCATTTAGTAAAAAAAAAATAAAAAATTTAAGTATTTTATTGAAACCCATTTTTTCCAGGCTTTCGCAGGCCACATACAATGATGTAGCGGTCCAGAACTGGCCCCCGGGCCTTGAGTTTGACACCTGTGTTCTATAGCATCGTACTTGATCTGCTGATGTAGTATCGCTGTTAAATGCAGCTCTCACTTTCGCCGCGAGCTTAATGTTGTAAACATACACGTCTTATTTCATCATAATAAAAAGGAGCAGCCTGGAAAAAGCACTCGGGCTTCACAATCTGCCTGACAAGGTAAACATTGCTTGCTCAGGCGGCTCTCACTAAACACTACAAGCTTTATGTAGTTCCTCCAGCATGGCGAGCAATTTCCTTTTTGGATGGCAATATTAAAAAAAAAAAAAAATGATAGCAGAACCACTGCGTCGATTAAATGAAAAGTCAGCGTCGATGGCTAATGAGTGACTGTGTCATTCTCTCTGCACACAGTGACAAGACAGAGGGGAGATTTAATCCCTGACATCCTTCATATCCGCCCAGGCGCTAATCCGCAAATACTCTCATTCTGTACTCTTACTGTACGTGTAGGACTGTGAACATAGAACACGCCAAGTTGACATCAAGACACTAATAAAGCTTTTGTCTTTGTTGTATGAGCAAACACTTTGGTCCTGCGTCAATATGAACCTGGTGTCTTTTAGACCAGATTGACGGGTGCATATTATATCCAGATCAGTGAAGGAGAGCCTGTTTGCATGTTGAAAACATGATGAAAATGTATATTTCTGCATTGCAAACACTTTTATTTGTGCGGATGCTGGTCAACTTCCTTTGAATAATTGTCTTCCAGTGTGTTACATGGCCTTTCCTTTTAACAACACTCAGTAAAGGTTTGGGAACTGAGGAGACACATTTTTGAAGTGAAGTGAAGTGAAGTGAATTACATTTATATAGCGCTTTTTCTCAAATGACTCAAAGCGCTTTACATTGTGAAACCCAATATCTAAGTTACATTTAAACCAGTGTGGGTGGCACTGGGAGCAGGTGGGTAAAGTGTCTTGCCCAAGGACACAACGGCAGTGACTAGGATGGCGGAAGCGGGGATCGAACCTGCAACCCTCAAGTTGCTGGCACGGCCGCTCTACCAACCGAGCTATACCGTCCCAGTGGAAAGAAAGTGGAGTTCTTCCCCATTCTTGCTTGATGTACAGCTTAAGTTGTTCAACAGTCTCCCTTCTCATATTTTAGCCTTCACATTGCACCACACATTTTCAATGTCTGGACTACAGGCAGGCCAGTCTAGTACCCGCACTCTTTTACTATGAAGCCACGTTGATGTAACACGTGGCTTGACATCGTCTTGCTGAAATAAGCAGGGGCGTCCATGATAACGTTGCTTGGATGGCAACATATGTTGCTCCAAAAGCTATATGTACCTTTCAGCATTAATGGTGCCTTCACAGATGTGTAAGTTACCCATGTCTTGGGCACTAATACACCCCCATACCATCACACATGCTGGCTTTTACACTTTGCACCTAGAACAGTCCGGATAGTTATTTTCCTCTTTAGTCCTAAAGACACGACGTCCACAGTTTCCAAGAACAATTTGAAATGTGGACTCGTCAGACCACAGAACACTTTTCCACTTTGCATCAGTCCATCTTAGATGAGCTCGGGCCCAGCAAAGTCGGCAGAGTTTCTGGGTGTTGTTGATAAATGTCTTTCGCTTTGCATAGTAGAGTTTTAACTTGCACTTACAGATGTAGCGACCAACTGTAGTTATGGACAGTGGTTTTCTGAAGTGTTACTGAGCCCATGTGGTGATATCCTTTACACACTGGTGTCGCTTTTTGATGCAGTACCGCCTGAGGGCTCGAAGGCCACAGGCATTCAATGTTTTCTCCAGATTCTCTGAACCTTTTGATGATATTACGGAACGTAGATGATGAAATCCCTAAATTCCTTGCAATAGCTGGTTGAGAAATGTTGTTCTTAAACAATTTGCTCAGGCATTTGTTGACAAAGTGGTGACCCTCGCCCCGTCCTTGTTTGTGAATGACTGAGCATTTCATGGCAGCTGCTTTTATACCCAATCATGGCACCCACCTGTTCCCAATTCGCCTGTTCACCTGGGGGATGTTCCAAATAAGTCTTTAATGAGCATTCCTCAACTTTCTCAGTCTTTTTTGCCACTTGTGCCAACTTTTTTGAGACATGTTGCAGGCGTCAAATTCCAAACGAGCTAATATTTGCAAAAAATAACAAAGTTTACCAGTTTGAGCGTTAAATATCTTGTCTTTGCAGTCTATTTAATTGAATATGAATTATTTGGATTTGCAAATCATTGTATTCTGTTTTTATTTACCATTTACACAACGTGACAACTTCACTGCTTTTGGGTGTTGTAAAATCAATCAATCAATCAATCAATGTTTATTTATATAGCCCTAAATCACAAGTGTCTCAAAGGGCTGTACAAGCCACAACGACATCCTCGGTACAGAGCCCACATACGGGCAAGGAAAAACTCACCCCAGTGGGACGTCGGTGAATGACTATGAGAAACCTTGGAGAGGACCGCATATGTGGGTAACCCCCCCCCCCTCTAGGGGAGACCGAAAGCAACGGATGTCGAGTGGGTCTGACATAACATTGTGAAAGTCCAGTCCACAGTGGATCCAACACATCAGCGGGAGTCCAGTCCACAGCGGGGCCAACAGGAAACCATCCCGAGCGGAGACGGGTCAGCAGCGCAGAGATGTCCCCAACCGATGCACAGGCTAGTGGTCCACCCGGGGTCCCGACTCTGGACAGCCAGCACTTCATCCATGGCCACCGGACCTATGCAACTCCCCCTCGCAAGGGACAGGGGAGAAGAGGAGAGAAGAAAAGAAACGGCAGATCAACTGGTCTAAAAAGGGGGGGTCTATTTAAAGGCTAGATTATACAAATGAGTTTTAAGATGGGACTTAAATGCTTCTACTGAGGTAGCATCTCTAACTGTTACCGGGAGGGCATTCCAGAGTACTGGAGCCCGAATAGAAAACGCTCTATAGCCCGCAGACTTTTTTTTGGCTCTGGGAATCACTAATAAGCCGGAGTTCTTTGAACGCAGATTTCTTGTCGGGACATATGGTACAATACAATCGGCGAGATAGGCTGGAGCTAAACCGTGTAATATTTTATACGTAAGTAGTAAAACCTTAAAGTCGCATCTTAAGTGCACAGGAAGCCAGTGCAAGTGAGCCAGTATAGGCGTAATATGATCAAACTTTCTTGTTTTTGTCAAAAGCCTTGCAGCCGCATTTTGTACCAACTGTAATCTTTTAATGCTAGACATAGGGAGGCCCGAAAATAGAACGTTACAGTAATCGAGACGAGACGTAACGAACGCATGAATAATGATCTCAGCGTCGCTAGTGGACAAGATGGAACGAATTTTAGCGATATTACGGAGATGAAAGAAGGCCGTTTTAGTAACACACTTAATGTGTGACTCAAACGAGAGAGTTGGGTCGAAGATAATACCCAGATTCTTTACCGAGTCTCCTTGTTTAATTTTTTGGTTGTCAAATGTTAAGGTGGTATTATTAAATAGATGTTGGTGTCTAGCAGGACCGATAATCAGCATTTCCGTTTTCTTAGCGTTGAGTTGCAAAAAGTTAGCGGACATCCATTGTTTAATTTCATTAAGACACGCCTCCAGCTGACTACAGTCCGGCGTGTTGGTCAGCTTTAGGGGCATGTAGAGTTGAGTGTCATCAGCATAACAGTGAAAGCTAACACCGTACTTGCGTATGATGTCACCCAGCGGCAGCATGTAAATACTAAAGAGTGCAGGGCCAAGAACCGAACCCTGGGGAACTCCGCACGTTACCTTGACATAGTCCGAGGTCACATTGTTATGGGAGACGCACTGCATCCTGTCAGTAAGATAAGAGTTAAACCAAGACAAGGCTAAGTCTGACATACCAATACGTGTTTTGATACGCTCTAATAAAATATTATGATCGACGGTATCGAAAGCGGCGCTAAGATCAAGAAGCAGCAACATAGATGACGCATCAGAATCCATCGTTAGCAATAGATCATTAGTCATTTTTGCGAGGGCTGTCTCCGTAGAGTGATTTGCCCTGAAACCGGATTGAAAAGGTTCACAGAGATTGTTAGTCACTAAGTGTTCATTTAGCTGCTGTGCGACAGTTTTTTCGAGAATTTTGGAAATAAACGGAAGGTGGGAGACCGGTCGGTAGTTTACCATGAGGTCAGGATCGAGGTTAGGTCTTTTGAGCAGAGGATGAATAACCGCTTTTTTGAATGCTAGGGGAACAGTGCCGGAGGAAAGTGATAAGTTTATAATATTTAACACTGATGGACCTAATAATACAAACAGTTCCTTGATAAGTTTCCCAGGAAGTGGGTCAAGTAAACATGTTGTTTGTTTTATCCCACTTACACGCTGTAATAATTCCTCTAATGTTATTTCATCAAAAATAGAGAGACTATTTTGGAGGGCAGTGTCCGTCGTATATACAGTCGTATTTGTGTTAATAGAGCCCAGTTGTAGATGGGATGCGTTGTCTTTAATCTCCTTTCTAATGAGTTCAATTTTCTTATTAAAGAAATTCATAAAATCATCTGCCGAGTGGGTGGAGCTACTGGGAGGAGTCCCTTGTTGGGTTAGCGATGCTACTGTACTAAACAGAAATTTAGGATCGTTTTTGTTGAGGCGGATGAGATTTGAGTAGTATTTAGCTTTAGCTAAGGTAAGCATGCGTTTATAAGTTATTAAACTATCACTCCATGCTTGATGGAAAACCTCAAGTTTAGTCGCGCGCCATTTGCGTTCCAGTTTTCTACATGATAATTTATGAGCTCTAATTTCTTCTGTAAACCATGGGGTGCGCCTTTTAGGGGCCCTTTTTTGCTTTAGCGGTGCTATACTATCAATAATTTCGCGCAAGGCATCGTCAAAGTTGTTAGTGAGTTTATCAATGGAGCCGACATAATTTGGGAATGGTGCTATTACCGAAGGCAGTAGGTCAGCAAGAGTCATCGTTGTGGCAGCATTAATGTTGCGGCCGCTATAGCAGTTATTATTATTATTAGCTTGTTGACAAAGAGTCAAAACTTCAAATTTTATAAGGTAATGATCGGACATTACTTTAGTATATGGAAGTATCATAACTTTGGAGGTGGTGACACCCCTGACAAGCACTAGATCTATTGTATTACCGTTGCGATGCGTGGGTTCATGTATTATTTGTGTAAGACCACAGCTATCAATTATGGTTTGGAGCGCCACGCACTGAGGGTCCGATGGGGTATTCATATGGATATTAAAGTCCCCCATTATGATTATATTGTCGGCGTGCGTCACTAGATCAGCAACGAACTCTGAGAATTCACTGATAAAGTCCGAATAGGGCCCAGGGGGGCGGTAGATAACAGCCAGGTCGAGAGGTAGCGGTGTGACAGACCTCATAGTAAGCACCTCAAACGATTTATATTTATTATTTAGGTTAGGGGTAAGGTTGAAATTTTCATTGTATATTAGTGCGACACCCCCTCCCCTTTTAAGAGGGCGGGCAACATGCGCATTCGTATAGTTAGGAGGAGATGCCTCATTGAGCGCAAAAAATTCGTCCGGTTTGAGCCAGGTTTCGCTAAGACCAATGACGTTAAGATTGTTGTCTCTAATGACCTCATTAACCAATAACGCCTTGGGAGACAATGATCTTATGTTTAAAAAGCCCATATTATAGGTATTGGGCTGTTTTGACGAGTTTTTGTTAAGATTATCCGTAGTGGCAATATTAACAATGTTGCGTTTATTATGCGTAGTGCACTTTAAATAGTTTCGACCATATCTAGGAATTGATATGACGGGAATTTTCCGATTGTTTGCTTGGTGCTGCAATAGACTGGACTAAAAAGAAGCTAAAAACTGCAAAAGCTGTCAAACATCAAAACAAAGCAATGGTGAGTTTAATAACAAAGTTTAAATGCACCGTGTAATCATTTTCACCAACTGCCGTCGCAAGTGTAAAAATAAGTCAAGTCAATGCCAGTACTGTAATTTGTTTTATGAAAGAGAAACACTCCAAATTGATAGTGTTTGTTTGCTGTGGCCACGCCCACCTCAGTATAAGATGCTGTGTAGAATACTCTCAAACAAGACCCCGCCTTCCTAAGGCGCACACCCACACCTACGTACGGGTTGTACTATTTATTTCCACTACTTCACATCCCCCCCCCTACGGAGGTGTAGCGGCTGCCTTTGGGACAGCGGTGTGATGCCGACACAGGTCAGTCGTGCTCTGCGTGACACACTAGCCGCGTTTTTGTCCCGCGTGAGGACGGTGGGGGGAGGGTCACGCCATGTTAGTTCTGGAGATGGCAGATTATGTATTAACAGGGGAGGAGGGCGAAGCAGCAGGCAGGAGTGAGGGATTACTAAAAGGGAGGTGGGGAGCAAAGAGGGCGGAGAGCGATATTGTTCTTCAGCTGACTGATGATTGACGTTTGCAGGCGGGGGGAGGGGCGGGGAGGCAATGTGACAGCTGTCAGTCAACCTTGGACTCACTGGAGAGAGCGATTTAGTGGTTTTTTTGTGCAAACCCTGGCCTCAATCTGCAGTTGACCGTCCATTTTCATTGTTTGTTGCAGCGTCTGTGGATAGATATTTACTTCCTGTTTGACCTGAGAGGATTCTCTGTGTGGGATTACATTTGCATGTTTTCAGCTGACATTTGCTGTGGTTTAGAGTCATTAGAGGAGTAAAAATTCAATTTTACTTAAGACTTTAACCTACTTTTAGTCATTTCCTCCTCAGCGTCCTCTGCAGTAGACGTTTGTGTTTTGCATAATAGAGATACTTTCTCTGAAATGTCTAACACTGACAAAATAAATTGACAAAAAACAAATGTCGACTGCAGAGGATGCTTTTTCTTAAAAATATACACACACGTATGTATGTATGTATATGTATATATATATATATGTATATGTATATGTATATATATATATGTATGTATATATATATATATATATATATATATATATATATATATATATATATATATATATATATATATATATATATATTTAGGGCTGTCAGATTTTTTACCTTAAAAAAAATATGCTATGCTGCAAAATTGTGTGACCCGCTACAAAAACAGCATCAGAGAAAATAAGAATCAACCTTGACATTGCGCCGTGACTTACGACACGTTTGTGACTTTGCACATCTAGCAATTAATTTGCACGCACTTACAACAAAACCTAAGTGTTAAGCAAGTTCGGCTCCTGGCGACATTGTACACTCACCAAAAGTGTAGCTGCAGTACACCAAAACCCTTTAGAAATATTGCTGTAACATCATTTAGAAAATCACAATAACATGTTGTAAATGTGAGTCATTTTGCGCAAAGAATGTGCAATAAAACTTCCGAGTCATTTTCCGCTGCAATGTCAAAGTTAAATAAAACCGGCTTTTATGGACTTTTACTGAAAATACAGTGTTGTAAAATATGTATGCAGGCCACAAAAAAATGCTTGGAATATTGTTACCAGAGGGCCTTGTCCCCTCGACTTCTCTACAGCCTGCGAGTAGACTGAGCTTTGCAGAAGTGTGTGTGTGTGTGTGTGTGTGTGTGTGTGTGTGTGTGTGTGTGTGTGTGTGTGTGTGTGTGTGTGTGTGTGTGTGTGTGTGTGTGTGTGTGTGTGTGTGTGTGTGTGTGTGTGTGTGTGTGTGTGTGTGTGTGTGTGTGTGTGTGTGTGTGTGTGTGTGTGTGTGTGTGTGTGTGTGTGTGTGTGTGTGTGTGTGTGTGTCCTGGCAAGTGGCGTCTGTAAAGACATGGTGCCAGAGGTTCTAACCCCACCAGCTGTTCCCCTGGAAATCAGGCGGGATCATTTCCTCTTTCCCTAATCAAAGGATGACGTTTGTGAGAATTGAATCGCTTCACTCTTGTCAGCTTTTATTCTGGTGAAACTGATCTTCCCTTGCTTTGTTCATCTCGAAAGCAAATGATTGACGTGCGTGCGTGCGTGTTTTGAGAAGGCTTTTGATGGTGGGAAGTTGTACTTTTCTATCTATCTCGTATCAGTGTTTGTGTCCAGAACCGGCCTGCTGACTGCCAAGGGCGAACATCGAGTGCCGTGACACAGACAGAGCAGAGACAGGGCGATATCACGTACATAGGTACGTAGGCAGTAAAAGAAATATGTCTCCAAACAAACGTCATTGTCGTTCATGACTGTGGTTGTGGTGGAGTTCATGGACTTGTTGATTCCAGGAGAAGGTTGCTTCATATGGATCGTCTTTTCTTTAAGATGAAGAAAGGAGCGATTATGTCACACAGACAAGAGGGGAAGAAGAGAATGTACAGTACAGGCCAAAAGTTTGGACACACCTTCCCCTCATTCAATGTGTTGTCTTTATTTTCATGACTATTTACATTGTAGATAGTCAGATTGAAACTATGAATAAACACATGTGGAGTTATGTACTTAATCAAAAAAAGGTGAAATAACTGAAAACATGTTTTATATTCTAGTTTCTTCAAAATAGCCACCCTTTGCCCTGATTACTGCTTTGCACACTCTTGGCATGATGTCAGGTTCAAACACTGATGACATCTATTAAACAGACACGAAGCAAGGAATCATGCAGAGACAAGAGTTCAATTTAGCTCTAAGACATACTTGCCAACCTTGAGACCTCCAAATTCTTATATATATATATATATATATATATATATATATATATATATATATATATATATATATATATATATATATATATATATATATATATATATATGTGTGTGGGAAAAATCACAAGACTATTTCATCTCTACAGGCCTGTTTCATGAGGGGTTTCCCTCAATCATCAGGAGATTTTAATAGAAGCATTCACATACCATGGTTTATATAGGGCACAGAACGGGTAGGTACAGGAACAGAAATAGTCTTGTGATTTTTCCCACACATACATATTACACTCTACCACGGTATCGAGCACTATTTTTTATTTTTTATTTAATTTTTTTGGATTATCTAATTAAGACATATATATATATATATATATATATATATATATATATATATATATATATATATGTATATATATATATATATATATATATATATATATATATATATATATATATAATTAATTAGGGGTGTAACGGTACACAAAAATTTCGGTTCAGTACGTACCTCAGTTTAGAGGTCACGGTTCAGTTCATTTTCGGTACAGTAAGAAAACAACAAAATATACATTTTGGGGTTATTTGTTTAACAAATTTGCAAAATCTTCCAACAAAAATATGTTTCTTAGTGGAATATTTGATGTGAAGTAATGGGAACCTTGGATAGGTCAATATTTCATAATAACATTGATTTTGATTCAATATTATGTTTTGAGCAATGACAGTTTGAAAGAAAAAAAAAACAGCTTTGTTTTATTAGTCAACATTGCAACTTTTTCTAAATGAAATTTAACCTTTTAAGCTTTTTTATTTCACTTTTGTTATGTTTTTGTTTATTTTAATAGTATTTTTAGAATGTGCCGTGGGCCTTTAAAACATTAGCTGTGGGCCGCAAATGGCCTCCGGGGCACACTTTTGACACCCCTGCTATAGATAATAACAAATTAAATGTGATAAATCTATGGATAAAAAGCAGAGCCTGGCGACGCATGCGCGTTTATCATAACTCTCTCTCTCTCTCTGTCTCTGCCCCTCCCTCACCAATGCTGCTGCTTTGTTTTGTTTTTAACCCCTTCTTAACCCTGAACGTACATTGAAAATACACGCAACACTAACTCAAAATGCCGGACATTTGAGGCATTTAAGAAACTCCGCAAAAGAGGACATGTCCGGTGAAAAGAGGACGTATGGTCAGTCTATCCTAGCCCGTTAGCTGCTAGCATGCCGCTAACGGGCTAGGATAGACTGACCATACGTCCTCTTTTCACCGGACATGTCCTCTTTTGCGGAGCTGTCAGGGCGGAGTTTCTTAAATGCCTCAAATGTCCGGCATTTTGAGTAAACACAATGTGTGTTACGCTACTTAATATGTCCGTGTGAAAACTCGTTCAGTACACAACCGAACCGACACCCCCGTATCGAAACGGTTCAATACAAATACACGTACCGTTACACCCCTAATATATATATATATATATATATATATATATATATATATATATATATATATATATATATATATATATATATATATATTATATCCGTTCGGCCACCGTGTTCAATGGAGAAGTCTGATCTACAAAATGTGCAGGCAGCTTACCCCTTCCCCTTCGAGCTGTCCTGGATTAACTGAAATTATTTTTTCCAATCATGTGGAAACTTGCAGGCGTACTTCTTCTAACTCGTCGTCACCATGTCACTTCTTCCTTCTTCTGCATCGTCTCTGTTATGTTTTTGGACATTACTCCTTGCCGTAGTTTTGAAGCAATGCATAATGGGAATCCGGATGTTGTGTGTCAGTGTATCAACGTGCCGGCTGGAATAAACACATAGCTCCGTGCCTGTTTACTTTATGGGTTATAGATAAACCTATGGATCACTAATGTATACACTCCAATATGGACGCAATGATAAACCACATTAATAAATCCTCTAAAGGCTTAGTGGCCACATGCGTGGACAGCACCATTTAGCTCTTATTTCCAAAATGGTGTACACTACTGAATTGGGGTCTTATGGCCGCTTATGTGGACACTTATACTGCCATCTGGTGGTGTCAGAAGAGTATAACATACAATGGAATTTGGAAAAAAAAAGTGTAAAAATAAGAATTAGCATGTCACTAAACATGAAGTACAGGTTTGTGTACTTGTGGACTAAGTGCATTATATCAAAAGATGATTCCTAGTTTTTATTCTAATTAGGGTCTAATAAGCCCAAATAGCAAAGAGAAATATGTGTGTGGGCTCTGTACCGAGGATGTCGTTGTGGCTTGTACAGCCCTTTGAGACACTTGTGATTTAGGGCTATATAAATAAACATTGATTGATTGATTGATTGATTGAGAAATAAAAAAAAGCATGTAAACAAACAGCTTGGGCCTTAAAGGCCTACTGAAATGAATTTTTTTTATTCAAACGGGGATAGCAGATCCATTCTATGTGTCATACTTGATCATTTTGCGATATTGCCATATTTTTGCTGAAAGGATTTAGTATAGAACAACGTCGATAAAGTTCGCAACTTTTGGTCTCTGATAAAAAAAAAACCTTGCCCCTACCGGAAGTAGCGTGACGTTGTCAGTTGTTCACTCCCTCATATTTTCCTATTGTTTTCAACGCAGCTAGAGCTATTCGGACCGAGAAAGCGACGATTACCCCATTAATTTGAGCGAGGATGAAAGATTCGTGGACGAGGAACGTTAGAGTGACGGACTAGAATGCAGTGAAATACATATTTTTTTTCGCTCTGACCGTAACTTAGGTACAAGCTGGCTCATTGGATTCCACACTCTCTCCTTTTTCTATTGTGGATCACGGATTTGTATTTTAAACCACCTCGGATACTATATCCTCTTGAAAATGAGAGTCGAGAACGCGAAATAGACATTCAGTGCCTTTTATCTCCACGACAATACATCGGTGAAACGCTTTAGCTACGAGCTAACGTAATAGCATCGTGCTTTAACTGCATATAGAAACAAAAAAAATAAACCCCTGACTGGAAGGATAGATAGAAAATCAACAATACTATTAAACCGTGGACATGTAAATACACGGTTAATGCTTTCCAGGCTGGCGAAGGTTAACAATGCTGTGTTAACGACGCCACTGAAGCCTACTTAGCAACCGAACCTCACAGAGCTATGCTAAAAACATTAGCTCTCCACCTACGCCAGCCAGCCTTCATCTGCTCATCAACACCCGTGCTCGCCTGCGTTCCAGCGATCGACGGAAGGACGAAGAACTTCACCCGATGCGTTTGGCGGCCCGGAGACGTAGGAAGTCAAGGTGAGGTCGCCGGCTAGCGCGTCTGCTCTCCAACAAAGTCCTCCGGTTGTGTTGCTGTAGTCCGCTGCTAATACACCGATCCCAACGACAACTTTCTTCTTTGCAGCCTTCATTGTTCATTAAACAAATTGCAAAAGATGTCCAGAATACTGTGGAATTATGAAATAAAAACAGAGCTTTTTGTATAGGATTCCACGGGGTACCATAACTTCCGTTTAACTGACTACGTCACGCGCATACGTCATCATACCGCGACGTTTCAGCCGGATATTTCCCGGGAAATTTAAAATGTCACTTTATAAGTTAACCCGGCCGTATTGGCATGTGTTGCAATGTTAAGATTTCATCATTGATATATAAACTATCAGACTGCGTGGTCGGTAGTAGTGGCTTTCAGTAGGCCTTTAAGAGGTTTTTAATAATAACCGCGGTAAAACTCACGACAGTTAGTATTAGGGCTGCAACCAACGATTATTTTGATAGATTAGTCATCGATTTTTTTTTCAACGATTAGACGATTCGTCAGATAATAAAGCGTACACATATTTAATGGCTCTAATTTTTGCACACTCTTGGCATTCTCTCTATGAGCTTCAAGAGGTAGTCACCAGAAATGGTTTCCACTTCACAGGTGTGCTTTGATTGATTGATTGAGACTTTTATTAGTAGATTGCACAGTCCAGTACATATTCCGTACAATGGACCACTAAATGGTAACACCCAAATACGTTTTTCAACTAGTTTAAGTCGGGGTCCACATTAATCAATTCATGGTAGCTTGAGGCTCATGGAGAGAATGCCAAGAGTGTGCGAAGCAGTAATCGGAGCAAAGGGTGGCTATTTTGAAGAAACTAGAATATAAAACGTGTTTTCAGTTATTTCACCTTCTTTTGTTAAGTACATAACTCCACATGTGTTCATTCATAGTTTTGATGTGACAATCTGCAATGTAAATAGTCAAGAAAATGCATTGAATGAGGAGAAGGTGTGTCCAAACTCTTGGCCTGTACTGTATCGGTCATCCTGTAGTCGTTGGGGGACCCCCAGCACATAATGGTGTTTGGACCTGGGTCAGTCGTCACCAGGGCAGATGGGATAATGGATTTTCGAGGTTTGATTATACAGTGGACCTTTCCCTCTGTGATCTTGTCATGAATGAAGTCTTGTTTTGTAAACGACCGCCCTGATTTGGACTCTGGTCGCATGTTGTAACCCAAGACCCTCAATGAAACACTTCTGGTGAACACATGCTTCGGTCTTCAGTGGCTGCTTTGCCTACTATTGGGAGTTGTTTCCTGTATTTTGTTACACACAGCTATCAGTCCACTTCAGTTGGATGATAATTCACTGCAAACTACAAGCAACATAATACACATGCTGGTAAATACATTGAAACTGTGCATAGTTATTTTAAAAGGTTTGTTAAAACTTGTGTTGCACCTGATTAGATTGTCGATGAAGCCCTGTGAGGTTCTCATGTCTTTTTACGGAATGGACTGTTGCCATATTTGCAATGGCTCGCATGTCTAACTCCTTAACCTTCGTTAGCCAAACCTCATTAAAGTGTCAGTCAGAGTAGTGTAGTGGTGGGTAATCTGTAATTCAATAATCCTGATAGGAGGGATTTACCTTATGTCCACACATGGGATTGTTTGCCTCTGTCCATGTGGGTCTCACCTGCTTAGGTATGAGTTTGTATTTGATCTTGGAATTTACCGATCTCATTGTTACCCTGTTTTCCTGGCTGTTTTTAAGATAAACATGAGTAATGTTACTAGGAGAAGCCGTTTATTAACTATACGGACAACGTTTAACATTCTTAAATGTCATATGCGAAGTGAAAAGAAAAATGTCAACCGATGGTAAACCTAAAAACGATAAAACAGTCTTAACTTTTATGAGGGATGGTGACAAAAGTGGCTCCTATATCATTTTTTTTAACAGGCTTGTCATATAAATGTAAAAAAAAAAGTGAACCAAAAGCTAATAGACTAATTAGTTATGAGTTAATATGAAGTCAAATAAATTAATTTGATTCTTGCTGATCTCTAAAAGCACTTTGCAACAGTTTCTGGGAAAGAAAATGCTTTATAAAAAGAGGTAGTTTTTTAATCAATCAAAGGGCTGCACAAACTCAGATCCCACATCAGAGCAAGAAAAAACAACAGAAACCCTGGAAAGGACTGCAGATGTTCTGGGAACCCACGCAGGAGAGGAGGGCAGAGCAGAAAAGAGAGACGGCAGATCAACTGATTTAAAAAAGGGGTCTATTTAAAGGCTCGGGTGTTTAAATACGTTTTAAGATGGGACTTAAATGCTTCTGTTACCGGTAGGACATTCCAGAGTACTGGAGCCCCAATCGAAAACGCTCTAAAGACTGAATACTTTTTTGGGGGTCTGGAAATCACTAATAAGCTGGAGTTCTTAGAACGCAGATTTCTGGCCGGGACTATAGGTATGTAAAGGTGTATACAGTACAGGCGTAAAATTATCAAACTTTCTTGTTCTTGTCAAAAGTCTAGCAGCCGCATTTTGTACCAACTGTAATCTTTTAATGCTAGACATAGGGAGACATGAAAATAATAGGTTACAGTAATCAAGACGAGATGTAACGAACGCATGAATAATGATCTCGGCGTCGCTGGTGGACAAAATGGAACACATTTTAGCGATAATACGGAGATGAAAGAAGGCCGATTTAGTAACACTCTTAATGTGTGACTCAAACGAGAGAGTTGGGTGGAAGATAATACCCAGATTCTTTACTGAGTCGCCTTGTGCAATTGTTTGGTTGTCAAATGTTAAGGTGGTATTATTAAATAGATGTGTAATTGTGTGTTGTCAAATGTTAAGGTGGTATTATTAAATAGGTGTGTAATTGTTTGGTTGTCAAATGTTAAGGTGCTATTATTAAATAGGTGTGTAATTGTTTGGTTGTCAAATGTTAAGGTGGTATTTTTAAATTGGTGTGTACCGGTAATTGTTTGGTTGTCAAATATTAAGGTAGCATTAATAAATAGGTGTGTAATTGTTTGGTTTTCAAATGTTTTAAGGTGGTATTATTAAATAGGTGTGTAATTGTTTGGTTGTCAAATGTTAAGGTGGTATTATTTTAAATAAGTGTGTAATTGTTTGTTGTCAAATGTTAAGGTGGTATTATTTAGGTGTATAATTGTTTGGTTGTCAAATGTTAAGGTGGGATTATTAAATAGGTGTGTAATTTTTTGTTGTCAAAAGTTAAGGTGGTATTATTAAATAGGTGTATAAATGTTTGGTTGTCAAAAGTTAAGATGGTATTATTAATAAGTGTAATTGTTTGGTTGTCAAAAGTTAAGATGGTATTATTAAATAAGTGTAATTGTTTGGTTGTCAAAAGTTAAGATGGTATTATTAAATAAGTGTAATTGTTTGGTTGTCAAAAGTTAAGATGGTATTATTAAATAAGTGTAATTGTTTGGTTGTCAAAAGTTAAGATGGTATTATTAAATAAGTGTAATTGTTTGGTTGTCAAATGTTAAGGTGGTATTATTAAATAGGTGCCGGTGTCTAGCAGGTTATTATTATTATTATTAGGGCTGCAGCTATCGTTTATTTTGAAAATAGAGTAATTTATCAATTCGTTTCTTTGACTAATCCGATAAAACACACTATAAAGCCTTAATGCATATTTTAGAGAAAATTGTTTATATATATCAATATGTTTCTGCTTGTCATAACCTTAATATATTTTATTTTTATTTATTTATTTATTAGTTTTTTTAAATCCATCCATTTTCTACCGCTTGTCCCGTTCGGGGTTGCGGGGGTCCACCCCAAAAAAATCCACACACCACTGCTCTCGTGTGCTTAAAGTTGTGGGTAGTTCATGCTGTCCAGATTTGATACATTTTTATTAGTTCCACTTTTTAAATGATTAATCGTAGCAGCAGAATATAAATCAAAGCTTTTTTCCAGTCGAGTAATCATTGCAGCCTTAATTATTATTATTTATGGGCCTGCTGCAATGCAAGCGGCCCATATTATTATGGTTATTATAGTTCTGTACGTTTCTATTACGCTTGATACGAGATGAACCGGCCAAAGAACCCCCACATATGTCATCCCGTCGGAAAGGTCTCGTTCTCGTTGGGCACTTTTCGTGTTACCGCTATTTACGAATTAAAAAAAAAAAATGGGCCAATTCAATGGGTACGTTCATTTTAAAGGACGATTGCTCTGAGACAAACGCCAAAAACACGATGACCTCCTCTTGTAGCTCAGCCGTACTTTCATGTAGCTCGGTGCTTAACGTCTCATTTTGTTTACACACTTGTTTACTTTAACCCTGGCTATCAAGTTTTTACGTCTAATGCAGCACCCTCAAGCCATTCCATAAGGGACAAGAGGTAGAAAATGGATGGATGGAGGGTTTGGTTTTGGCAAGATTGCCATCGGAAGGAAGCGAGCAAGGTTTTTTCTGCTAGCGTCTCTCATATTAGCATGCTAACGTTTTATGCTATCTTTTTCGCTACTGTCTATGTCTACACAAATACTGCATTTTGGTATTTCTTCTTACCCTGTCATGTGCTAGCTTCCTAACGTTAGCATGCTAGTATGCTAACATTTGCATGGCAGCTAATATTACAGTTTTGTCTCTAATTCCGCAGCCATACACCTTAGAGTCAAATAGCTTGAAATTTGACCCTTGTTAACTCCTAGCGTGCTAACTTTAGCATGCTAGCACGCTAACATTAAAGTGTTAACGTTTTTTTTTTCAAATTTTACGCTTTTTTTCTCCAACATACAACTTAGTCATATAACTTGGTATGTGAAACATGCTAACTGTTAGCATGCTGTCATTAAAGTGCTAGCTTTTTGAGCTAATTTTACAATCGTTTACTTTAGAGTCATACAACTTGGTATGTGACACTTGTTAACTGCTAGCATGCTAATGTTAGCATGCTAGAATAGTAACATTAACATGCTAACTTTTTAGCTAACTTTACTTTTTTTTTCTCTAATTAGACAGCCATACACCTTTACAGTCATACAACTTGGTACATGACACAAGCTAATTGATAGCATGCTAATGTTAGCTTGCTAACATGCCACAATGAGAATGCTAACTTTTTGAGGTTTGAGTAGTTTTGCAAACGTTTACCCTAAGTCATATACGTGACACTTGTTAACTGTTAGCATGCAAATGATAGCATGCTACCAAGCTAACTTTAGCATGCTAACTTTTCCTCTAATTTTACACTTTTTTTCCTCTATTTCCTCAGCCATACACCTTACAGCCGTGTTACTTGAAAAGTGAGACACGCTAACTGTGAGAATGCCATTGTTAGCACACATGCTAAGTGTTAGCATTGTAATGTGCGCATGCTAACGTTTTCGGCTAGCTCTGTAGCTCATTTTGTACAGTTACACCTAAAACACACTACATTCAGACACTCGGCACCGTCGTCAAAGTACGGTGGCTTCCGGCGACCCCCGGCCAGCGGTCTGGGGCACAGATAACAGACCCATCAAAATTTTCCAGTTATTATTAATATTGTTATAAATAAAACATAAAGTAAACATATATAGACTGTACCACATTAACTTTGAGACCAAGTAGTGACGTTGAAAGTTTACCATCCTTTGTCTGTTAAGATGTCTTGTTAAGGGTGCCCCGTCCCTTGCAAAAAAAAAAACCCAAAATAGCAAAACGGACATATTTTTCAGATGCTTAATCCTTTGATGTTTGCTGAGCTGACTGTCGTGCATGATAGCACCTGACAGCCTAGGGATGTGTTGTCATTTTTAAACAGTGATTTCTCTAGAGCAGGGGTCACCAACGCGGTAGCCCGCGGGCACCAGGTAGCCCGTAAGGACCAGATGAGTAGCCCGCCGGCCTGTTCTAAAAATAGCTCAAACAGCAGCACTTACCTGTGAGCTGCCTCTATTTTTTAAATTTTATTTATTTACTAGCAAGCTGGTCTCGCTTTGCCCGACATTTTTAATTCTAAGAGAGACAAAACTCAAATAGAATTTGAAAATATTTTAAAGACTTGGTCTTCACTTGTTTGAATAAATTCATTAATTTTTTTACTTTTCTTCTTATAACTTTCAGAAAGACAATTTTAGAGAAAAAATACAACCATAAAAATGATTTTAGGATTTTTAAACACATATACCTTTTTACCTTTTAAATTCCTTCCTCTTCTTTCCTGACAATTTAAATCAATGTTCAAGTATTTTTTTATTTTTTTATTGTAAAGAATAATAAATACATTTTAATTTAATTCTTCATTTTAGCTTCTGTTTTTTCGACGAAGAATATTTGTGAAATATTTCTTCAAACTTATTATGATTAAAATTCAAAAAAAATATTCTGGCAAATCTAGAACATTTGTAGAATCAAATTTAAATCTTATATCAAAGTCTTTTGAATTTCTTTTAAAATTTTTGTTCTGGAAAATCTAGAAGAAATAATGATTTGTCTTTGTAAGAAATATAGCTTGGTTCAATTTGTTATATATTCTAACAAAGTGCAGATTGGATTTTAACCTATTTAAAACATGTCATCAAAATTCTAAAATTAATCTTAATCAGGAAAAATTACTAATGATGTTCCATAAATTATTTTTTTAAGTTTTTCTCTTCTTTTTTTCGGTTGAATTTTGAATTTTAAAGAGTCGAAATTGAAGATAAACTATGTTTCAAAATTTAATTGTCATTTTTTTCGTGTTTTCTCCTCTTTTAACCCGTTCAATTAAGTGTAAATATCATTAATTATTAATAATAACATAGAGTTAAAGGTAAATTGAGCAAATTGGCTATTTCTGGCAATTTATTTAAGTGTGTATCAAACTGGTAGCCCTTCGCATTAATCAGTACCCAAGCAGTAGGTCTTGGTTTCAAAAAGGGTGGTGACCCCTGATCTAGAGGCACCATTGAGTTAGGTCTTTTTTCACCCCGGAATGAGGAAATCTTTTTATTTATTTTTTTTTTTTTCTCAATCGGCATTAAAAATGTCTAGTTGAATGACGTTGAGACTTTGAGAGGTGCAGGGAGTGAGTGATGTCATGCAGAAGAGCTTAAAAGAAAAGGCTGCATCACAAATAATCAAACAAAAGGATGGATGGAATGAAGGAGGATTTTTTTTTTAAAAGGATCAAGAAAACATGCTAAGTTGAGTAGAAGGAAGAGAAAGTCCTCCAGAGGCGCTGCGACTGGTGATCCTCAAGGATTTTTTTTTTTCCTTCTTTTTTTTTTTTTTTTTTTTGGCTTTTCCATTCCACCCCCTCCTCTCTTTCTCTCTCTCTCGCACTCTCGCTGTGGCTGGCAACAAAAGGCTGCCTGACGTCTGCGTGAAAAGACCAAAAACCTGCCGCCTCCAAGGGGGTGGTGGTGGTGGTGGTGGTGGTGGTGGTTGGAGCCGGGAAGAGGAGGCTGGAAGTGATCTGGAGGACGAGGAGCGCGCTGAGAAAGTGCCGCCCGCCGAGGACAAATCCATTTTTTGGGGGCTCTTCCCTTTTACGGCGGGGATTAAAAAGGAAGGAGCGTCGCTTTCGAGGAAATAATGGGGCTTCTGGGGCCGAGGTGACCACGGAGGAGGACGGATTTGGGAAGGAGCTGCGGGAGAGAGGGGGGAGCGGTGGAGCGCCCCCGTTGGAGAACCCACTCCAAGCTCACTTTGGCTTTTATTTTCATTCTTAGACCTTTTTGTGGATAAAAATGCGCAGCTCCTGATTGGAAGAATGTGGCGACAGCAATTCACAGGCAAGAAGCACGCCTTTTTGTACGTGTGTGTGTGTGTGTGTGTGTGTGTGTGTGTGTGTGTGTGTGTGTGTGTGTGCACTCATTTAGGATGAAAACACACATCTGAAGGGGGTGGTGACATCTAATGAGCCTCCCTAATGTTTTTGTGTGTCACGCATTACACTCCCTTTGACATGCTACCCTCATTATGAGGACATTTGCATTTGCAAAGACATTTTTGCTGCTCCATATAGGAAAAATGAGTGTGTGTGTGTGTGTGTGTGTGTGTGTGTGTGTGTGTGTGTGTGTGTGTGTGTGTGTGTGTGTGTGTGTGTGTGTGTGTGTGTGTGTGTGTGTGTGTGTGTGTGTGTGTGTGTGTGTGTGTGTGAGAGCGCGCTGCACTGCTGCAACACGAATGGGGAGGGGGTGTACGGACATGGTAATGGTGATTGTAAACGTTGTCATGTGTCATCATTGCGTGTCACCCCGATGCCAAAGTGTGTTCACCGCGGCGTGGATGCGAGGGAACGCACAATTTGGCTCATTTACTCCTTTTTATAGAAAGCCACATGCATGCACCGCCAAAATAAAACGCATCACTAACTAGTGCGGCGTCTCTTGGGTGGAAGGACGCATTTTGGCGTGGCAAAACTTTTCACGCTCCAGTTCCTTCCCGTGACTCAAACATGTCGTACCGTATTTTTCGGAGTATAAGTCGCACCGGCCGGAAATGCATAATAAAGAAGGAAAAAAACATATAAGTCGCACTGGAGTATAAGTCGCATTTTTTGGGGAAATGTATTTGATAAAAGCCAACACCAAGAATAGACATTTGAAAGGCAATTTAAGGTAAATCAAGAATAGTGAACAACAGGCTGAATAAGTGTACGTTATATGAGGCATAAATAACCAACTGAGAACGTGCCTGGTATATTAAAAGCCTACTGAAATGATTTTTTATTTATTTAAACGGGAATAGCAGATCAATTCCATGTGTCATACTTGATCATTTCGCGATATTGCCATATTTTTGCTGAAAGGATTTAGTAGAGAAAATCGACGATAAAGTTCGCAACTTTTGCTCGCTGATAAAAAAAAAAAGCCTTGCCTGTACCGGAAGTAGCGTGACGTCACAGGAGCTAGTATTCCTCACAATTCCCTGTTGTTTACAATGGAGCGAGAGAGATTCGGACCGAGAAAGCGACGATTACCCCATTAATTTGAGCGAGGATGAAAGATTCGTAGATGAGGAACGTTACAGTGAAGGACTGGAGAGGCAGTGATGGACGTATCTTTTTTCGCTCTGACCGTAACTTAGGTACAAGCTGGCTCATTGGATTCCACACTCTCTCCTTTTTCTATTGTGGAGCACGGATTTGTATTTTAAACCACCTGGGATACTATATCCTCTTGAAAATGAGAGTCGAGCACGCGAAATGGACATTTAAACTGACTTATCTCCAAGACAATACATCGGTGACACACTTAGCTACTGAGCTAGCGCGATAGCATCGTTCTCAAATGAAGATAGAAACAAAATAAATAAACCCCTGACTGGAAGGATAGACAGAAGATCAACAATACTATTAAACCATGGACATGTAACTACACGGTTAAAAATTCTCAGCATGGTAAGGCTTAACTATGCTGTTGCTAATGACGCTAAGGCTAATTTAGCAACTTAGCAACCGGACCTCACAGAACTATGTACTCTCTCCTTTTTCTATTGTGGATCACGGATTTGTATTTTAAACCACCTCGGATACTATATCCTCTTGAAAATGAGAGTCGAGCACGCGGAATGGACATTTAAAGTGACTTTTATCTCCAAGACAATACATCGGTGACACACTTAGCTACTGACCTAGCGCGATAGCATCGTTCTCAAATGAAGATAGAAACAAAATAAATAAACCCCTGACTGGAAGGATAGACAGAAGAGCAACAATACTATTAAACCATGTACATGTAACTACACGGTTAAAAATTCTCAGCCTGGTAAGGCTTAACTATGCTGTTGCTAACGACGCTAAGGCTAATTCAGCAACTTAGCAACCGGACCTCACAGAACTATGTACTCTCTCCTTTTTCTATTGTGGATCACGGATTTGTATTTTAAACGACCTCGGATACTATATCCTCTTGAAAATGAGAGTCGAGCACGCGAAATGGACATTTAAAGTGACTTTTATCTCCAAGACAATACATCGGTGACACACTTAGCTACTGAGCTAGCGCGATAGCATCGTTCTCAAATGAAGATAGAAACCCATCGACAGCCGTGCTCACCTGCATTCCAGCGATCAACGGCACGACGAAGGACTTCATCCGTGGGTTTGGCGGCAAGCATCGGCTAGGCGTAGTATGTAGTCCTTGTTGTGTTGCTGTAAGTATTGTAATGGAGAAGGAGTCACACAGACGAGGATGCGCTGCTCAATCGCTTTATTAACAACTCACGCTCACACACACTCAAGTTCTCCGCCAACTTACTCACGCATGCGCGTTCCCCAAACCCTTAAAGACACAGTACACTAATGCAAATATCACAGATATTACAGTATTGTACTTAGCGGCTAAGACACCGATCAATCCCACCTACAACGTTCTTCTTTGCAGCCTCCATTGTTCATTAAACAAATTGCAAAAGATTCACCAACACAGATGTCCAGAATACTGTGGAATTTTGTCGAAGAAAACAAGAGGCTTTTCTATCGGGTCCGATGGGGTCCAACCACTTCCGTTGCTTTTGTGACGTCACGCGCATAAATCATATCCAAAGGAGTTTTTCAACCGGAAGTGTGGCGGGAATTTTAAAATGTCACTTTATAAGTTAACCCGGCCGTATTGGCATGTGTTGCAATGTTAAGATTTCATCATTGATGTATAAACTATCAGACTGCGTGGTCGGTAGTAGTGGCTTTCAGTAGGCCTTTAATGTAACATATTATGGTAAGAGTCATTCAAATAACTATAACATACAGAACATGCTATACGTTTACCAAACAATCTGTCACTCCTAATCGCTAAATCCCATGAAATCTTATACGTCTAGTCCAGGGGTCACCAACGCGGTGCCCGCGGGCACCAGGTAGCCCGTAAGGACCAGATGAGTAGCCCGCCGGCCTGTTCTAAAAATAGCTCAAATAGCAGCACTTACCTGTGAGCTGCCTCTATTTTTTTAATTTTATTTATGCGGTAAAAACAAGCCACAACGAAAGAAACGGCAGATCAACTGGTCTAAAAAGGGAGTCTATTTAAAGGCTAGAGTATACAAATGAGTTTTAAGATGAGACTTAAATGCTTCTACTGAGGTAGCATCTCTAACTTTTACCGCATTATGTCTAAAAATGCCTGTAATATTGTATCTATGTGAGTTTTACTAGAATCAGTTGTTTTTGTAAGGTTTGCAAATACAAAAATGAGGTTTTACACATAATGACAGTATAACTGCCACATTCAATATGACAGTTATTTAAACATAACTCCTAAACAACACATGCGAAATGGCTAATAATGCTGTATGTAATGTAATAATAGGCACATTCATAATAACATAATAGTACCTGGGATTTATATAGCGCTTTTCTAAGTACCCAAAGTCGCTTTACACCTGGTGGTGGTAAGCTACTTTCATAGCCACAGCTACACATGTAATATTGATGTATTTTGGTCATCTTAAGCATACGGCAGCTAGTTTTTTCCATTTTGACAGAAAAAATACATGTAAATGGGTTATACTTGTATGGCGCTTTTCTACCTTCAAGGTACTCAAAGCGCTTTGACACTATTTCCACATTCACCCATTCACACACACGTACTCATGTACTCAATGCATATTTGTAAAACAAATATAATATAACAAATATATGATCATACATTCAATGTTGTTGTTAAACTAGAAATAAATACTTATCTGCTTGACTTATGATGTCAAAGCAAGTTATTCATCAGATCGTCCAATTTTATAAATAGATTTTACAGCGACTTTGTGGGGGGGGGGGGGGGGGGGCAGGGTTGAGGTGGGGGGGGGGGGTTATATTTTAGCGTCCCGGAAGAGTTAGTGCTGCAAGGGGTTCTGGGTATTTGTTCTGTTGTGTTTATGTTGTGTTACGGTGCGGATTACGGTGCGGATGTGTTTGTCAATCTTGTTTGGTGTGGGTTCACAGTGTGGCGCATATTTGTAACAGTGTTAAAGTTGTTTATACGGTCACCCTCAGTGTGACCTGTATGGCTGTTGACTAAATATGTATGGCGTAGTGGGTAGAGCGGCCGTGCCAGAAACCTGAGGGTTGCAGGTTCGCTCCCCACCTCTTACCATCCAAAAAATTGCTTCCGTTGTGTCCTTGGGCAGGACACTTCACCCTTGCTACCGGTGCCGCTCACACCGGTGAATGAATGAGTTGTAAAAATGAATGATGGGTTATCACTTCTCTGTGAAGCGCTTTGAGTGCCTAGAAAAGCGCTATATAAATCTAATCCATTATTATTATTATTATTATTATTCAGCTGAAGCTCCAAGTTTCCAGGGAAGGTCTCAACCCGCCTTGTTACAGTGCGTCGGGAGAGTGACACGTTCTCAAATGAAAGTCCTTGTTGGGTTTGCAGTTTTACCATCAACGCATCCCCCTCCCTTGCGCGCGCTTCATCGGACAGATTCCGGTATTTTTCCTCGTGCTTCGTCGTGTAGTGGCGATTCAAATGATATTCTTTAAACACAGCAACCTGTGTACCAAAAATTAAGCACACGGCTTTACCTTTAATTTCTGTAAAGAAATACTTGGCAGTCCATGTCTTGTTGGAAACACGCCATTCCTCATCAATTTTTCTCTTTTTAGCGTCTCGGGGGTAACCGGGCATCACTTGTCGCTGTGCACCTTCACTCACAGGTTACACACGGACATACGCCCATAAATAACACTTTTCAAAATAAAAGCAGCACAGTTGTATTGCACGCACGACATAGATGTTTTTTTAAATGTATTTTGTAATTTATGATTGGCCTCACGCGGGCCGGACAGGGACGCACAAAGGGGCCGCCGAATGCCCAGGTCTGGTCTAGAATAATGTATTTCCGCAATACTTCTCCTCTTAGTCTATTCTTAAAGGCCTACTGAAAGCCACTACTACCGACCACGCAGTCTGATAGTTTATATATCAATGATGAAATCTTAACATTGCAACACATGCCAATACGGCCCGGTTAACTTATAAAGTGACATTTAAAATTTCCCGGGAAATATCCGGCTGAAACGTCGCGGTATGATGACGTATGTGCGTGACGAAGTCAGTTTAACGGAAGTTATGGTACCCCGTAGAATCCTATACAAAAAGCTCTGTTTTCATTTCATAATTCCACAGTATTCTGGACATCTTTTGCAATTTGTTTAATGAACAATGAAGGCTGCAAAGAAGACAGTTGTAGGTGGGATCGGTGTATTAGCAGCGGACTACAGCAACACAACCAGGAGGACTTTGTTGGAGCGCTAGCCGCCGACCTCACCTTGACTTCCTATGTCTCCGGGCCGCCAAACGCATCGGGTGAAGTCCTTCTGCCGATCGCTGGAACGCAGGTGAGCACGGGTGTTGATGAGCAGATGAGGGCTGGCTGGCGTAGGTGGAGAGCTAATGTTGCTAGCATAGCTCTGTGCGGTCCGGTTGCTAAGTTAGCTTCAATGGCGTCGTTAGCACAGCATTGTTAACCTTCGCCAGCCTGGAAAGCATTAACCGTGTATTTACATGTCCACGGTCTAATAGTATTGTTGATTTTCTATCTATCCTTCCAGTCAGGGGTTTATTTTTTTTGTTTCTATATGCAGTTAAAGCACGATGCTATCACGTTAGCTCGTAGCTAAAGCATTTCGCCGATGTATTGTCGTGGAGATAAAAGGCACTGAATGTCCATTTCGCGTTCTCGACTCTCATTTTCAAGAGGATATAGTATCCGAGGTGGTTTAAAATACAAATCCGTGATCCACAATAGAAAAAGGAGAGAGTGTGGAATCCAATGAGCCAGCTTGTACCTAAGTTACGGTCAGAGCGAAAAAAGATACGTCCTGCACTGCCTCTCAAGTCCTTCACTGTAACGTTCCTCATCCACGAATCTTTCATCCTCGCTCAAATCAATGGGGTAATCGTCACTTTCTCGGTCCGAATCTCTCTCGCTCCATTGTAAACAACGGGGAATTGTGAGGAATACTAGCTCCTGTGACGTCACGCTACTTCCGGTACAGGCAAGGCTTTTTTTTACCAGCGAGCAAAAGTTGCGAACTTTATCGTCGATTTTCTCTACTAAATCCTTTCAGCAAAAATATGGCAATATCGCGAAATGATCAAGTATGACACATAGAATGGATCTGCTATTCCCGTTTAAATTTAAAAAAATCATTTCAGTAGGCCTTTAAAACCCACTATACTGGTGCTAAAGAGCCGCGGGTTGCTGACCTCCGGCATAGGCGATTGTGTAATGATATCATTGACTGTTAGAAGTGGCCCTCTGAGGGCAAACATAACTGCGATGTGGCCCTCCATTAAAAGGAGTTTGACACCCCTGAACCACTGACATACGCTTTGCATCTCGCAGCTAAAGACGACCACCTTCTTTCCCGCGTTGTGTGTTTGATACCACATTGCACCCTCCGCTCAGTTTCTCGGCACCTAATAAGTTTGAAGGAGGACCGGGCCGCTCCCAGGACAAACGAGGTCTTTGTGTGTCCCACATAGAGGAAGAAGAGATAGCCCGGGTGTTGATAGGGTCCAGCTGGGGTAAAGGTGGGGGGTAGAGGAGGGCTTGTCTCAGAGGAGGCGAGTCTGCCAACAAAAAGATTACTAACCCCCCCCCTTTTTTTTTCACCCCATGCCAAGGGATCGTAAAGCCACTCCAGAAAGTAGACGGTGCCAGGAACACAGGCGCCCTATTGTAGCTGGCCTCGTACAGACAGAAATGTTTTTTTTCTTAGCAGATAGTAGAAGTGACCGCTCATCAGTGGCCGTCATTGTCTGCTCCAAAGTCAAAGTGTGTTATCGTGCACGTTGTGTAAGACTACACAATAGTATCCACATGTCTTAGGTCAACATTAGATCTGTTGTTCCAGCGATAATGACTTTAATTTCACTTGGATATCACCCAGTGGAGTTTTGACCTTCCCAGAGGCTCAAACTGGTAACAAATGTTGAAATGAGATTAGTGGGAAACTGTTACTTGCTGATATGTGGAGGAAAACACCGGAGCTGCACCATTTTTTTGAATGGTTCCATCATGTCTCGGCCAAAAAGTCAAGTAACCGTGTTTGTCAGTATTAGGGTTGTACGGTATACCGCTACTAGTATGGTATCGCGGTACTAATGAATCAAAAATGGTACTATACTCTGTTTGAAAAGTACCGGCGCGTATGACGGCGCGTCGTGACATTGCTGATTTTACGAGCAGAGGAGCGTGTTCGGCAGCGCACACACACAGAGTACTTACAAGCAGACACAGTGTGTAGACAGAAAAGGGAGAACGGACGCATTTTGGTGTAAAAAGTCAAGATAAAGGTGAAGTTATAACACTGAAACACCCTCGGGAAGAGCTGCTTTAAGACATAACGTCCATCCACAGTCGGCAGTGTTTTATCTACTCCTAAATCACTAATCCTCGTCTCCATGGCGACAAAGTGAGTTTCTTAGAAGTAGCATTATCACTGGAGGAAGAGGAATAGGTCAACATGCTTCACTACACACCGTAGGAGGACACAATAGCTCACCGGCGTCACAATGTAAACAAACGCCATGGGTGGATCTACACCTGACATCCACTGTAATGATACCAAGTACAAGAGCGTATCCAGTCGATACTACTATGATTACATCGATACTTTTTATCGCCACAAAATCTTGTTTCCTTTTTAAAAAAAATTCACATGTTTATAAAGTCAGTAAATACGTCCCTGGACACATGAGGACTTTGAATATGACCAATGTATGATCCTGTAACTACTTGGTATCGGATCCATACCTAAATGTGTGGTATCATCCAAAACTAATGTAAAGTATCAAAGAAGAGAAGAATAAGTGATTATTACATTTTAACTAGAGATGTCCGATAATATCGGCCTGCCGATATTATCGGCCGATATATGCGTTAAAATGTAATATCGGAAATTATCGGTATCGTTTTTTTTATTATCAGTATCGTTTTTTTTAATTTTTTTTATTAAATCAACATAAAAAACACAAGATACACTTACAATTAGTACACCAACCCAAAAAACCTCCCTCCCCCATTTACACTCATTCACACAAAAGGGTTGTTTCTTTCTGTTATTAATATTCTGCTTCCTACATTATATATCAATATATATCAATACAGTCTGCAAGGGATACAGTCCGTAAGCACACATGATTGTGCGGGCTGCTGCTCCACTAATAGTACTAACCTTTAACAGTTAAATTTACTAATTTTCATTCATTACTAGTTTCTATGTAACTGTTTTTATATTGTTTTACTTTCTTTTTTATTCAAGAAAATGTTTTTAATTTATTTATCTTATTATACTATTTTTTTTAAAAAGTACCTTATCTTCACCATACCTGGTTGTCCAAATTAGGCATAATAATGTGTTAATTCCACGACTGTATATATCGGTTGATATCGGTATCGGTTGATATCGGTATCGGCAATTAAAGAGTTGGACATTATCGGAATATCGGATATCGGCAAAAAGCCATTATCGGACATCCCTAATTTTAACAGAAGTGTAGATAGAACATGTTTAAACAGAAAATAAGCAGATATTAACAGTAAATGAACAAGTAGATTAATAATACATTTTTACAGTTTGTCCCTCATAATGTGTACAAAATAATAGGTGTATAAATGACACAATATGTTACGGCATACGTCAGCAGACTAATTAGGAGTCTTTGTTTGTTTACTTACTACTAAAAGACAAGTTGTCTAGTATGTTCACTATTTTATTTAAGGTCTAAATTACAATAATAAACATGTTTAATGTACCCTAAGATTTTTGTTCAAATAAAGCCAATAATGAAATTTTTTGTGGTCCCCTTTATTTAGAAAAGTATCGAAAGGTATTGAAAAGTATGGAAATACATTTTGGTACCGGTACTAAATTATCGGGACAACCCTAGTGAGTATGTTTGTTAGTTAGCAGGCTAGCTAAAGGTTGTGTTGTAAGGAGAAAAAGTGGCAATGTTGATACTAATAACTACTGAAGCACTTGGAGAGTGTAGTTGTTCCTTACCACATTTCTCACGTTTTCTGAAAGTTTAATCAAAACGTGCTTACAACTTGTTGAGCTATTTATAGCCGAATAAAAAAACAGAGTGAAGCCTCTTGCCAATCATCCACTATCTTTGTCTCTGTGAGCGGATGCACACGCCCACAGAAGAGTCTAACGCAGTAGAAATAATCCGCATCAGCCCCAAAATGTCATGAGTTGTTTTCTTATCCCAATTCAGGCATTTCCTGAAAGTTGTACGAAAATCCGCCCATAACTGTTTGAGCTGTCTATCGTGGAATGAAAGGAACGGAGTGAACCCTCTTGTTCGTCGTTCACCATCTGTGTTTACAGATGTTTACCTTATTAACAGGGTTTACCTGTTCAGTATTTGAACATAAGTGTTTGATTGTGAGGCATTCAAAGCCACAAAATGCAACGGGTCCATCAGACCCACAAACGCTGGCTGAGTAACAACAATATGAACGTTGTACGGAAAAGTTCTCCGGCAGTTTCTGCATCCCACAGGGATTCTTCTTTTGTGCGGTTCCCACACAAGGTTGCAACGTTGTTTGTCAACACTGTCTGCTCTCATTTTCTCGCACATTTGACCCTCTGATGTTCTGTGTACCTACACTCTGTCCTCCTCCTGTCTAGGCCTGCTGTGTGTGGGTGTGTGGTACACAGAACATCAATTTCCACACTTCTATTAGCCCCGGACATCTTATATGTAATATAAATGTGTAGGGGGGTGTATGGTGTGTGGTCATTAAATATGTATTCTAAAATATGTTCTTCACAGAAAATGAGCCAAAGTCAGTGAGTCTCAGTTTGAAAAAATAATTAATTGTATAATTTTGGTTGAGGCGGGGGGTTAGGGGGTAGCAAGGGGTGTATACTGTAGCGTCCCGGAAGAGTTAGTGCTGCAAGGGGTTCTGGGTATTTGTTTTGTTGTGTTTATGTTGTGTTACGGTGCGGATGTTCTCCCGGAATGTGTTTGCCATTCTTGTTTGGTGTGGGTTCACAGTGTGGCGCATATTTGTAACCGTGTTAAAGTTGTTTATACGGCTACCCTCAGTGTGACCTGTATGGCTGTTGACCAAGTATGCCTTGCATTGACTTGTGTGTGTGAAAAGCCGCAGATATCATGTGACTGGGCCGGCACGCAAAGGCAGTGCCTTTAAGGTTCATTGGCGCTCTGTACTTCTCCCTACGTCCGTGTACACAGCGGCGTTTTAAAAAGTCATACATTTTACTTTTCGAAACCGATACTGATAAATTCCGATATCACATTTTAAAGCATTTATCGGCCGATAATATCGGCAGTCCGATATTATCGGACATCTCTACTTCATAGTTAATATTGTAAATCCCACATTCTTTATTTTCATGTACTGGGTGTCTCATTCAGTAAAAATATGTAAAATCTAGAGATGTTGATAAATGCGTTAAAATGTAATATCGGAAATTATTGGTATCGGTTTTGTTATTATCAGTATCGTTTTTTTTAGTTGTTTTTTTTTTTTAAATTAAATCCACATAAAAAACACAAGATACACTTACAATTAGTGCACCAACCCAAAAAACCTCCCTCCCCCATTTACACTCATTCACACAAAAGTGTTGTTTCTTTCTGTTATTAATATTCTGCTTCCTACATTATATATCAATATATATCAATACAGTCTGCAAGGGATACAGTCCGTAAGCACACATGATTGTTTCATTAATTACTAGTTTCTATGTAACTGTTTTTATATTGTTTTACTTTCTTTTTTATTCAAGAAAATGCTTTTAATTTATTTATCTTATTTTATTTGATTCCTTTTTTTAAAAAGTACCTTACCTGGTTGTCCAAATTAGGCATAATAATGTGTTAATTCCACGACTGTATATATTGGTTGATATCGGTATCGGTTGATATCGGTATCTGTAATTAAAGAGTTGGACAATATCGGATATCGGCAAAAAGCCATTATCGGACATCCCTACTAAAATCCCATTCAGTTTTTAAGGTGGTCTGTCATAACGTTTTTAGCATTCAGACATTATTGTGAGGTTTTGTATTAGTGTTCCTAAAAAATAGATATACCGGCCCCCAGACACTTTTTTTCTCTAAATTTGGCCCCCCTGAGTCAAAATAATTGCCCAGGCCTGATGTAGCAGGTCTTTAATGTCTTCCGTCCATAGCTTGTCTCAACTTGCGTCGCCTTCCCATGCCCCCAAAACCCGAGCCCTTGTCCTTCCTGTTTAGGGAAGACTTCAATATCAGACAGTTCCGCACTTGCCACGAAGAACCGCAACTTTGGTTCCTGTCTGATTTCCGCCCTCCCACCTTCCACCCCTCTCCATCGCTGAGGCCCGCAGCTTGGGAGTTGCTAGGTAACCTGAACCAGCTGTTGGTCCCGAGCCCATTGAGCCGGTCTTGGCTCCGGGTCAAGCGCGGAAAAGTTTTCTGTGAGCGCTCCATGTGAACCCGGCGACCGCCGCCAGCACCGCCGCTGTGGCCTTGACATCATCGCGCCATGGAAAATCCTTCTCACTTCCTTTTGTTTTTGCACTTTTTATTGTTCCACTAATGGAGGGGCCCGCGCGGGGGTATCGGTGGCGTGCATGGCCGCGCACTACGCTCACGGCGGGAGCGTTTCATCACCTTTACCCGCTCCAGGCGGCCATGGGAAGCTGAGACTTGACTAGAAGAACTGACCCGCCATTGAGACGAAAAGATCATTTGTGGTAGTGTACAATAGCGCTTGTTGGTAGGGTTGTACGGTATACCGGTACTAGTATGGTATCGCGGTACTAATGAATCAAAAACGGTACTACACTCCGTTTGAAAAGTACCGGTTCCCAGGCACGTCGTCACATCGTGACATTGCTGCTTTTACGAGCAGAGGAGCATGTTCGGCAGCGCACACACACAGAGTACTTACAAGCAGACACAGTGTGTAGACAGAAAAGGGAGAATGGACACATTTTGGTGTAAAAAGTAAAGATAAAGGTGAAGTTATAACACTGAAACACCCTCAGGAAGAGCTGCTTTAAGACATAACGTCCATCCGCAGTGTTTTAGCTACTTCTAAATCACTAATCCTCGTCTCCATGGCGACAAATAAAGTACGTTTCTTACAAATATTATCACTGGAGGACGGGGACTAGCTAAACATGCTTCACTACACACCGTAGGAGGATACAATAGCTCACCGGCGTCACAATGTAAACAAACGCCATGGGTGGATCTACACCTGACGTCCACTGTAATGATACCAAGTACAGGAGCGTATGTAGTCGATACTACTATGATTACATCGATATTTTTTATCGTCACAAAATCTTTTTTCCTTTTTAAAAAAATTCATATTATGTTCAGTGTTTCCCATAAACTGCCAAGATACCTGTGGCGGTGGGGGCGTGACTATGGGCGTGGTCACAATGACATCATCGGGTAATTTGCATAATTTACTACAATGACATGATTTTCTCTAAAAAGGCTAAAAAAATGTATACTTACTAATTAATAATAACAGTTTTGTTTTAAACGTCCAGCCATCCATCCATTTTACAATATAATTACAACACTTTATGTACATATTTATATACAAATTTGAACAATAAGTTATTCACTGAAATATATTTATTAATTGTGGTTCTTAGAAAAAATATATCTTATAAAATATAAAAGCTAAAATGTCTCTTAAAGCTCTGCCCCTTTAATTAGTGCATACTAAATAATTTAACTTTAGCCTACTACTACAACCATATTATTTACCAGCAACATAAAGTGAAACAGAGGCAGAGGTGTCCTGCCACAGTCAGTAACAAATAAACAGAAAACAGTAGTGGTCAAATACAAATAAGGCAACAAGAGAAGTATCCTACACTTCTCTTTTGTAAAGTAAATCTGAACAGCCGATATGGGCATCTACATCAACTATATGATTTGCCTGAGAAGCTGGACAGGACAAAAAATAAATAAAATATATATATATTTTTTTATTTTTTTTTATTTGTGGCGGACGTAATTCTTTCGTGGCGGGCCGCCACAAATAAATGAATATGTGGGAAACACTGATGTTTATAAAGTCAGTAAATACGTCCCTGGACACATGAGGACTTTGAATATGACCAATGTATGATCCTGTAACTACTTGGTATCGGATCCATACCTAAATGTGTGGTATCATCCAAAACTATTGTAAAGTATCAAAGAAGAGAAGAATAAGTGATTATTACATTTTAACAGAAGTGTAAATAGAACATGTTAAAACAGAAAATAACTAGAAATTAACAGTAAATGAACAAGTAAATTAATAATCAATTTTCTACAGTTTGTCCCTCATAATGTGTACAAAATAATAGGTGTATAAATGACACAATATGTTACTGCATACGTCAGCAGACTAATTTGGAGTCTTTGTTTGTTTACTTACTACTAAAAGACAAGTTGTCTAGTATGTTCACTATTTTACTTAAGGACTAAATGACAATAATAAACATATGTTTCATGTACACTAAGATTTTTTTGTTCAAATAAAGACAATAATGACATTTTTTGTGCTCACCTTTATTTATAAAAGTATCGAAATGCAATTCGGCACCGGTACCAAAATATTGGTATCGGGACAACCCTTATTCAAACACAGTGTTACTGTTCAAACTGTGTGCCATGTTACAGTGGCCAAAATACTAAACATACTTGTCAAATAAAACCTCTGCCTTGTTTTTAATGAACACTTGGGCCTACTACGCTACTGTATAATCAGTTTGGTGGTACTTGGAGAGCCAAGAATTGATTAACGTGGACCCCGACTTAAACAAGTCGGGGTCAATTGTACGGAATATGTACTGTACTGTGCAATCTACTAATAAAAGTTTCAATCAATCAACAAGTAAATTAATAATCAATTTTCTACAGTTTGTCCCTCATAATGTGTACAAAATAATAGGTGTATAAATGACACAATATGTTACTGCATAGACTAATTAGGAGTCTTTGTTTGTTTACTTACTACTAAAAGACAAGTTGTCTATTTTATTTAAGGACTAAATTACAATAATAAACGTATGTTTCATGTACACTAAGATTTTTTTGTTAAATAAAACCAATAATGCCATTTTTTGTGGTCACCTTTATTTAGAAAAGTAGCGAAAGGTATCAAAATACATTTTGGTACTGGTACCAAAATATTGGTATCAGGACAACTCTACTTGTCGGTAAATGTGCCGCCTTTGAGAGAGTGACAGCTGCATAAATGGGGGGAAAAAGAGGAGTTGTATTGGACATCGATACAGAAGAATGATCAGTCTGGTTTCAACATGGCTTCCCCTATTGACAAGTCTTGTCGTCTATTGATTGTTTATGCTCTGTTTAGGCAAGGCCTTCAAAACAATTCCCATGATTATAACCCCTTGAAACCAGAATCAAAGCATATTTCCAGCACTTCTTGCAAAAGCAGGGTTCTGGAAACGTGATCAGAATGATGTTTCAAGGAATTATAAAAGGGAAGCAACAGTTTTTGGTGTTGCAGCTTTGAGAACAGACAACCAAGTCCTGTTCATCAGACACAACCATTTGGTACTATAATGTTGTCACATGGAATTTCTGTTTGTATTACTTTTGTACCCTTGACTTTTCCAAGTCCGACTCCATGGTTCTCTTGTGGAAAAGGGCGGAGTGCCATCTCTGCCCCAAGTGGAGGAGTTCAAGTACCTCGGAGTCTCTTTAACAAGTGAGGGAAGAGTGGATGGTGAGATTGACAGGCGGATCGGTGTGGCGTCTGCAGTAATGCTGACGCTGTATCGGTCCGCCGTGGTGAAGAAGGAGCTGAGCCGGAAGGCAAAGCTCTCAATTTTGGCCACGGATGAAGCGCTGGCTGTCCAAAGTCGGGACCCGGGGTGGACCGCTCATCTGTGCATCGGTTGGGGACGTCTCTGCGCTGCTGACCTGTCTCCGCTCGGGATGGTCTCCTGCTGGCCCCACTATGGACTGGACTCTCACTATTATATTAGATCCACTATGGACTGGACTCTCACTATTATGTTAGATCCACTATGGACTGGACTCTCACACTATTATGTTAGATCCACTATGGACTGGACTCTCACTATTATGTTAGATCCACTATGGACTGGGCTCTCACTATTATGTTAGATCCACTATGGACTGGACTCTCACTATTATGTTAGATCCACTATGGACTGGACTCTCACTATTATGTTAGATCCACTATGGACTGGACTCTCACTATTATGTTAGATCCACTATGGACTGGACTCTCACACTATTATGTTAGATCCACTATGGACTGGACTCTCACTATTATGTTAGATCCGCTATGGATGGGACTCTCACACTATTATGTTAGATCCACTATGGACTGGACTCCACACTATTATGTTAGATCCACTATGGACTGGACTCTCACACTATTATGTTAGATCCACTATAGACTGGACTATCACACTATTATGTTAGATCAACTATGGACTGGACTCTCACACTATTATGTTAGATCCACTATTTACTAGACTCTCACACTATTATGTTAGATCCACTATGGACTGGACTCTCACACTATTATGTTAGATCCACTATAGACTGGACTCTCACTATTATGTTAGATCCACTATGGACTGGACTCTCTCTATTATGTTAGATCCACTATGGACTGGACTCTCACTATTATGTTAGATCCACTATAGACTGGACTCTCACTTTTATGTTAGATCCACTATGGACTGGACTCTCACTATTATGTTAGATCCACTATGGACTGGACTCTCACTATTATGTTAGATCCACTATAGACTGGACTCTCACTATTAAGTTAGATCCACTATGGACTGGACTCTCACTATTAAGTTAGATCCACTATGGACTGGACTCTCACTATTAAGTTAGATCCACTATGGACTGGACTCTCACTATTATGTTAGCTCCGCAATGGACTGGACTCTCACAATATTATGCTAGATCCACTCGACGTCCATTGCACCGGTCGCCCTAGGGACGGGGGGTCCCCACATCTGCGGTCCTTTCCGAGGTTTCTCATTGTCCCACTGGGTTGAGTTTTTCCTTGCCCTGATGTGGGATTTGAACCGAGGATGTCGTTGTGGCTTGTGCAGCCCTTTGAGACACTCGTGATTTAGGGCTATATAAATAAACATTGATTGATTGATTAATTGATTGATTAATTTACCGGATGATCTACGTTCCCATCCTCACCTATGGTCATGAGCTTTGGGTTATGACCGAAAGGACAAGATCACGGGTACAAGCGGCCAATGAGTTTCCTCCGCCGGGTGGCGGGTCTCTCCCTTAGAGATAGGGTGAGAAGCTCTGCCATCCAGGAGGAGCTCAAAGTAAAGCCGCTGATCCTCCACGTCGAGAGGAGCCAGTTGAGGTGGTTTGGGCATCTGGTCAGGATGCCACCCGGACGCCTCCCTGGGGAGGTGTTTGGGGCACGTCCGACCGGTATTAGGCCACGGGGAAGACCCAGGACACGTTGGGAAGACTATGTCTCCCGGCTGGCCTGGGAACGCCTCAGGATCCCCCGGGAGGAGCTGGACCAAGTGGCTGGGGAGAGGGAAGTCTGGGTTTCTCTGCTTAGGCTGCTGCCCCCGTGACCCCACCTCGGATAAACGGAATAAAATAGATGGATAGACTTTTGCAGCTTGGGAACATACTTGTATGTTTTTTGGATGTGGCTCAATGACAACACGTGGACTGAACTCCCAATAATTAGTTTTACATTTGTAAAAACAACTGGATTCTTTCTGTACCCCAGTAGGTAGGTGCCAGAATGTGTTATGGTTCGGTACTTTTGACGATAGGAACTGTAAACTTTCCGTAGTCAACTAAACTTTTCTGTGAAACAAAAACTGTCCCCAGAACTAGATCCTACTTTCTCTAACGAAGCCCCTTCTCTCCGTCTGTTATTAGAATCCCAAAAAGTGTTTTTTTTTCTCTCTTTAGATTGGAACATCTGCAGTCCATTTGTGGTTTGGAAGTTGCCAGCTTTGGCAAAAAAAAATAAAGTTTTCATAGCTCCTGGAGAATCATTCAGTTTGTGATTAGTGTTGGCTATAGAAGATGCTATCAGGGCTTTGAGCTCCCCTCCAGATATGAAATCCCTGCAGACCTCCAGTGAGGAGAGTGACCTGCCGCCACATGAAGTGCTATTTACATGTGGCCGGTCAAGATGAAAGTTATTTTTCCTCACTTGCGAGATGGTATAACACTTTCAGTGCACTGATGAGAGTTTGGCACGAGGACTCCGTAATCCTACCCCAAAGATTAGCAGCCTTAAAGGCCCTGCCGCCTAATGTAAACCATCTTCAGTCGTGTTGTTGCATGTGCTTACGAGTGTTTACGTAAATGCAAGATGATACTTGGCCGCAGAGTCTGACTGTGGGTCTGATTTAGGGCGTGTTTGCAGCCCAGATTATGTTTCCTTCTCCTGCCGTCTGGGTTCGTGGTTTGTCGGAGGGCGGGGTCAATCGCACCGTGCTGGATTTAATCAACCCAACAGGAAGTCTCATCATGGGAGATGTGGCTGTTTGAATATGTGGTTCGTCAAATATTCTTTAGTTCCATTATGGTCCTCCATTTGGGCTCGTTTTTAAGATAATTCAGTTTTGACCTTCGCGTGCGTGCGTTACGGACAGCAAAGCCCTGTCTGTCCGCTATTTCACTTGACCTTTTTCTGTGTTGATTGAGCTGTGTTGAAGCAGCAAAAAAGGACAATATGTTAAATGAAGAGTTTCTGTCTCTTGATAGTTGATATAATAATGTAACTGCATCATTAAAGGCCTACTGAAATGCATTTTTTTTTTTATTTAAACGGGGATAGCAGATCTATTCTATGTGTCATACTTGATCACTTTGCGATATTGCCATATTTTTGCTGAAAGGATTTAGTATAGAACAACGACGATAAAGATCGCAACTTTTGGTATCTGATTAAAAAAAGGCTTGCCCCTACCGGAAGTAGCGTGACGTAGTCAATTGAACATATACGCAAAGTTCCCTATTGTTTACAGTGATGGCCGCCAGAAGTGAGAGAGATTCGGACCGAGAAAGCGACGATTTCCCCATTAACTTGAGCGAGGATGAAATATTTGTGGATGAGGAAAGTGCAAGTGAAGGACTAGTGGGGAGTGGAAGCGATTCAGATAGGGAAGATGCTGTGAGAGCCGGGGGTGACCTGATATTCAGCTGGGAATGACTACAACAGTAAATAAACTCAAGACATATATATATACTCTATTAGCCACAACACAACCAGGCTTATATTTAATATGCCACAAATTAATCCCGCATAAAAACACCTACGTGTTTGTTATGCTAGCTCCTAGCTACTAGCTCAAGCTAGTTATAGCTCGAGCGGGTTATATGGACGGGATCCCGTCCATAAAACCCGCCAATACAATTCAAACACCTGCACAACACACACACACACTCAGCCCAAAGGACCGTTCACCTAACCCAAGGTTCATAAAGCTTATATATTTAACCAAAGTTACGTACATGACACGCACGTACGGGCAAGCGATCAAATGTTTGGAAGCGCGCGGGTGGGACCTGATATTCAGCTGGGAATGACTACAACTGTAAATAAACACAAGACATATATATATACTCTATTAGCCACAACACAACCAGGCTTATATTTAATATGCCACAAATTAATCCCGCATAACAAACACCTACGTGTTTGTTATGCTAGCTCCTAGCTCCTAGCTACTAGCTCGATCTAGTTATAGCAAGCGATCAAGTGTTTGGAAGCACACTCACGGTATCGCGTCTGTGTATCCAAATCAAAGTCCTCCTGGTAAGAGTCTGTTGTCCGAGTTCTTCGATCTTGACTGCATCTTTCATCTTTCGGGAATGTAAACAAAGAAGCGCCGGCTGTGTACGTGTTGCTGCTGACTTCCCTCGCAAAATAGACGCTTGGCACCGACAACTTTCTTCTTTGCTTGCTCGGCTTCTTTCTCCATAATGCAATGAACATAATTGCAACAGATTCACCAACACAGATGTCCAGAATACTGTGGAATAATGACATGAAAACAGAGCTATTTCGTATTGACTTCAATGGTGTCCGAATACTTCCGTTTCAATGATTGACGTCACGCGCATACGTCATCATACCGAGACGTTTTTAAGCAGAAGTGTGGCGGGAGTTTTAAAATGTCACTTTATAAGTTAACCCGGCCGTATTGGCATGTGTTGCAATGTTAAGATTTTATCATTGATATATAAACTATCAGACTGCGTGGTCGCTAGTAGTGGCTTTCAGTAGACCCTTAAGCCTACATGAACTCCATGGTGTTCAGGGATGAATAGTCTCTCCTATTGCTATTGTACTATTTTTTTCAGCTATAGTTACATGAATCATTAGTAATGCAGCAGCCTAGTTTTGAATGGCAGGGTCCCTGCTATCACATGTTGATAAAAATATAACATTTACATAATAGAAATCAACTACAGGCTTCCCAAATGCTGTAATAAATTAAGCATGATGAGTTGACTTGAAACTGTTTAATGTTGCACTGTTTATATGTAGAAGAAAAGTTTTGTCATTTTATTTAATCTGAGCAACAACTTGAGGCAGTTTAATGTTGATTAACGTGGGCATAATTATTATAGTGTTCCCAATGTTTAAAGGATAAAGCCATTGTTTACAAATTTGGTAAATAAATAACCAAAAAATTTACATTTTGTTGTTTTCTTACTGTACCGAAAATGAACCAAACCGTGACCTCTAAACCGAGGTACGTACCTAACCGAAATTTGTGTGTACCGTTACACCCCTAGTGATTATAGTTCATTTTATCCAGGAACCCGATCGCAAATGGTTTGATCGTTATAGTCAAGTCCAGTCTTTGAAGTTCTTTTGTGGAGTCTTTACCCATACAATATTGGACAAGGGCCAGTCAATTCCTCTACATCTTATCAGTTTCCTACTCTGATCATCAAAACTATTAAAGGGGAACTGCACTTTTTTGGATTCATGTCCATCATTCACAATCCTCACGTAAGACAAGAACGTATGTTTTTCTTTTTTTTTATAGTTCATTCTAAGTCCGTGTTTTTCAACCTTTTTTGAGCCAAGGCACATTTTTTTCATTAAAAAAAATACAGAGGCACACCACCAGCAGAAAAGGTTAAAAAATGAAACTCCACCAGGTCGTCTTGTAGGGCTTTAGTTCCTGTCTTGCGCTGTTATTTTGGTGACCCTTCCTGTTTTGTTGGTGTTCTCCTGTCGCAGCTTCACGCCTTCCTTTGAGTGCTATTGCCCGCACCTGCTTTGTTTTCGCAATCAAGACTATTGAAGTTGTGCGTACGCTATCCTTCTTTGTGGGGACATTCTTGATTGTCATGTCATGTACTGGATGTGCTTTGTGGACGCCGTCTCCGCGCCACACGCTGTAAGTTTTTGCTGTCGTCCAGCATTCTGTTTTTGTTGACTTTGTAGCCAGTTCAATTTTACTTTTTGTTTTCCATAGCAATCACTATGCTTCGGTGCCTTTTCCTAGCGGGACTTGCCTTTTGTTAATTTTGGGCTTAAGCGTTACATACCTTTTTACCTGCACGCTGTCTCCCGCTGTGCTCTGCATATTGGGATCACGACAAAACATCCTCGACGCGCTCCGACTTCTACAAAGCACTGAACTACCTGTACACAGCACAGACACTAGACAATGGCACATTATTATGATTATTGATTTGCAAAAAATATATTTTTTGGACCAATTAGGTGAAGTTGCATAATTTCCCACGACACACCAGGCAATATCTCACGGCACACTAGTGTGCCGCGGCACAGTGGTTGAAAATCACTGTTCTAAGTCGTAAATAAACGCTCGCAAGAGTCCGCTAGTAATGAAGCTAATGAGCTTTGTTCTATTCTGCCCATAAAGCGCTCTAAAAAAAAAACTTTTATATACAGTACAGGCCAAAAGTTTGGACACACTTTCTCATTCAATGCATTCTTTTTATTTTCATGACTATTTGCATTGTAGATTACCGCTTTGCACACTCTTGGCATTCTCTGGATGAGCTTCAAGCACACCTGTGAAGTCATACTTGCCAACCTTGAGACCTCCAATATCGGGAGGTGGGGGGTATGGGTGGGGGGGCTTGGTCGGGGGTCGTTGGGGGCGTGGTTATTTACAGCTAGAATTCACCAACTCGAGTATTTCATATATATATATATATATGAAATACTTGACTTTCAGTGAATTCTAGCTATATATATATATATATTTATTTTATTTACATAAAAGAAATACTTTAATTTCAGTGTTCCGGTGGCTATCCATTAGATGGCAGTATTGTCCTGTTTAACTTCTCCGTTCATGATGAGTATATCATTTCGGTCACCGTGTTAAATGGAGAAGTCTGTTCTACATATTTACAGGCAACATACACCTTCCCCTTCGAACTGTCCTGGATGAACTGAAATTCTTGTTTCCATTCGTTTTGGAACTTGCAAGCGTATTTCTTCATCTTGCTCGTCGACGGCGTCGCCATGTCTGTAATTTCCTCGTTCTTCTGCTTCGTCTCCTTGTTGTGTGCGCAGTTGTGCACTCTACTCTATAAAAGCCCTAGATGGCAATTGTTGGGGCGGCATGGCGTAGTGGGTAGAGCGGCCTTGCCAGAAACCTGAGGGTTGCAGGTTCGCTCCCCGCCTCTTACCATCCAAAAATTGCTGCCGTTGTGTCCTTGGGCAGGACACTTCACCCTTGCCCCCGGTGCCGCTCACACCGGAGAATGAATGATGAATGAATGAGTTGTAAAAATGAATGATGGGTTCTCACTTCTCTGTGAAGCGCTTTGAGTGTCTAGAAAAGCGCTATATAAATCTAATCCATTATTATTATTATTATTAGATGTTATGACGTCATTTGGCAGGCAAGCTGTTTATATTGTGGCAAAGCGGACGTGAGAACAGGCAGTCCCCACTCAGTCTCAGGTCCGCATTGAGCTGGAGGGGGCGTGGCCTCCAGCTCCGGCTGAATACCGGGAGTTTGTCGGGGGAAAATCTCTGCCGGGAGGTTGTCGGGAGAGGCGCTGAATACCGGGATTCTCCCGCTAAAAACGGGAGGGTTGGCAAGTATGTGTGAAGTGGAAACCATTTCAGGTGACTACCTCTTGAAGCTCATGGAGAGAATGCCAAGGGTGTGCAAAGCAGTAACCAGAGCAAAGGGTGGCTATTTTGAAGAAACCAGAATACAAAACATGTTTTCAGTTATTTCACCTTTTTTTGTTAAGTCCGTAACTCCACATGTGTTCATTCATAGTTTTGATGTGACTATCTACAATGTAAATAGTCATGAAAATAAAGCATTGAATGAGAAGGTGTGTCCAAACATTAGGGAAACTTGAAACTTGTATTAGTAGATTGCACAGTACAGTACATATTCCGTACAATTGACCACTAAATAGTAACACCTGAATAAGTTTTTCAACTTGTTTTAGTCGGGGTCCACGTTAATCAATTCATGGGACTGTACTATATGTGTTCTTGTCTTACATACGGATTGTGAATGATTGACAAAATCCCCCCCCCAAAAAAGTGCAGTTCCCCTTCAAGTAAGCGGAGCAATCAGCGAGCGTTGCTTTGGTACACGTACAGAACTGTTGGACCTTTTGTCCTGATGACACATTTTCTGTGGTCCATATAAATGAGACCGTGTTCCTACCAGCACAGTAAGTACTAACACATTCCAAGCAGAACCACTTTGTAACTTGCCATATTGACTTTAATTGTTGCCATAAAAAGGGAGACTCTTGCATCACTTTTGTCTGGCTAACAATCTGCTTGGTTCTCTTTCTACCCTAAAGAGGGTTTGTATGTCCACAACTTCCACAAACACAGCTTAAACTTGTAGATGCTGGGAAACCTCCTTTCAAACACAAACTGCTCTTCAGCTAATGTTGTTCATAGAATCGTCCTCTGATAAGAGAGTCATGTTTGGTTTTTTTGTTCTTTAAAAAAATGTCTGGTTTGTTGATGATAGAATATTTAACTTTCACATTTACATGTTGGACTACACTATTATTACACAGCAGGGGGTGTCCAGGCGTTTAACATAGAGGAGCGCGTACAAATGAATTTGGGTCACTTTGATTGATTGATTGATTGAAACTTGCACAGTACAGTACATATTCCGTACAATTGACCACTAAAGGGTAACACCTGAATAATAACTTGTTTAAGTCGGGGTCCACGTTAAGTCCAGTCCATAGTGGATCTAACATAATAGTGTGACAGTCCAGTCCATAGTGGATCTAACATAATAGTGGGAGTCCAGTCCATAGTGGATCTAACATAATAGTGTGAGAGTCCAGTCCATAGTGGATCTAACATAATAGTGAGAGTCCAGTCCATAGTGGATCCAACATAATAGTGTGAGAGTCCAGTCCATTGTGGATCTAACATAATAGTGAGAGTCCAGTCCATAGTGGATCTAACATGATAGTGAGAGTCCAGTCCATAGTGGATCTAACATAATAGTGTGAGAGACCAGTCCATAGTGGATCTAACATAATAGTGTGAGAGTCCAGTCCATAGTGGATCTAACATAATAGTGAGAGTCCAGTCCTTAGTGGATCTAACATAATAGTGTGAAAGTCCAGTCCATAGTGGATTTAACATAATAGTGTGAGAGTCCAGTCCATAGTGGATCTAACATAATAGTGTGAGAGTCCAGTCCATAGTGGATCTAACATGATAGTGAGAGTCCAGTCCGTAGTGGATCTAACATAATAGTGTGAGAGTCCAGTCCATAGTGGATCTAACATAATAGTGTGAGAGTCCAGACCATAGTGGATCTAACATAATAGTGTGAGAGTCCAGTCCATAGTAGATCTAACATGATAGTGAGAATCCAGTCCATAGTGGATCTAACATAATAGTGTGAGAGTCCAGTCCATAGTGGATCTAACATAATAGTGTGAGAGTCCAGTCCATAGTGGATCTAACATAATAGTGAGAGTCCAGTCCATAGTGGATCCAACATAATGGTGTGAGAGTCCAGTCCATTGTGGATCCAACATAATAGTGAGAGTTCAGTCCATAGTGGATCTAACATAATAGTGAGTGTCCAGTCTATAGTGGATCTAATATGATAGTGAGAGTCCAGTCCATAGTGGATCTAACATAATAGTGAGTGTCCAGTCTATAGTGGATCTAATATGATAGTGAGAGTCCAGTCCTTAGTGGATCTAAAATAATATTGTGAGAGTTTGATTGATTGATTGAAACTTGTATTATTAGATTGCACAGTACAGTACATATTCCGTACAATTGACCACTAAATAGTAACACCCCAATAAGTTTTTCAACTTGTTTAAGTCGGGGTCCACGTTAATCAATTCATGGTATATTCATATTCAAAATGTATATTCATAATACATTTTGTACATTAAAAGAAGCAATTTAATGCAGGCACAGTATATGCTAAGCTATCTCAACAAAATGTCAACATTTAACAGCAGCTTTTTTCACCAAGTACCTCTTCAGAAAACACTTTTGATTGATTGATTAAAACTTTTATTAGTAGATTGCACAGTACAGTACATATTCCATACAATTGACCACTAAATGGTAACACCCCAATATGTTTTTCAACTTCTTTAAGTCGGGGTCCACGTTAATCAATTCTTGGCTCTCCAAGTACCACCAAACTGATTATACAGTAGCGTAGTAGGCCTAAGTGTTCATTAAAAACAAGGCGGAGGTTTTATGTGACAAGTATGTTTAGTATTTTGGCCACTGTAACATGGCACACAGTTTGAACAGTAACACTGTGTTTGAATAAGGGTTGTCCCGATACCAATATTTTGGTCCCGGTGCCGAATTGCATTTCGATACTTTTATAAATAAAGGTGACCACAAAAAATGTAATTATTGGCTTTATTTGAACAAAAAAAATCTTAGTGTACATGAAACATATGTTTATTATTGTCATTTAGTCCTTAAGTAAAATAGTGAACATACTAGACAACTTGTCTTTTAGTAGTAAGTTTTTGATTGATTAGTACCGCGATACCATACTAGTACCGGTATACCGTACAACACCAGTTTGATTAAAGGAAAATATAACAATGTACTTTAATCAAGTGATTCCTTGGCGTGCCACTAGATGGAGCTGGCGTGCCACAGTTATCGGTTACAAAGCAAATTAGTGTAATATCCAATATTAATAACAAACTCATTGTATTTTTAAAAATATGCCGAGGGCCAATAATGTACAGGATGCCAGACCAAAATGACCCTGGGGCCACACTTTGGATACCCCTGTTCAGTGTTTCCCATAAACTGCCAAGATACCTGTGGCGGTGGGGGCGTGGCTATGGGCGTGGTCACCATGACATCATCGAGTAATTTGCATTATTTACTACAATGATATGATTTTCTCTAAAAAGGCTCAAAAAATTTATACTTACTAATTAATAATAACAGTTTTGTTTTAAACGTCCATCCATCCATTTTACAATATAATTACAACACTTTATGTACATATTTATATACAGATTTGAACAATAAGTTATTCACTGAAATATATGTATTAATTGTGGTTCTTACAAAAAATATATCTTATAAAATATAAAAGCTAAAATGTCTCAAAGCTCTGCCCCTTTAATTAGTGCATACTAAATAATTTAACTTTAGCCTACTACTACAACCATATTATTTACCAGCAACATAAAGTGAAACAGAGGCAGAGGTGTCCTGCCACAGTCAGTAACAAATAAACAGAAAACAGTAGTGGTGGTAGATAGACACAGAGCTTCATCAAACATCTGATCCACTGAACAAAGAGCTCCAAAAATCTTGAACTTTAGACTGCCATCAGTTTTACTCCTTCCACTTAACCATGTGTTTCCTACTGCCTGCAGACTTTGCACCCTTTGTTATATACACATGTTGTGTTTCTAATAGAAATACATTTAATAAAGTCAAATACAAATAAGGCAACAAGAGAAGTATCCTACACTTCTCTTTTGTAAAGTAAATCTGAACAGCCGATATGGGCATCTACATCAACTATATGATTTGCCTGAGAAGCTGGAGAGGACAAAAAAAAATAAATTATTTTTAATTTTTTTATTTTTTTTATTTTATTTAAAAAAAAATTTTTTTTTTGTTTTTTTTTTTTGTGGCGGACGTAATTCTTTCGTGGCGGGCCGCCACAAATAAATGAATGTGTGGGAAACACTGCTGTTGTACTGTATCTTATTAGGCCTGATTAATTGCATCGTCCAATTCCCAAATGCATGTATCAACCCAAACAGAAGTCTGCTCACTGACTAACAAATACCTTCTACTCTCTGCAGTTGAGCAGACTATCTTGGCCACTACTTAAGGAATGACATTAGTCGTGTTAACTTATGCAATATTCCAAACATTTTAATAACCCCCTAAAAGAACATTTAGATTTATAATTGTTTTTCATGATGCACCCTGGTTTTATCCACGTGCTATTTCTCCTAAGGCGTCGCAGTCTGCGAGGTTGTTTACGTTGTCGTCGGCTGTGTGTACAAGCGACAACAAGCCCCTTAAAGGCATCTTTATGCTACCCGAGCCATTAACGACCTCGTTAGGAGTTAATTATCGCCAGCTTCATCATGCGCTTAGTGCGGCGGCACGTTGCGCCTTCTTAGACGGAAGAAAAGCCACCAATAACCAACAGTTATTTCTCCAAAGTGCTTTGCATTCACAGCAGCTGGATGCTGTTGTGTATTACAACCTCATTGTGTGTGTGTGTGTCACTGAATAATAATGCAAACATCAAGGTCACTCGTTATTTGCCTTTCTTTGTATGCACTTCTGCAGCACACTTCTGTTGATATCCCGCTCGGGCTTTTTTGATGAAGTGCTGCTTTTATTAGTAGTGCCACACACTCACATTGTTGATGGCTGCGCTGTAAAATGTGCAGTAAAATAATCTCTATCTGCCGACTTGTGATGTGAGCCGTCTTATGAAGCTGCTGTAAAATATCATTCAACATAATAATAACAATAATACATTTTATTTATAAACGCCAAACATGCTTCACAGGGTAAAAAAAAATCTAATCAATATTAAACAGGAGGACATAGAACAATAAAATAAAAAGTTTTCAAAAATGGAGTTTCTGGTTATGACAGTGGTGTCCAAGGCCTCTCAGTCTGCTCATCAACAATCCATACAAGCGGTGTATGGATTGTTGGAGGTGTGTCCTTACTAGGGATTAGGGTTGTCCCAATATTGGTACTGGTACCAAAATGTATTTTGATACTTTTCTAAATAAAGGGGACAACAAAAAATGTTATTATTGGCTTTATTTTAGTATTTTGGCCACTGTAACATGGCACACAGTTTGAACAGTAACACTGTGTTTGAATTAGGGTTGTCCTGATACCAATATTTTGGTACCGGTGCCAAAATGTATTTCGATACTTTTATAAATAAAGGTGACCACAAAAAATGTCATTATTGGCTTTATTTGAACAAAAAAGTCTTAGGGTACATTAAAGGCCTACTGAAAGCCACTACTAGCGACCACACCGTCTGATAGTTTATATATCAATGATGAAATCTTAACATTGCAACACATGCCAATACGGCCGGGTTAACTTATAAAGTACAATTTTAAATTTCCCGCTAAACTTCCGGTTTAAAACGTCTTTGGATGATGACGTATGCGCGTGACGTAGCCAGTGAAACAGAAGTATCAGTACCCCAATGAAAACAATACAAAAAGCTCTGTTTTCATCTCAAAATTCCACAGTATTCTGGACATCTGTGTTGGTGAATCTATTGCAATTTGTTTAATGAACAATGAAGACTGCAAAGAAGAAAGTTGTAGGTGGGATCGGTGTATTAGCGGCTGGCTGTAGCAACGCAACAGGAGGACTTACTTGGATAGCAGACGCACTAGCCGACGCTAGCCGCCAACCGCACGGATGATCGGGTGAAGTCCTTCATCGCACCGTCGATCGCTGGAACACAGGTGAGCACGGGTGTTGATGAGCAGATGAGGGCTGGCTGGCGTAGGTGGAGCGCTAATGTTTTTATCTTAGCTCTGTGAGGTCCGGTTGCTAAGTTAGCTTCAATGGCGTCATTAGCAACAATATTGTTAAGCTTTGCCAGGCTTAGAATTATTAACCGTGTAGTTACATGTCCATGGTTTAATAGTATTGTTGATCTTCTGTCTATCCTTCCAGTCAGGGATTTATTTATTTTGTTTCCATCTGCATTTGAGAGCGATGCTATCACGTTAGCTCCGTAGCTAAAGAGCTTCGCCGATGTATTGTCGTGGAGATAAGTCACTGTGAATGTCCATTTCGCGTTCTCGACTCTCATTTTCAAGAGGATATAGTATCCGAGGTGGTTTAAAATACAAATCCGTGATCCACAATAGAAAAAGGAGAAAGTGTGGAATCCAATGAGCCAGCTTGTACCTAAGTTACGGTCAGAGCGAAAAAAAGATATGTCTTGCACTGCATTCTAGTCCGTCACTCTAACGTTCCTCATCCACGAATCTTTCATCCTCGCTCAAATTAATGGGGTAATCGTCGCTTTCTCGGTCCGAATCGCTCTCGCTGCATTGAAAACAATAGGAAAATATGAGGAGGCGAACAACTGACTACGTCACGCTACTTCCGGTACAGGCAAGGCTTTTTTTTTTATCAGCGACCAAAAGTTGCCAACTTTATCGTCGTTATTCTATACTAAATCCTTTCAGCAAAAATATGGCAATATCGCGAAATGATCAAGTATGACACATAGAATGGATCTGCTATCCCCGTTTAAATAAAAAAAAATCATTTCAGTAGGCTTTTAAACATGTTTCTTATTGTAATTTAGTCCTTAAATAAAATAGTGAACATACTAGACAACTTGTCTTTTAGTAGTAAGTAAACAAACAAAGGCTCCTAATTAGTATGCAGTAACATATTGTGTCATTTATACACCTATTATTATGTCTACATTATAAAGAACAAGCTGTAAAAATGTATTATTAATCTACTTGTTCATTTACTGTTAATATCTGCTTATTTTCTGTTTGAACATGTTCTATCTACACTTCTGTTAAAATGTAATAATCACTCATTCTTCTCTTCTTTGATACTTTACATTAGTTTTGGATGATACCACTAACTTGGGTATGGATCCGATACCAAGTAGTTACAGGATCATACACTGGTCATATTCAAAGTCAAAAACAGTACTGCTGTTTTTATGGTTAAAAAAAAAAAAGTTGCCAGAATTTTACTGTAAAATGTACATTTGATTGTTTACTGTAAATAAAAAAACTGCAATTTTACAGTAACATTTTGGCACCTGAGCTGCCAGTTTACTGTAAATGCCAAAACGGCACTACAGTTTATTACAGTAAAAAAAGGTACTGTTTGTTTTTTTTTATTTAGAGAAAAATGCTGTAAAAGCCACAGTTACTTTACAATTTTACCATGAAATCTATTGCTACTTTTACATTGCACAATTTGATGGATAACTTGCTTTGAAATCATTATTGTTAGTATTTATTTCTATTGAAAAAATGGTTTGAATGTTTGATTGAAACTTTTATTAGTAGATTGCACAGTACAGTACACATTCCGTACAATTGACCACTAAATGGTAACACCCCAATAAGTTTTTCAACTTGTTTAAGTCGGGGTCCACGTTAATCAATTCATGGTACAAATATATACTATCAGCATAATACAGTCATCACCCATGTTCATCATCAGAGTATATACATTGAATTATTTACAATCCGGGGGGGTGGGATGCGGAGGGGGTTGCATTATTTACTCTAATAACACAAAGTTGCCATGCAGGCTGTTTCTTTCTTTAAAAAATAATAATTAATCAAAATCAATGTCATTATGAATTATTGACCTATTCAAGGCTCCATTTACTTCACATTAAATATTCCACTTTGAGATATTTTTTGGGGAAAATGTTGCATATTTTTTGGTTGGCATTTAAAAAACTAAGTTTTTTAAAGAAGGGCCTAAAAAGAACAAACAAAAAACATAAACAGCAATAAAACTCATAATTGACGGATAGATCTGAAGTTGATCTTAAAACTATTGTGGTAAAAGTTTAAAAAAATGTTGGATTTATTTTTTTAAACTTTACTGAGCAGTACCCTTTTAGATCTCCAATAATCTTAGTGGAATTTTTTTTTTTTTAAGTGTCATTGCTCAAAAAAATAATGAATTAAAATCAATGGTGTTATGAGTTATTGACCTTTTTAAGACTCCAATTGTTATATAATCTCAAATATTCCACTTTAAAATTTTATTGGGGGAAAATATTTTTTCCATAAAAAAAAAACGGTTTTCCTTGACAAAAATGGCATACAACTTAAATCTTTAAAAGCGTTATATTGACAGATAGACCTCATGTTGATCTAGAGATTTAAACCTTGAATAATAATACTAAATAATGACACATTTGTAATATTTTTTTTGACCTTTTTAAGACTCCAATTATAATATAATCTCAAATATTCCACTTTAAAACTTTATTGGGGAAAAATATTGCATATTTTGTGTTTTTTTCCCATAAAAAAAAAAACGGTTTTCCTTGACAAAAATGGCATACAACTTAAATCTTTAAAGGCGTTATATTGACAGATAGACCTCATGTTGATCTAGAGATTTAAACCTTGAATAATAATAATACTAAATAATGACACATTTGTAATATTTTTTTTGACCGTTTTAAGACTCCAATTATTATATAATCTCAAATATTCCACTTTAAAATTTTATTGGGGGAAAATATTGCATATTTTGTGTTTTTTTCCATAAAAAAAACACTGTTTTCCTTGACAAAAATGGCATACAACTTAAATCTTTAAAAGCGTTATATTGACAGATAGACCTCATGTTGATCTAGAGATTTAAACCTTGAATAATAATACTAAATAATGACACATTTGTAATATTTTTTTTGACCTTTTTAAGACTCCAATTATAATATAATCTCAAATATTCCACTTTAAAACTTTATTGGGGAAAAATATTGCATATTTTGTGTTTTTTTCCCATAAAAAAAAAAACGGTTTTCCTTGACAAAAATGGCATACAACTTAAATCTTTAAAGGCGTTATATTGACAGATAGACCTCATGTTGATCTAGAGATTTAAACCTTGAATAATAATAATACTAAATAATGACACATTTGTAATATTTTTTTTGACCGTTTTAAGACTCCAATTATAATATAATCTCAAATATTCCACTTTAAAATTTTATTGGGGGAAAATATTGCATATTTTGTGTTTTTTTCCATAAAAAAACACGGTTTTCCTTGACAAAAATGGCATACAACTTAAATCTTTAAAAGCGTTATATTGACAGATAGACCTCATGTTGATCTAGAGATTTAAACCTTGAATAATAATAATACTAAATAATGACACATTTGTAATATTTTTTTTGACCTTTTTAAGACTCCAATTATTATATAATCTCAAATATTCCACTTTAAAATTTTATTGGGGGAAAATATTGCATATTTTGTGTTTTTTTCCATTAAAAAAACACGGTTTTCCTTGACAAAAATGGCATACAACTTAAATCTTTAAAAGCGTTATATTGACAGATAGACCTCATGTTGATCTAGAGATTTAAACCTTGAATAATAATAATAATACTAAATAATGACACATTTGTAATATTTTTTTTGACCTTTTTAAGACTCCAATTATTATATAATCTCAAATATTCCACTTTAAAATTTTATTGGGGGAAAATATTGCATATTTTGTGTTTTTTTCCATAAAAAAAACACGGTTTTCCTTGACAAAAATGGCATACAACTTAAATCTTTAAAAGCGTTATATTGACAGATAGACCTCATGTTGATCTAGAGATTTAAACCTTGAATAATAATACTAAATAATGACACATTTGTAATATTTTTTTTGACCTTTTTAAGACTCCAATTATAATATAATCTCAAATATTCCACTTTAAAACTTTATTGGGGAAAAATATTGCATATTTTGTGTTTTTTTCCATAAAAAAAAAACGGTTTTCCTTGACAAAAATGGCATACAACTTAAATCTTTAAAAGCGTTATATTGACAGATAGACCTCATGTTGATCTAGAGATTTAAACCTTGAATAATAATAATACTAAATAATGACACATTTGTAATATTTTTTTTGACCTTTTTAAAACTCCAATTATAATATAATCTCAAATATTCCACTTTAAAATTTTATTGGGGGAAAATATTGCATATTTTGTGTTTTTTTCCATAAAAAAACACGGTTTTCCTTGACAAAAATGGCATACAACTTAAATCTTTAAAAGCGTTATATTGACAGATAGACCTCATGTTGATCTAGAGATTTAAACCTTGAATAATAATAATACTAAATAATGACACATTTGTAATATTTTTTTTGACCTTTTTAAGACTCCAATTATTATATAATCTCAAATATTCCACTTTAAAATTTTATTGGGGGAAAATATTGCATATTTTGTGTTTTTTTCCATAAAAAAAACACGGTTTTCCTTGACAAAAATGGCATACAACTTAAATCTTTAAAAGCGTTATATTGACAGATAGACCTCATGTTGATCTAGAGATTTAAACCTTGAATAATAATAATAATACTAAATAATGACACATTTGTAATATTTTTTTTGACCTTTTTAAGACTCCAATTATAATATAATCTCAAATATTCCACTTGAAAATTTTATTGGGGTAAAATATTGCATATTTTGTGTTTTTTTCCATAAAAAAACATGGTTTTCCTTGACAAAAATGGCATAAAACTTAAATCTTTAAAAGCGTTATATTGACAGATAGACCTCATGTTGATCTAGAGATTTAAACCTTGAATAATAATAATACTAAATAATGACACATTTGTAATATTTTTTTTGACCTTTTTAAGACTCCAATTATAATATAATCTCAAATATTCCACTTTAAAATTTTATTGGGGGAAAATATTGCATATTTTGTGTTTTTTTCCATAAAAAAACACGGTTTTCCTTGACAAAAATGGCATACAACTTAAATCTTTAAAAGCGTTATATTGACAGATAGACCTCATGTTGATCTAGAGATTTAAACCTTGAATAATAATAATACTAAATAATGACACATTTCTAATATTTTTTTTTACCTTTTTAAGACTCCAATTATTATATAATCTCAAATATTCCACTTTAACATTTTATTGGGGGAAAATATTGCATATTTTGTGTTTTTTTCCATAAAAAAACATGGTTTTCCTTGACAAAAATGGCATACAACTTAAATCTTTAAAAGCGTTATATTGACAGATAGACCTCATGTTGATCTAGAGATTTAAACCTTGAATAATAATAATAATACTAAATAATGACACATTTGTAATATTTTTTTTGACATTTTTAAGACTCCAATTATAATATAATCTCAAATATTCCACTTTAAAATTTTATTGGGGGAAAATATTGCATATTTTGTGTTTTTTTCCATAAAAAAACATGGTTTTCCTTGACAAAAATGGCATACAACTTAAATCTTTAAAAGTGTTATATTGACAGATAGACCTCATGTTGATCTAGAGATTTAAACCTTGAATAATAATACTAAATAATGACACATTTGTAATATTTTTTTTGACCTTTTTAAGACTCCAATTATAATATAATCTCAAATATTCCACTTTAAAATTTTATTGGGGGAAAATATTGCATATTTTGTGTTTTTTTCCATAAAAAAAACACGGTTTTCCTCGACAAAAATGGCATACAACTTAAATCTTTAAAAGCGTTATATTGACAGATAGACCTCATGTTGATCTAGAGATTTAAACCTTGAATAATAATAATACTAAATAATGACACATTTGTAATATTTTTTTTGACCTTTTTAAGACTCCAATTATAATATAATCTCAAATATTCCACTTGAAAATTTTATTGGGGGAAAATATTGCATATTTTGTGTTTTTTTCCATAGAAAAACACGGTTTTCCTTGACAAAAATGGCATACAACTTAAATCTTTAAAAGCGTTATATTGACAGATAGACCTCATGTTGATCTAGAGATTTAAACCTTGAATAATAATACTACTAAATAATGACACATTTGTAATATTTTTTTTGACCAAAACCTTTTGGGGTCCACAGGATCAAGTCTGAGTGGAGGCCTAAATGTATCTTTTTTATACATATATTGTATTGGTTTTTAAAATAAAAAATATCAAAATGGCCCCCGCTTGTTTTGATTTTTCAGTGTGCGGCCCTCAGTGGAAAACGTTTGGACACCCCTGGTTTAAAACCAATAAAATGCACTTTTGTGCATGATGTCACACAAGATATTTCAATAAGTGTCAAATAAAAATGAGCTGAAAATCAAATAGTGTATGTCCTTCACTATGTGGTAGGTTCCTGCGGACGTTATCTCCTTCTGTTGTTGACTATTTGTTTCATACGGTGTTGATGTAATGGTTGCTTGGGCATTTTGTGGGTGTGGCACCAAACGGAGATGTTGACATGCGGAGTTTCAAGCACTCTTCATTCTCTAGCGGGTGACTTTTCAAATCATGCTACAAATTAGCAGTGCTGCTACTTTTGTAGCAACGCTTTTGCCGCATACTTGACATACCGTATTTCCTCGAATTGGCGCCGGGAATATGGTATTCGCGTGCCTCTAATTACAGCCGGGTCAAACTCGTTTCGCAAAATAATTAGCGCATGCTTGGCACTTCCGCCGGGTCAAATATGAGTCATTAAATGACTCCCGCCTCCTGGTGGTAGAGGGCGCTAGTGATCCTTCTTGCGACTGCTGGTACTGCAGAAGACGGTGCTGCAGAAGAAGACAACAGCAGCAAGAGTGCGCAGCCATTGTTTTTACCATGGAGGATTACATATCTAAAACAAAACAGTTTTCTAAACTGGACTTTCAATCGAAGCAGGAGGTAACACTTAAAAGGAAGATCTCCATCGAGACAGAGAGACTTTTAAAACTGAAGGAAGACTTCTATATCGATGCTTTTCTTCATAAGGAGCTGGCATGGACTCATTTATAACTAAAGGTAAGACAATAATAACATTTTTTTTTATTAAATGTGCTTTTCATGATAAGGTAAGCGCCGGAGTGAGAAGAGGTTTTAAAATAATTAGCGCATGCATTGCCATCCCGCAGGCTTCTGGTAAACGCCGGAGTGACAGGAGGTTTTAAATTAATTAGCGCCCCTGCGGCTATTCAAGGAAATACGGTATTACGGTTGTCTGTTCAACATCTTCCCGCTTGAAGCCAAACCACCGCCAGACGATGGGCCCCCTGCTGTTTTTCTTGGGAATTAATTATTCCTTCATTTGTTACCAGATTGGCACCTTCTTCCTCTAGTATTACCACTCGCACCGCAGCTAACGTTACCCATGCCGCTACCTCTCTGCTCCGCGAGAGCGTATGACGTTGCACGCGCGACATTATGTGACGTATGTAAGAAGGTGCGCTTGTTTCATGTCTCTGTGAGAAGGAGAGACAAAGAAAGAGTGAGAAGAGCCTGTAGTGTAATGCCCGCAGTGTGAGAACGTATACTCCAATATCACCATATAGTCATTTTCTATATCGCACAGAGACAAAACCCGCAATATATCCAGTACATTCCATATATCGCCCAGCCCTACTTTGTAGTTTTTAAGGCTGCATGCCCCCCCCCCCCCCCCCAACCCCGGCCAGACTTGGGACACGCCTGTTCTAGAAGACGACGGCGTGCTCAGATACATCATTATGTAGCAGACATGATGTCCCCCTCACTGAGACGTGCAGAGGGTGATGAACCTCGCCTCCAGCAGCCACGAAGCCACTAAATAAATAATATTTCATAATCCTGCCCAAATCCTCTCATCACCATGACAACAGGCAGCAAGGACAAGGGGAGTCATGATTCATGGACACCTTCCTTTTTTTTTTTTTATGTATCTCATATTCATTCACTTTTTTTATGATTTGATTTGTCCGTTTGTGTGTTCCGGCGTATGACTCGATTGTTTATTATCGCACTTGTTTGTTTTGGAGAGGAATTCAATGCCGCGATTGAGGTGATGACCTCATGCGATGAAAGGACCTGTTGCTGGGGAACACTGTAGTTAACTGCAATTAAGTGTGTGTGTTCTTGTATTTCTACCCTTCTTGAGACGTCAACAAGGAAAAGTAGCTTCCATATGAGGAGGTGTGGACAAGTGATGACATAAATCATGGTCCCAATACGGAAAATCTAACAGAGAATGTCTCATTTAGGCCCTGGAAATTAGAGATGTCCGAAAATATCGGTCTGCCGATATTATCGGCCGATAAATGCGTTAAAATGTAATATCGGAAATTATCGGTATCGGTTTTTTTTATTATCAGTATCGTTTTTTTTTTTGTTGTTTTTTTTACTTTTTTTTTTATTAAATCCACATAAAAAACACAAGATACAATTAGTGCACCAACCCAAAAAACCTCCCTCCCCCCATTTACACTCATTCACACAAAAGGGTTGTTTCTTTCTGTTATTAATATTCTGCTTCCTACATTATGTATCAATATATATCAATACAGTCTGCAAGGGATACAGTCCGTAAGCACACATGATTGTGTGTGCTGCTGGTCCACTAATAATACTAACCTTTAACAGTTAATTTGACACATTTTCATTAATTACTAGTTTCTATGTAACTGTTTTTATATTGTTTTACTTTCTTTTTTATTCAAGAAAATGTTTTTAATTTATTTATCTTATTTTATTTGATTCATTTTTTTAAAAAAGTACCTTATCTTCACCATACCTGGTTGTCCAAATTAGGCATAATAATGTGTTAATTCCACGACTGTATGTATCGGTTGATATCGGTATCGGTTGATATCGGTATCGGTAATTAAAGAGTTGGACAATATCGGCATATCGGATATCGGCAAAAAGCCATTATCGGACATCCCTACTGGAAATATGTATCAATAAAGTACTGTAACTTTTCCTACTAAATGTATTATTTCTTTCTATTTTGGGAGAAAAAAAATATATGTACGCCATGTAATCGCAAATTATGTTCACTTAAATTTTGTCCGATTATGCAAAAATATATTGTAGCAGTATCACTGCTACACACTTCACAGGAGCCAGGCGTGCCAAGTCGAACAAAGTTTTAATGTACATAGATTATATCACAGGTCCGTATCCTCCTCCTCCCCTCCTGCTCCCGGCCGCTTACTGTTAAAAACAGATGATTAGATTAACACGTACAAATCTAATCACCTGCCAGCTGTGTCTCGCCGTCAGCACATGTTGACGGCGAGACACAGATGGTGCTCGTCCTCAGCACCATAGACAGAGGCGGTGACCTTTGCTCGTGCAGGCGCACTAGCCACACCTCCCTCCACGTATATGATCAAACATTCAAACCATTTTTTCAATAGAAATAAATACTACCAATAATGATTTCAAAGCAAGTTATCCATCAAATTGTGCAATGTAAAAGTAGCAATAGATTTCATGGTCAAATTGTGAAATGTACTGTGGTTTTTACAGCATTTTTCGCTTAATATAAAAAAACAGTACTTTTTTTACTGTAATAAACTGTGGTGCCGTTTTGGCTTTTACAGTAATAGATTCCACCACCATCTATCAAAATGAGGGTGGTCCCAAAAAGGAGGGATTTTCCAAATTGACTGTGTCGCTTTTAAAAGTGCTCCCCCTCTGGCCAACATATACAATAACAAGTGTGTGTAAGAAATTGAAATGCGCCCCTTTTGGCCAAAATTTATTAAAACAAATAAAATAAATATGTACAGTATATAGAGCACAGGTGTGGACCGCCTCTTCATTTTATTTGGCCCTCGAAAGCCTGGAAATAATATGTATCAATAAAGTACTGTAAATGTTCTGACTAAATGTACTTTGTTTTTATTTTGGGAGGGAAAAAAAATGTACTCCATGTAATCGCAAATGATGTTCACTTAAATGTTGTCTAAAAAATATATGATCAAACATTCAAACCATTTTTTCAATAGAAATTAATACTAATAATGATGATTTCAAAGCAAGTTATCGTGCAATGTAAAAGTAGCAATAGATTTCATGGTCAAATTGTGAAATTTACTGTGGTTTTTACAGCATTTTTCCTCTAAATATATAAAGCAGTACTTTTTTTTTACTGTAATAAACTGTGGTGCCGTTTTGGCATTTACAGTAATACACCCAAAAATCTACAGTTGTTTATTTGCAATAAAAAATTAATTTAAAAAACTGTAAAATGTTACTGTAAAATCAGTTTTTTTTTTACTTACAGTAAAAAACAAATTTAAAATTTACAGTAAAATTCTGGCAACTGAGCTGTCTTTTTTTTTTTTTTAACAATAAAAACAGCAATACTGTTTTTCCATTTACTGTAAAATACACTACATTTTGAGGTGAAATTATTGCAATTTACCATTATTTTTCTATTTGAAAAAAATCTACTAATAAAATGCATAAGAAAATAGTGTAATAATAGTATTCACTGTTAGAAGCGGCCCTCTGGGGCCAAACAGAACTGCCATGTGGCCCTCAGTGGAAACCACTGTTGTAGAGACATACTGTAATAACTTCAAGTAAATAAAGATTAAAAACCAATTACGAACAAAAAAATGAACTAAAAGCTTACCTTTTTTGTATTTGCATAGTATGTATATATCATTAATGTTGTAAATACACATCTTTATATATCTAAAACGGGTGGTCCTAAAGAGGGAGGCATTATTCTCAGGTCTCAAGAAGGTAACAAATACAAGAATGTGTGTAAGTCGGAGCAGGGAAACTCTTCCTGCTACTTCCCCCTGCTTCACCTCATGAATAATTCATGCATGGCTCCCTCCTCACAGGTATCCGGCCTCAGATAATGAACGGGCCCATGCACCCGCGCCCCCTAGTGGCGCTGCTGGATGGGCGCGACTGCACCGTGGAGATGCCCATCCTCAAGGACTTGGCCACCGTGGCTTTCTGCGACGCTCAGTCCACACAGGAAATACACGAGAAGGTAAGAGGTTTTTTTTTTTATCAACAGAGCTTGACTTATTTTTACACTTGCATAAGAACTTTTAATGAAGGCTTTTTTATCACCAGTTTGACCCTGGAGTCAAAGCACAAGAGGAGCTTTAAAGTCCTTGGATTAAGCGTCCAGCTCCCCTCTGGCTACAATGAATTTTTTTTTTTTTTTAAAGTCATATGGAAATTCCTGGCGATGCTAATCCACTGTGGTGAAGTTAATTCTGTTAGCGGGTTGTGACTTTAAGCCTGTTACTTCTTGCCTATGCTTCAAGGCTGAAGCTGTTTGATACACTCTTACTTATGCTGTAATGGCCACTGAAAAATAGCTCATGTTTGCCCGGTTACTTGTTGCTAGGCAGGATTCGTGAGGCAGACTTAATTACAACGCAGTAAGAAGGATTGGGAGTTTATTCCTTCACTTTGATATCACAGTGCTCTGTATTTATTATAAAACAGCATGTAACAAATACATATGTTGTGTAGGGATGTAAGGATAAACAGCATTAATGATAACCGCAGTAAAACTTCTGAAAAACCGCGATTCATCAAAACTCGCAGACCGACTAGCGCTCTATATACATATTTATTTTATTTTTTAAATTAATTTTGGCCAAAACGCTAACATGAAAACAAGATACATGAACATTTTTCCCCATTAAAAGACATTCCCCAATTTAAACGGACATATAAACTAGGGTTGTACGGTGTACCGGTACTAGTATAGTACCACGAAACTAATGAATCATAGTCGGTACTTTACCGTCTCTAATGGTTTTACAGAGGAGCATGTTCGGCAGCGCGCACACACAGAGTACTTACAAGCAGACACAGTGTGTAGACAGAAAAGGGAGAATTTATGCATTTTGGTGTGAAAAGTAAAGATAAAGGTGAAGTTATAACACTGAAACACCCTCGGGAAGAGGTGCTTTAAGACAGTGGTCCCCAACCTTTTTGTAGCTGCGGACCGGTCAACGCTTGAAAATTTGTCCCACGGACCGGTGGGGGTGGGGGGTGTATTTAAAAAAAAAAAAAAAAAATTTTTTTTTTTTTTTTTTTTTTTTTTTTACATAAATAAATACAATCATGTGTGCTTACGGACTGTATCCCTGCAGGCTGTATTGATTTATATTGATATAGAATGTATATATTGTGTTTTTTATTTTGATTTCATTAAAAAAAAAAAAACTTTTTTTTTTTTTTTTTTTTTTAAATTCTTGTGCGGCCCGGTACCAATCGGTCCGTGGACCGGTGGTTTTGGACCACTGCTTTAAGACAAGGCTAGCTAGATAGTGGCTAACGTCCATCCGCAGTGTTTTATCTACTTCTAAATCACTAATCCTGGCCTCCACGGCGACAAATTAAGTACGTTTCTTACAAGTAGCATTATCACTGGAGGACGAGGAATAGCTAAACATGCTTCACTACACACCGTAGCTCTCCGGCGTCACAATGTAAACAAACGCCATGGGTGGATCTACGCCTGACATCCACTGTAATGATACCAAGTACAGGAGCGTATCTAGTCGATACTACTATGATTACATCGATGTTTTTTATCGTAAAAAAATCATATTATATTTATAAAGTCAGTAAATACGTCCCTGGACACATGAGGACTTTGAATATGACCAATGTATGATCCTGTAACTACTTGGTATCGGATCCATACCCAAATGTGTGGTATCATCCAAAACTAATGTCAAGTATCAAAGAAGAGAAGAATAAGTGATTATTACATTTGAACAGAAGTGTAGATAAGACATGTTGAAACAGAAAATAAGCAGATATTAACAGTAAATGAACAAGTAAGTTAATAATCATATTTTTTTACAGTTTGTCCCTCATAATGTGTACAAAATAATAGGTGTATAAATGACACAATATGTTACTGCATACGTCAGCAGACTAATTAGGAGTCTTTGTTTGTTTACTTACTACTAAAAGACAAGTTGTCTATTTTATTTAAGGACTAAATGACAATAATAAACATATGTTTCATGTACACTAAGATTTTTTGTTCAAATAAAGACAATAATGACATTTATTGTGGTCACCTTTATTTAGAAAAGTATCGAAATACATTTTTTTACCGGTACCAAAATATTTATATATTTAATGTTTCGTTCTGCCAAGAAGGTATATTGTTTGTCAGTTTATTATACCTTTTTTCCGGGCTATAGAGTGCACAGGTATTTAAGCCGCACCCACCATTTTTAGAGGGAAAAAACAAGTTTTTACATATATTAGCTGCAGCAGTAGTAGACATACCGCTACAAAATATTTTGTAAATGTTTTTTTATATACCTTAATTGTTTCCCACCCGTGCCTGAAAGATGGCAGTAAAACGGGAAAAAAATCAAACAAAACAGAAGTCATCGTCATCAGCTGTGGAAGCTAGCTCTCCAATCCGCTAAACAGACTCAATAACTCCACAGTGACGTCTGGGTGAACTTACGAAACTGAAACAATACAAAAAGAATGCCATTATAAGTGTCAGGATCAAACACTGATGACATCTATTAAACAAGACAAGAAGCAAGGAATCAAACAGAGGCAGAATTCGAATTGTGCTCAATTGAGGAGAAACGTGTCAACCTGTAACCTCTGACAGTGTCACCCACGCTCTGGCGAAAGATTGTACGCCACCTCTTTTTTTTTGGACTTTCCCTGTTTACATAACATCTGTTTCTAAAGGAATGGGGAGTATGTAAACAGCCATTGTTTTCGGTCACATTAACACAAAAGAAAAAGATGCCTCGGGCCTGGGCAGGTCTTCAATGACAATAGATAACCCCCTCCCGTCTCCTCCCATCGTACACAATGGAATTTTCCAAGCCTATGCTTGGTGCAACAAAGGCAGCCTCTTGTCTGTCCATTGGGAACTCAGAGAACGGAAAGTTTTTTGATCATTTACATACAATTTTTCCGACAATAAGTTAATAGTACCAACACAGACACTCGTAAACGTGTTAGCATATTTTCTAGCTTGATGGCATTACGATAGCACGTACAAATATGCACAAAAACACTCCTGCAGACATCACACATGGGACAGCTTAGTAAGTAGGAATTGTTTTAGTTATATTGTAAAACTTAGACATGATGAATGAAGGATCCTTTTGAGCAGAAACGCTATGGACAAGTAGTAGACGTAACGGGATACAGGATAGGATAGGACTTTATGGTCATTGTAACAAGTACAATGAAACTGTTTACAGCACAAACCCGTTCAAGATGAGACAAACAAACAGTGTACAGGGTTACAGTACAGGAACGCTGATGGGTCGCCACAAGGCGCCCCGTAAAAGGTGGGAAAAAGGTAAAACGCTGGGGAAGAAGATGAGTAAAAAAATACAATCCAGACTGGGCTCCTAAGGGGGCCTAGTCTGAAGTGTGGGAAAAAACCTCCATGCCATGCACACAACATCAAGACAACTCGCAACAGGGGGTGGGGGGAGTTGGGGCCCTGGAGGTCGACTGCTGCTATGAAGCACTGCCAGCCGTCCATCACCCCGAAGTGGAATCAAGCGGTGGTGGAGGCGTGGGGTGGGGGAGGGGGTGTGTTTGTGTATATGCCCATTGTCTTGGGTGTGTTGATGTAGTGTCCATAGGCCTGGGGCCGTTCTGCATGCAAGCAAAAGTCAAAAGCGTCCAACATTGAGGAGTCCTCGGGGGATGTTTTCAGAACAGCCTGCTCCTGTTGTTGGAGCGTCGAGGCCATTCGAGGGAGTCAAATCGTAGATTAGGATTTTTGTTTTTCCGCGAGCCGACATTACAATGGCTTGTCTGTTCTATTCGTCCATATACTTCCGGGTTCAAGGTAGGAAACAGGAAGTACATTTAACGCTGCAGCGCACCTTTTCAGTGTCTTTGTCTTGTGTTTTATGAAAACTATTTGTTGAATACAAAACGTCACGGCAGTCAGCGAAGAAAAAGCCATGAATTATCCGCACCGTTTTATAAGACGCAGGGTGTGAAGCGTTGGAAAAAAAGTAGCGGCTTATAGTCCGTAAAATAGTTGTTTTTTTAAATAAAACTTGGTTAAAAGATTTCACTGATTGTGTGTCCCTCAGGTGCTGAACGAGGCGGTGGGAGCCATGATGTATCACACCATCACGCTGACCAGGGAGGACCTGGAGAAGTTCAAGGCGCTACGCATCATCATCCGCATCGGCAGCGGCTACGACAACATCGACATCAAGGCGGCCGGCGAGCTCGGTGAGACGCAGGATCGTTTTATTACGTCTAAATACTGCAATATAAGGAAGTGTGCTTAACATAGCAAAGTATTGTTGTGTAGTATATAATAACACACTACACTGTGGTGCATATTATTCAATACAATAGTGAAGTATTTAAACATGATGTTGTGTAGTATATAATAACACACTACACTGTGGTGCGTATTATTCAATACAATAGTAAAGTATTTAAACAATGTTGTGTAGTATATAATAACACACTACACTGTGGTGCGTATTATTCAATACAATAGTGAAGTATTTAAACATGATGTTGTGTAGTATATAATAACACACTACACTGTGGTACATATTCAATACATTAATAAAGTATTTAAACATGATGTGTAGTATATAATAACACACTACACTGTGGTGCGTATTCATTACAATAGTAAATTATTTAAACATGATGTTGTGTAGTATATAATAACACACTACACTGTGGTGCGTATTCGATACGATAGTAAATTATTTAAACATAATGTTGTGTAGTATATAATAACACACTACACTGTGGTGCGTATTCAATACAATAGTAAAGTATTTAAACATGATGTTGTGTAGTATATAATAACACACTACACTGTGGTTCATATTCAATACATTAGTAAAGTATTTAAACATGATGTTGTGTAGTATATAATAACACTACACTGTGGTACATATTCAATACAATAGTAAAGTATTTAAACATGTGTAGTATATAATAACACACTACACTGTGGTGCGTATTAGTCAATACTATAGTAAAGTATTTAAACATGATGTTGTGTAGTATATAATAACACACTACACTGGTGCATATTCAATACAATAGTAAAGTATTTAAACATGATGTGTAGTATATTATAACACACTACACTGTGGTGCGTATTCAATACAATAGTAAAGTATTTAAACATGATGTTGTGTAGTATATAATAACACACTACACTGTGGTGCATATTCAATACAATAGTAAAGTATTTAAACATGATGTTGTGTAGTATATAATAACACACTACACTGTGGTGCGTATTCAATACAATAGTAAATTATTTAAACATGATGTTGTGTAGTATATAATAACACACTACACTGTGGTGCGTATTCGATACGATAGTAAATTATTTAAACATAATGTTGTGTAGTATATAATAACACACTACACTGTGGTGCGTATTCAATACAATAGTAAAGTATTTAAACATGATGTTGTGTAGTATATAATAACACACTACACTGTGGTGCATATTCAATACATTAGTAAAGTATTTAAACATGATGTTGTGTAGTATATAATAACACTACACTGTGGTACATATTCAATACAATAGTAAAGTATTTAAACATGTGTAGTATATAATAACACACTACACTGTGGTGCGTATTAGTCAATACTATAGTAAAGTATTTAAACATGATGTTGTGTAGTATATAATAACACACTACACTGGTGCATATTCAATACAATAATAAAGTATTTAAACATGATGTGTAGTATATTATAACACACTACACTGTGGTGCGTATTCAATACAATAGTAAAGTATTTAAACATGATGTTGTGTAGTATATAATAACACACTACACTGTGGTGCATATTCAATACAATAGTAAAGTATTTAAACATGATGTTGTGTAATATATAATAACACACTACACTGTGGTGCGTATTCAATACAATAGTAAATTATTTAAACATGATGTTGTGTAGTAAATAATAACACACTACACTGTGGTGCGTATTAGTCAAAACAATGGTAAAGTATTTAAACATGATGTTGTGTAGTATACAGTGTTGGGTTAGTTACTGAAAACCAGTAACTAGTTACAGTTACTAGTTACTTTATTTCAAAAGTAACTCAGTTACTTACACCAAAAAGTAATGCGTTACTGTGAAAAGTAACTATTTAGTTACTTATATATATATATATATATATATATATATATATATATATGTATGTATGTATGTATGTATGTATGTATGTATGTATGTATGTATGTATGTATGTATGTATGTATGTATGTATGTATGTATGTATGTATGTATGTATGTATGTATGTATGTATATATATATATATATACTTTTTTTCTTCTTTTTTTTTTAAGGCCCCATTAATGCCCTTTTAGCCTTCATTTCAGTACTGTTATTGCACTGAAGAATAATACAATATGTTGATCAACTTGACCTGCATTTGCATCACTGAACTCTGCTAGGCAATGTGGGCTACATACAACACACAAAGACAAAGATATGTTTCAAAGGGCCGATTTGTTTCAGGCCAGAAGAAATTGACAAAACTATTTTAAATAACATACATAAGTAACAAACAGCATAATAACAACATAGCTGTAAACCAAGAAAGGCACACACTACATACACAAAGCCTAACCAGGCGTTTTTTTCTCTCAAGGAATTGTGAAATAAAATCATGTCTGAAGCCCAGAACACTTTACACATTTCCCCAGTTTTTAGTTTAGAGATAAGGAAAGATTGGCCTGGCCCACTAGCATCCCTCTTTATGTTTGTGAACTTTATAGTCTATACATTTAGAGTGATGTGATAATGAAACACTCTAGAAGTCTAGAATGAAAGAGTATATAAGAGAATTGACAGAGTGTGTACCTTCAGTGCGCAGTGCCTCGTTAAAATCCAGCTGCTGTTGCTTAGCAGGTGAAGTGTGTCTCTCTTTACTAGCTTCGTCGAAGCATGTCGCTTTTGTAACTGTTTCAGCAGATTTGAATTGCTAGGATAGGATCTTTGATCCAAGAAACAACTTACAGTACATTCAACTAAAATGTTCTTTTCTTTGTGGTCGACAAAAGAAAAGTATTGAGAATATCTCCATGTTAAGAAACTCGGCTTCGGGCTTCGCCATGATGTCTGGTTAGTAAACACAGACACGCCCACTCCCACACACACACGCACACACACACACACACACACACACAGACAGCGCGCCTTTTTTTTTGTCCCCCCTTCCGCAGCGCTGTAATAAAACACACTCAGATCCTCTCAGTTTCTAGCCGATACGACATAAAAAATAACGTAAAATAACGCAGTAACGCATCATGTATTAACGGTAACTGAGTTACTGAATATAAAAAATAACGCGTTAGATTACTATTTACCGCCGAAAGTAACGGCGTTACAGTAGTCCCAACACTGGTAGTATATAGTAACACACTCCACTGTAATAATGTATATTATTGAATAGAAGTGACATCTTCCTCCCCAGGCATCGCGGTGTGCAACATTCCCTCAGCAGCAGTGGAGGAGACAGCAGACTCCACACTGTGTCACATCCTCAACTTGTACAGGAGGAACACTTGGCTCTACCAGGCTCTGAGGGAAGGAACCAGGGTCCAGAGTGTAGAACAGATACGTGAGGTGGCCTCTGGTGCTGCCAGGATCAGAGGAGAGACCCTCGGACTCATCGGATTTGGTGAGTTACTACTACTACCTCTACTACTACTACCACTACTACTACTGCTGCTGCTACTACTACTACTGTAACTATGACTACCACTACTTCTGCTGCTACTACTTCAACTACTACTACTACCACTACTACTACTGCTGCTACTACTACTACTGCTGCTACTACTACTACTACTTCTACTACTACTACCACTACTACTACTGCTGCTACTACTACTACTACTACTACTACTACTTCTACTACTTGTACTTGTACTTGTACTTCTACTACTACTACTACTACTACTACTGCTACTACTGCTACCTCTACTACTACTACCACTACTACTACTGCTGCTGCTACTACTGCTGCTACTAATACTACTACTACTGTAACTATGACTACCACTACTTCTGCTACTACTTCTACTACTACAACTACTTCTACTACTACTACTACTACTGCTACTACTACTACTACTACTACTACTACTACTACCACTACTGCTACTACCACTACTACTACTGCTACTACTACTGCTACTACTACTACTGCTACTACCACTACTGCTACTACCACTACTGCTACTACTACTACTTCTACTACTACTACTTGTACTTGTACTTCTACTACTTGTACTTGTACTTGTACTTGTACTTGTACTTGTACTACTACTACTTGTACTTTGACGACGACTACTACGCTACTACTACTATTACTACTACTACTTCTATTACTGTACTACTACTACTACTTGGGTTGAGTTTTTCCTTGCCCTGATGTGGGATCTGAGCCGAGGATGTTGTTGTGGCTTGTGCAGCCCTTTGAGACACTCTTGATTTAGGGCTATATAAATAAACTTTGATTGATTGACTTTGGTACTTCTACTACTACTACTACAACTACTACTACTTGTACTACTACTACAAATACTACTACTACGACTACTCGTCCTACTACTACTACGACTACTACTACTTGTACTACTACTACTTGTACTACTACTACTACTACTTGTAGGACTACTACAACTACTACGACTACAACGACTACTACTTCTAATACTTCTAATACTATTACTTGTACTACTTCTACAACTACTACTACTACGACTACTCGTCCTACTACTACTACTTGTACTACTACTACTACCTGTACTACTACTACTACTACTACTACTTGTAGGACTACTACAACTACTACGACTACAACGACTACTACTTCTAATACTTCTAATACTATTACTTGTACTACTTCTACAACTACTACTACTACGACTACTCGTCCTACTACTACGACTACTACTACTACTACTACCTGTACTACTACTACTACTACTTGTACGACTACAACGACTACTATTTCTACTACTATTACTTGTACTACTTCTACAACTACTACTACTACTACGTATGTATGTATTATTTATTATTTATTACTAATCTTTAGTTTTTCATGAAGTTGTACTTGTGTTACTGCACTGCAACCACATCATTTCTTAATTGTGGGATCTATCCTATTTTATTTAAAAAAAAACGTGATGTTCACTCCTTTTTGATTTTGATAAAAACAGAAATAGTATTTTTTTTTTTTTTTTTTTTTTTGGACAAAAAAAATGTTATTTATTTAAATAAGTTGTATTTAATTATGAATAAAAAAATTGTAATTTTTTTAAAGAAAAGTGTTCATCCATCAGTTTTTTTCTAATTAAAATAATTTTTATTTTGTTATAATAAAAAAAAATGTAAATATATATTTGTTTCAATTTAAAAACTAATATTAAATGTAATATATATTTAACATATTATACAAAACACAAAAATAAATACATCTAGTTTTTTGAGAGGGTTTTGTACAACCACATCATTTCTCAATTGTGGGATGAATAAAAGTCTATCCTATCTTATAAAAAAACATGATGTTCACTCTTCTTTTTGATTTGGATAAAAACAGAAATAGTATTTATTTATTTTAATTTGTTTTATTTTTTTGTACTAAAATAAAAATAATGTTATTTAAATAAATTTTATTAAATTATGAATAAATAAATTGTAATTTTTTAAAGAAAAGTATTCATCCATTAGTTTTCTAATTTAAAAAATATATATTTTGTTAAAATTAATATAAATATATATTTTGTTTTAAATCTAAAAAATAATATACAATATAATATATATTCAATATATACAAAACACAAAAATAAATACATCTAGTTTTTTGAGAGGGTTTTGTACAACCACATCATTTCTCAATTGTGGGATAAATAAAAGTCTATCCTATCTTATTAAAAAAAACATGATGTTCACTCTTCTTTTTGATTTGGATAAAAACAAAAATAGTATTTTTTTTTTTTTTGACTAAAATAAAAATGTTATTTATTTAAATACATTTTATTTAATTATTAATAAATAAATTGTAATTTTTTTAAAGAAAAGTATTCATCCATCAGTTTTTTTTCTAATTAAAAAAAATTATATGGGAAAAAAAATATGTTTTATATAAATATATATTTGTTTAAATCTAAAAAATAATATGAGCAGCGGCTTCGTGCGAGCGCTCCTGGAAGTGAGGGCAAAAATACCCCTCAATTCAGTCAATTTCATGGCTGGCTCACAGCGTGTTCACCCCGTGATCACTTACGACCGACTTACAATTCTGGATGTGGAGAGATCGGGCCATTTTGGGCTGATAGATGCGTGTACGATGGACCTGCTCGCTAGCTTGGGAATTCTTCGCGAGCTACATCCAGCAGTGGCCTTTGAAGCAGCGGCATCGACTACCAGCGGAGACGGTCAGCGAAAGAGACGTAAGCGGTGCGCTCGGAAGCAGAAGCGGGGGTGTCGGGCGGGGCTAACAACAAAGCTAAATGCTTTGTTGTTAGCGGGGCTAACGAAAAAGCTAAATGCTAATCCACAAAGAAGCGCTAATAAGGAGTCTGTTAAGCTAGAACTAGCCAGCGCCAGGCTGGATAATCCCTGCACACATAGCAATTCTTCTAGAATAATATACAACTCACATAATGTTTTTTCTGCGTCAGAGGTGGACATGCATTTTACTGAGGTGGCAAACAATCTAAAAATTCCTGTCATATCAATTCCTAGATATGGTCGAAATTATTTAAAGTGCACTATGCATAATAAACGTAACATTATTAATATTGCTACTACGGATACTTTCAACAAAAACTCCTCAAAACAGCCCACTACCTATAATATGGGCTTTTTAAACATAAGGTCATTGTCTTCCAAAACGTTATTAGTTAATGAAGTCATCAGAGACAACAATCTTGATGTCGTTGGTTTAGCCGAGACCTGGCTCAAACCAGACGAATTTTTTGCGCTGGGTGAGGCGTCTCCTCCTGGCTATGCGGGAACGCATATTGCCCGCCCCATTAAAAGGGGTGGGGGTGTTGCACTAATATACAACAAAAACTTTAGCCTTACCTCGGACCTAAATAATAAATATAACTCGTTTGAGGTGCTCACTATGAGGTTTGTCACACCGCTGCCTCTCCACCTGGCTGTCATCTACCGGCCCCCTGGGCCCTATTCGGACTTTATCAATGAATTTTCAGAGTTCGTTGCTGATCTAGTGACGCACGCCGACAATATAATCATAATGGGAGACTTTAACATCCATATGAATACCCCATCGGACCCTCCATGCGTGGCGCTCCAGACTATAATTGATAGCTGTGGTCTTACACAAATAATAAATGAACCCACGCATCGCAACGGTAATACGATAGATCTAGTGCTTGTCAGGGGTGTCACCACCTCTAAAGTTACGATACTCCCGTACACTAAAGTAATGTCCGATCATTACCTTATAAAATTCGAAGTTCGGACTCATTGTCAACAAACTAATAATAATAATAATAACTACTATAGCAGCCGCAACATTAATACTGCCACAACGACGACTCTTACTGACCTACTGCCTTCAGTAATGGCACCATTCCCAAATTATGTGGGCTCTATTGATAACCTCACTAACAACTTTAACGACGCCCTGCGCGACACCATTGATATTGTAGCACCGCTAAAGCTAAAAAGGGCCCCTAAAAGGCGTACCCCATGGTTTACAGAAGAAACTAAAGCCCAGAAATTATCATGTAGAAAGCTGGAACGCAAATGGCGTGCGACTAAACTTGAGGTTTTCCATCAAGCATGGAGTGATAGTTTAATAACTTATAAACGCATGCTTACCTCAGCTAAAGCTAAATATTACTCAAATCTCATCCACCTCAACAAAAATGATCCTAAATTTTTGTTTAGTACAGTAGCATCGCTAACCCAACAAGGGACTCCTCCCAGTAGCTCCACCCACTCAGCAGATGACTTTATGAATTTCTTTAATAAGAAAATTGAACTCATCAGAAAAGAGATTAAAGACAATGCATCCCAGCCACAACTGGGTTCTATTAACACAAATATGACTGTATATACGACGGACATTGCCCTCCAAAATAGTTTCTCTCTCTTTGATGAAATAACATTGGAGGAATTGTTAAAATGTGTAAATGGGACAAAACAAACAACATGTTTACTTGACCCAATTCCTGGGAAACTTATCAAGGAGCTTTTTGTTTTATTAGGTCCATCAGTGTTAAATATTATAAACCTATCACTTTCCTCTGGTACTGTTCCTCTAGCATTCAAAAAAGCGGTTATTCATCCTCTACTCAAAAGACCTAACCTCGATCCTGACCTCATGGTGAACTACCGGCCGGTGTCCCACCTACCGTTTATCTCGAAAATTCTCGAAAAAATTGTCGCACAGCAGCTAAATGAACACTTAGTGACTAACAATCTCTGTGAACCTTTTCAATCCGGTTTCAGGGCAAATCACTCTACGGAGACAGCCCTCGCAAAAATGACTAATGATCTATTGCTGACGATGGATTCTGATGCTTCATCTATGTTGCTGCTTCTTGATCTTAGCGCCGCTTTCGATACTGTTGATCATAATATTTTATTAGAGCGTATCAAAACACGTATTGGTATGTCAGACTTAGCCTTGTCTTGGTTTAACTCTTATCTTACTGACAGGATGCAGTGTGTCTCCCATAACAATGTGACCTCGGACTATGTTAAGGTAACGTGCGGAGTTCCCCAGGGTTCAGTTCTTGGCCCTGCACTCTTTAGTATTTACATGCTGCCGCTAGGTGACATTATACGTAAATACGGTGTTAGCTTTCACTGTTATGCTGATGACACCCAACTCTACATGCCCCTAAAGCTGACCAACACGCCGGATTGTAGTCAGCTGGAGGCGTGTCTTAATGAAATTAAACAATGGATGTCCGCTAACTTTTTGCAACTCAACGCTAAGAAAACGGAAATGCTGATTATCGGTCCTGCTCAACACCAACATCTATTTAATAATACCACCTTAACATTTGACAACCAAACAATTAAACAAGGCGACTCGGTAAAGAATCTGGGTATTATCTTCGACCCAACTCTCTCGTTTGAGTCACACATTAAGAGTGTTACTAAAACGGCCTTCTTTCATCTCCGTAATATCGCTAAAATTCGTTCCATTTTGTCCACAAGCGATGCTGAGATCATTATCCATGCGTTCGTTACATCTCGTCTCGATTACTGTAACGTATTATTTTCGGGCCTCCCTATGTCTAGCATTAAAAGATTACAGATGGTACAAAATGCGGCTGCTAGACTTTTGACAAAAACAAGAAAGTTTGATCATATTACGCCTATACTGGCTCACTTGCACTGGCTTCCTGTGCACCTAAGATGCGACTTTAAGGTTTTACTACTTACGTATAAAATATTACACGGTCAAGCTCCTGCCTATCTTGACGATTGTATTGTACCATATGTCCCGACAAGAAATCTGCGTTCAAAGAACTCCGGCTTATTAGTGATTCCCAGAGCCCAAAAAAAGTCTGCGGGCTATAGAGCGTTTTCTATTCGGGCTCCAATACTATGGAATGCCCTCCCGGTAAAAGTTAGAGATGCTACCTCAGTAGAAGCATTTAAGTCTCATCTTAAAACTCATTTGTATACTCTAGCCTTTAAATAGACTCCCTTTTTAGACCAGTTGATCTGCCGTTTCTTTTCTTTTCTTTTCTACTCTGCTCCGGGGTGGACCGCTAGCCTGTCCATCAGATGGGGACATCTCTACGCTGCTGACCCGTCTCCACTCGGGATGGTTCCCGCTGGCCCCACCATGGACTGGACTTTCGCTGATGTGTTGGACTTTCACAATATTATATCAGACCCACTCGACACCGAGGATGTCGTTGTGGCTTGTACAGCCCTTTGAGACACTAGTGATTTAGGGCTATATAAATAAACATTGATTGATTGATTGATTGATTGATTGATTGATATAATATATATTCAACATATTATACAAAACACAAAAATAAATACATTTTGTTTTGTGAAAGGGTTTTGTACAACCACATCATTTCTCAATTGTGGGATAAATAAGTCTATACTATCTTATAAAAAAAAAAACATGTTCATTCTTCTTTTTGATTTAGATAAAAACAGAAATAGTATTTATTTATTTTTAATTTTTATTTTTTTGGACTAAAATAAAAATAATGTTATTTAAATCCATTGTATTTAATTCTGGATAAATAAATTGTCATTTTTTTAAAGAAAATATTTCATCCATCAGTTTTTTTCTAATTAAAAAAAATTATTTTGTAAAAAAAAAAAAAAGTTTAATATAAATATATACAGTATTTGTTTAAATCTAAAAAATAATATAATATATATTTAACATATTATCCAAAACACAAAGATAAATAAATTTCCTTTTTTGAGAGGGTTTTGTACAAAAAATAATTTTGCCTTTTGACTGAGGAAAAAATGCTGTATGGGTCAGGTGAAATCAATTAAAAGGCATGAAAAGTCTTCCTCCCAAACTTTAGGGGGCAGCATATTACCACCAACTAATTTACGGGGCAGATTTCCTTCTCAAACCTCTTAACACGCTACACTGCGCCCCCTACAGGTCGCGCAGGCCAAGCGGTGGCGATGCGGGCCAAGGCGTTCGGCTTCAACGTGATCTTCTACGACCCTTACCTCCAGGACGGCCTGGAGCGCTCGCTGGGGGTCCAGAGGGTCTACACGCTGCAGGACCTCCTCTACCAGAGCGACTGCGTGTCTCTGCACTGCAACCTCAACGAGCACAACCACCACCTCATCAACGACTTCACCATCAAGCAGGTGGGCCGCCCTGCTGGACGCGCGGCGCACTGCGGCGTGTGACGCTGACAAAGTGGCCGTTGATGTTTGCAGATGCGTCAAGGAGCCTTCCTGGTCAACGCGGCGCGAGGAGGTCTGGTGGACGAGAAGGCCTTGGCTCAGGCCCTGAAGGAAGGAAGGATACGTGGAGCCGCTTTGGACGTCCACGAGACAGAACCCTTCAGGTGGCAACTCTATTGTAACCAGAATGTACTTTCACTTTCACTTTCACTCTCCAGCCTTAATATAGACAAGTGGGGCAGCGATCCAACAGAGGGCGCTGTAGTGTTGATGTGACTCGGACCAAATATCCATGTACAATAATAATAATACAGTTTGATGTAATAAATCAAATATATATATATATATACAAAAGCAGTGAAGTTGCCACGTTGTGTAAATAATAAATAAAAAGAGAATACAACAAATATTTTTCAACTTATATTCAATTGAATAGACTGCAAAGACAAGATATTTCATGTTCACTCTGAGAAACTTCTTTTTTTTTTTTGCAAATAATCATGAACTTAGAATTTAATGGCAGCAACACATTGCAAAAAAGGCATTTTCACCACTGTGTTACATGGCCTTTCCTTTTAACAACAATCAGTAAAGGTTTGGGAACTGAGGAGACACATTTTTGAAGTGGAATTCTTCCCCATTCTTGCTTGATGTACAGCTTAAGTTGTTCAACAGTCTCCCTTCTCATATTTTAGCCTTCATATTGCACCACAAATTTTCAATGGTCTGGACTACAGGCAGGCCAGTCTAGTACCCGCACTCTTTTACTATGAAGCCACACTGTTGTAACACCTGGCTTGGCATTGTCTTGCGGAAATAAGCAGGGGCGTCCATGATAACAACATATGTTGCTCCAAAAGCTGTATGTACCTTTCAGCATTAATGGTGCCTTCACAGATGTGTAAGTTACCCATGTCTTGGGCACTAATACACCCCCATACCATCACACATGCTGCCTTTTACACTTTCACCCTAGAACATGGTTCTTTTTTTCTCTTTGGTCCGGAGGACACGACGTCCACAGTTTCCACAAACAATTTGAAATGTGGACTCGTCAGACCACAGAACACTTTCCCACTTTGCATCAGTCCATCTTAGATGAGCTCGGGCCCAGCGAAGCCGGCCGCGTTTCTGGGTGTTGTTGATAAATGGCTTTGGCTTTTGCATAGTAGAGTTTTAACTCGCACTTACAGATGTAGCGACCAACTGTAGTTACTGACAGTGGTTTTCTGAAGTGCTCCTGAGCCCATGTGGTGATATCCTTTACACACCGATGTCGCTTTTTGATGCAGTACCGCCTGAGGGATCCAATGTCCGTAATATCATGGCTTACGTGCAGTGATTTCTCCAGATTGTCTGAACTTTTTGATGATATTACGGAGCGTAGATGATGAAATCCCTAAATTCCTTGCAATAGCTGGTTGAGAAATGTTGTTCTTTAACAATTTGCTCAGGCATTTGTTGACAAAGTGGTGACCCTCGCCCCGTCCTTGTTTGTGAATGACTGAGCATTTCATGGAAGCTGCTTTTATACCCAATCATGGCACCCACCTGTTCCCAATTAGCCTGTTCACCTCTGGGATGTTCCAAATAAGAGTTTGACGAGCATTCCTCAACTTTCTCAGTCTTTTTTGCCACTTGTGCCAGCTTTTTTGAAACATGTTGCAGGCATCAAATTCCAAACGAGCTAATATTTGCCAAAAATAACAAAGTTTACCAGTTCAAACATGAAATATCTTGTCTTTGCAGTTTATTCTATTTGTATTTACCATTTACACAATGTGAAAACTTTACTGGTTTGGTATTTATAGAAAGTATTTCAACAAGCCGCTCTTTTCTCGCCCAGCTTCTCCCAGGGGCCTCTGAAAGACGCGCCCAACCTGATCTGCACGCCGCACACCGCCTGGTACAGCGAGCAAGCGTCGCTGGAGATGCGCGAGGCCGCCGCCACGGAAATACGCCGAGCCATCACGGGTACGTCACTGAGCGCGTGCGGACCGCGACGTCCCGCTCATTACCATGATTTGATTAACGTGGACCCCCCCCCCGACTTAAACAAGTTGGAAAAACGTATTCGGGTGTTACCATTTAGTAGGGGTGTAACGGTACGTGTACCGTATTTTTCGGAGTATAAGTCGCACCGGCCGAAAATGCATAATAAAGAAGGAAAAAAACATATATAAGTCGCACTGGAGTATAAGTTGCATTTTTTGGTTGGAAATGTATTTGATAAAAGCCAACACCAGGAATAGACATTTGAAAGGCAAATAAAATAAATAAATTGCCAGAAATAGCCAATTTGCTCAATTTACCTTTAACTCTATGTTATTATTAATAATTAATGATTTTTACACTTAATTGAACGGTTTAAAAGAGGGGAAAACACGAAAAAAATTCAATTTCGACTCCTTAAAATTCAACCGAAAAAAAGAAGAGAAAAACTTAAAAATAATTTATGGAACATCATTAGTAATTTTTCCTGATTAAGATTAATTTTAGAATTTTGATGACATGTTTTAAATAGGTTAAAATCCAATCTACACTTTGTTAGAATATATAACAAATTGGACCAAGCTATATATATAAGCTAAGTCTATCTGATAGCTCAGTCACAGCTCTTTTTATTACCAAATATGTGTTATATGTGTTTTATGTCGCACGTTTACACCAAGAAGAATTCCTAGTTTGTGAACCCGTTCTCAAACAATGGCAATAAAACTATTCTGATTCTGATTCTGATATTTCTAACAAAGACAAATCATTATTTCTTCTACAATTTCCAGAACAAAAATTTTAAAATAAATTCAAAAGACTTTGAAATAAGATTTAAATTTCATTCTACAGATTTTCTAGATTTCACAGAATAATTTTTTTAAATTTTAATCATAATAAGTTTGAAGAAATATTTCACAAATATTCTTCGTCGAAAAAACAGAAGCTAAAATGAAGAATTAAATTAAAATGTATTTATTATTCTTTACAATAAAAAAAAAAAATACTTGAACATTGATTTAAATTGTCAGGAAAGAAGAGGAAGGAATTTAAAAGGTAAAAAGGTATATGTGTTTAAAAATCATAAAATCATTTTTAAGGTTGTATTTTTTCTCTAAAATTGTCTTTCTGGAAGTTATAAGAAGCAAAGTAAAAAAATTAATGAATTTATTTAAACAAGTGAGAACCAAGTCTTTAAAATATTTTCTTGGATTTTCAAATTCTATTTGAGTTTTGTCTCTCTTAGAATTAAAAATGTCGGGCAAAGCGAGACCAGCTTGTTAGTAAATAAATAAAATTTAAAAAATAGAGGCAGCTCACTGGTAAGTGCTGCTATTTGAGCTATTTTTAGAACAGGCCGGCGGGCTACTCATCTGGTCCTTACGGGCTACCTGGTGCCCGCGGGCACCGCGTTGGTGGCCCCTGGTCTAAAGAATAGTGAACAACAGGCTGAATAAGTGTACGTTATATGAGGCATAAATAACCAACTGGTATGTTAACGTAACATATTATGGTAAGAGTCATTCAAATAACTATAACATATAGAACATGCTATACGTTTACCAAACAATCTGTCACTCCTAATCGCTAAATCCCATGAAATCTTAGACGTCTAGTCTCTTACATGAATGAGCTAAATAATATTATTTGATATTTTACGCTATTGTGTTAATCATTTCACACATAAGTCGCTCCTGAGTATAAGTCGCACCCCCGGTCAAACTATGAAAAAAACTGCGACTTATACTTATACATTAAACTTGAGGCAGTTTAATGTTGATTAACGTGGACCCCGACTTAAACAAGTTGAAAAACTTATGGGGGTGTTACCATTTAGTGGTCAATTGTACGGAATATGTACTGTACTGTGCAATCTACTAATAAAAGTCTCAATCAATCAATCAATCAAAAAAAGCACTTTATACGTAGAAAGGTTTTGTTAAGAAACCATTCTGAGCTTTATCTTATTTAGTTTTTATTTTATATATGTTGACCGGGCTTTCTGCTCCGCCGCTCCCAGTCTGTGGAACGCTCTCCCCGACCACCTGAGGGCACCACTGACTGTGGATGCTTTTAAAAAAGGCTTAAAAAGCCTTTTTTTTAAAAAAAAAAAAAAAATTTTTTAGTTATATGCATACTAGTTTTAGCTATTAGGCTGTTGTAGTTTTTATTTTTTATTATATATATATTATTTTGTAATACACTGTAGCACTTTGAGATTGTTTACTCAATATAAAGTGCTTTTTACAAATAAAATATATTATTATTATTATTATTATAACATGAACCCTGGCAATGGACCCTGTGTGTATATGTATGTTATGCCATTGTTTACACATTTGGTAAATAAATAACCCAAAAATTTATATTTTGTTGTTTTCTTACTGTACCGAAAATGAACCGAACCGTGACCTCTAAACCGAGGTATGTACCGAACCAAAATTTTTGTGTACTGTTACACCCCTACCATTTAGTGGTCAATTGTACGGAATATATACCGTACTGTGCAATCTACTAATAAAAGTCTCAATCAATCAATCAATCAAAAACCGTCCGTCCTGCAGGTCGCATCCCCGATAGTCTCCGGAACTGCGTCAACAAAGAGTTCTTCATCACCTCGGCGCCGTGGGGCATGATGGAGCAGCAGCAGCAGCAGCAGCAGACGCACCCTGAGATGAACGGCGCCGCCTACAGGTGAGAAGTGGCATGTCAGCGCCACAACTCTTGCTTGGCTGTGACTTGGAAAAGATGGCCGGCGTTTTGTTTCTTTTGTCCCCGACCGCCCTGGGATGGATCCACCTAACCTAACGTGATCCCCTGCGGGGTGGCGGGGTGTTGTTGACAGAACTGATTGGAGGTTTATTCTGTAACTACTTCTCTCACACAGCCGAGTGAACCAAACCATGGTGCACGCCATAGCCACAGGGGGCGTGCAGGACAAATTATATTCCTAATTCCTCTCACGCAGGTAAATCAATGATGATGATGATGAAGAATTAAGTAGTCGCTCCTAAAAAAAAAAAGTGCTGTCCTTCACCTTTTGTTTTGTGTACGACTTTTCCCTGCTTTGTACTAAAATATTGGGACAACTACCGTATTTTTCTTACTATAAAACGCACTCAAAATCATTTTTTCCCCCTCAAAAGTCGACAGTGCGCTTTACAACCCTGTTAATAATTCTGGTTGTGCTTACCGACCTCGAAGCATACTTGCCAACCGTGAGACCTCCGAATTCGGGAGATTGGGGGGCGGGGTTTGGTGGTAGCGGCGGGTGTATATTGTAGCGACGACGTGGCGAAGTCGGGAGAGTGGCTGTGCCAGCAACCTGAGGGTTCCTGGTTCAATCCCCACCTTCTACCGTCCTAGTCACGTCCGTTGTGTCCTTGGGCAAGACACGTCACCCTTGCTCCTGATGGGTCCTGGTTAGCGCCGTGCATGGCAGCTCCCGCCATCAGTGTGTGAATGTGGAAATTAGGGCTGCAACAACTAATTGATTAAATCGATTATAAAAATAGTTGGCGATTAATTTAGTCATCGATTCGTTGGATCTATGCTATGCGCATGCGCAGAGGCAATTTATTTTATTTTATTTTATTTTTTTTATTTTTTTTTTAAAATTTTATAAACTTTTATTTATAAACTGCAACATGTACAAACAGCTGAGAAACCATAATCAAAATAAGTATGGTGCAAGCATGCTGTTTTTTTGTTCAATAAAATACTGCAAAGGATAGAAATGGAGTTTGTCTCTTTTATCCGATTATTAATCGATTAATCGAAGTAATAATCGACAGATTAATCGATTATCAAATGAATCGTTAGTTGCAGCCCTAGTGGAAATAGTGTCAAAGCGCTCTGAGTTCCTTTAATAAAAAAAAAAAAAGGTAGAAAAGCGCTATACAAGTACAACCCATTTACCATTTAGCGTCCCGGAAGAGTTAGTGCTGCAAGGGGTTCTGGGTATTTGTTCTGTTGTGTTTATGTTGTGTTACGGTGCGGACGTTCTCCCGAAATGTGCTTGTCATTCTTGTTTGGTGTGGGTTCACATATTTGTAACACCAGCTATTTCAACTCATTCTGACCATTCCAGTCTTTTAACATTTTCCCAAAAAATCCCGCTTTTCCAGAAATTCCCAAATTTCAATGAAATTTCCATTGAAATGAATCGGACATTTTTCAAAGTTCCACAATTCCCACATTTTTCATTCGAATCAAACTGTTCCAACTCCAAAATATTCAGCCTGTTAGAAATTGTGTGCTTTCTTTAAACAATTTTTTTTTTAAATCCCGGATTTCCAAGAATTCCTTAGTTTTCAGGGACATTTTTCCCCATTCAAAATGAATTGTCCATTTTTTAAACTTCGCACATTTTTCAACCGATTCAAAACATTCCAACATCAACACGTTCCACTCATCCAGACCACAAGGAAGTCTTTTACATTTAGAAAATAATAATAATAATAATATGACTCCTTTAATGCGCCTTATAATCCGGTGCGCCCTATGGTCCGGAAAATACGGTAATTGATTTATTTATGTGTCCCAATATTTTTGTATTATTTGTGATTCTTAATTTAGCGAGGTGCCCTTTTATTTAAAAAAAAAAAAAAACCTTCTAGAACCCTCTTCATCATACACAGAGGTGTCCCTAATCCAATGGCCACATACTTGAAGTGTCCCTAATCATTTGTCTTGGGTCTCCACAGGTTCCCTCCCGGCGTGCTGGGTGGGGTCCCCAGGCCGATGGAGGGCCTGCTGCCCGGGGGGGTGCCCATGGTCCACCCAGGTAGCCAGGCCGCCTCCCCCAACCGGCCCCCCTCCAAGCACGGCGACCCCACCAGAGAGCACACGTGAGGGCCGAGACCCCACCAGCATGGTCCCTCCCTGGGGACGATGGAGGACACACAGATGAGACTGTCAAAGCCCCCCCCCCCTAACCCCCACCCCCCCCTTTCTGTCTTCTTGGACTGACAGGAAGTCCTTTTAAGGCTTTCCTGCCCCCCCCCCCCTTCATTGACAAAACGTGTTGTTATTTTTGTTGTGTTTCTGTTCTCTCTGCTAATGTTCCATGTTTTAGCTGCTGTGTCTCCCTCTAGTGGACGGATGCGTCATTGCACTTCCTTACTGCAGCAAATCGGCCTTTAAACTCGACAATGAAATGACGGCAATTGTTGGACACGTCACGTGACGTGACGACGCGTCACGTGTTCTGGATATTACACCGATATGGATTATTTTTGTCTTCCGTCGTTTTAATTTTTTTTTGGTCCGTTTGTGTTCACGTCCCACATTTTGAGTGCAGTTTGAGTGTTGAATGTTCTCATTTCCTTCTAGTTTCTTCAAATCTTAGCACTTTTTTTTTCTTTTTTTTTTTTCTTTCTGTGTTTTGTTTGTTGTACAAGAAGGTGAACATTAAATTACACGTGCAGCTGGAACAAAAACAAATAAAACGTGCTGTCCCGATTGATGTTTTGTAGTTTAACACTCGAGTGTTATTATTATCTTTATAAAAATAATAATAATAATAATTAGTAGAGATGCTTTAAAATGTAATATCGAAAATTATCGGTATCGTTTTTTTATTATCGGTATCATTTTTTTTTTTATCGGTATCGTTTTTTTGTTTTTGTTTTTTTATAAATCAACATAAAAAACACAAAATACACTTACAATTAGTGCACTAACCCAAAAAACCTCCCTCCCCCTTTCACACAAAAGTGTTGTTTCTTTCTGTTATTAATATTCTGCTTCCTACATTATATATCAATATATATCAATACAGTCTGCAAGGAATACAGTCCGTAAGCACACATGATTGTGCGTGCTGCTGCTCCACTAATAGTACTAACCTTTAACACTTCATTTGACTCATTTTCATTCATTACTAGTTTCTATGTAACTGTTTTTATATTGTTTTACTGTCTTTTTTTATTCAAGAAAATGTTTTTAATTTATTTATCTTATTTTATTTTATTAATTTTTTTAAAAGGACCTTATCTTCACCTTACCTGGTTGTCCAAATTAGGCATAATAATGTGTTAATTCCACGACTGTATATATCGGTATCGGTTGATATCGGCATCGGTAATTAAGAGTTTTGCAATATCGGATATCTGCAAAAAGCCATTATTGGACATCCCTAATAATAATAATAGATTTTATTTGTAAAAAGCACTTTACATTGAGTAAACAACCTCAAAGTGCTACAGTGTATTAAAAAAAAAAAAAAAAAAAAGATAATAAAAAATAAATAAAAATAAAATCTAGAACAGCCAAATAGTTACAACTAGTATGCATATATAAAATAAAAAAAAGGCTTTTAAAAAGAAGGGTTTTCAAGCCTTTTTTTAAATCATCCACAGTCTGTGGTGCTCTCAGGTGGTCAGGGAGAGCGTTCCACAGACTGGGATGCCATTGTTCGTAGCTTTGTCCTCGGAGGTTGGAGGAGCTCAGCCTGTCCGGAGCGGAGGTGTCGGGTGGAGGATTTGGGGGTGAGTAGTTCTTTGAGGTAGAGGGGGGGGGGGCGGGGGCATTTCCATGGAGGCACTGGTGGCATAATGTTTGATGTACAACTCTTGTATTGCATCACTTTAATATGGTGCAGATGTAACTAATAAGTCATAATTATTACCTCAGTGAAACATTTAGTGCCGTTTTTTAAAGCTACTAATAATTATTGTGCGGTTTATTTTTGTTTTTGTCCAATACTGTACTCTGTAGCGGATTTTTAAAAATTGATTAATGATTCAAGTAATAACCGTGGTTGTCAAACTACCACCATATTGACCACTATACATTAGCATAGTAGTCCTAAGGACTGATCAAAAACAAGGCTTTTTAAGTATATTTATTAATTGTGTCCACTGTAGAATTACACAGTTTGAACGGTAACATCTACTATTTAAATAAAAGTATTTTCCCCGAATTATATTTGAGTTATTCTAATTATATAATTTATGATGTATTCATCCTAAACAGGCAAAGCAGTGGTTTCCAAAGTAAAGTTCTAAGCAATTTTTTTTAACAGCACAATCATTAGCATTCTAATATTAGCATGCTAGGTTTTTTTTTGGTAAATTTTGCAGTTATACACTTCAGTGTCAAA
>NC_084739.1:69927469-69984969 GCF_033978785.1 Entelurus aequoreus
ACAAACAATAAACAACAGGAAGTAAGTCAAGTACAAACAATAAACAGGAAGTAGGTCAAGTACAAACAATAAACAAACAGGAAGTAGGTCAAGTACAAACAATAAATATGTGGAATAAAAGGAACAAGATAGGACGTCTAAAAATGAGAACTAGTGCGAGTCCACTTCTGAATAAAAAACAAAAAAGGGAAGTTGTCCCTTCTTCAAAACTCCATTTTAGATGTGATATTGGATAATCCGTGTGCAGAACAACTTTCCCAAACAATGGCTTTGTCCAAAAGACAACAATTTGGAAATGTGCTTAGTATTTGGAGTCAGTGTATGAACACATGAATGCTGCTGGTAGAAACATGCTTTGTACTTTCTCTCATGTCTGCCTCCTTCCTGGAGAAGCTCCTCACCAGTTTGTCCGTGTCAGGGAAAACAAGAACCCAGGTCACTCGTCCTCGTCCTCGTCCTCCTCCTCCTCCTCCTCCTCGCCGTCAGACAGCGAGGCGCAGGCTCGGATCTGCCGGTAGCGGTCCAGCCACTTCTCCACCATCTGCGTCACCAGTGGGTGGTCACGCCGCCGCGAGCTCTTCTGCAGCGCCACCAGGAGGCCGCCGTCCGTCACGCAGCAGTCCAACCATTCCCTCAGCAGCTTCTCCTGCTGCTCCTCGTTGCCCATCTGGAGAAACACCACCATCAGGTACAGTACCTACTTGCCATGTAAGTGCACTTATACACTTCTATACTTACACTTAACATGCGAGTACATGCTCTTATACAATGTCATACTTCCACTTAGTATTTGAGTACATACTTAACATGTAACTAAATGCATTTACACACTTTAATAGTTACACTTAGTATTTGAGTACATACTTAGCATGTAAGCACATACTGTAAGTAAATACACTTAACATTTGAGTACATACTTGGCATGTAAGCGCATACTGTAAGTAAATACACTTACACTTAACATTTGAGTACATACTTGGCATGTAAGTACATAGTAAGTAAATGCACTTATCCACTTCTATACTTACCCTTTAGTATGGAAGTGTGTAAGTGCATATATATATATATACATTATATATATATATATATATATATATTTACTTGCAGTATGTACTCAAATGTTAAGTGTAAGTATGAAAGTGTATTTACTTGTGTACATACTTAGCATGTAAGTACATACTTTAAGTAAATACACTTACACTTTTATACTTCCACTTAACATTTGAGTATACTTAACATGTAAGTAAATACATTTACACACTTTAATACTTATACTTAGTATTTGAGTACATACTTAGCATGTAAGTATGAAAGTGTATAAGTGTATTTACTTACAGTACGTACTTACATACTTACTTTACAAGTAAATACACTTAGCATTTGAGTACAAACTTGGCATGTGAGCACATACTGTAAGTAAATACACTTACACTTAACATTTGAGTACATACTTGGCATGTAAGTACATAGTAAGTAAATGCACTTATCCACTTCCATACTTACCCTTTAGTATGGAAGTGTGTAAGTGCATACACTTACAGTATGTACTTACTTGCTAAGTATGAACTATAATGTTAATTATAAGTATAAAAGTGTGTAAGTGTATTTACTTACAGTATGTACTCAAATGTTAAGTGTAAGTATGAAAGTGTATTTACTTGTGTACATACTTAGCATGTAAGTACATACTTTAAGTAAATACACTTACACTTTTATACTTCCACTTAACATTTGAGTATACTTAACATGTAAGTAAATACATTTACACACTTTAATACTTATACTTAGTATTTGAGTACATACTTAGCATGTAAGTATGAAAGTGTATAAGTGTATTTACTTACAGTACGTACTTACATACTTACTTTACAAGTAAATACACTTAGCATTTGAGTACAAACTTGGCATGTGAGCACATACTGTAAGTAAATACACTTACACTTAACATTTGAGTACATACTTGGCATGTAAGTACATAGTAAGTAAATGCACTTATCCACTTCCATACTTACCCTTTAGTATGGAAGTGTGTAAGTGCATACACTTACAGTATGTACTTACTTGCTAAGTATGAACTATAATGTTAATTATAAGTATAAAAGTGTGTAAGTGTATTTACTTACAGTATGTACTCAAATGTTAAGTGTAAGTATGAAAGTGTATTTACTTGTGTACATACTTAGCATGTAAGTACATACTTTAAGTAAATACACTTACACATGTATACTTCCACTTAACATTTGAGTATACTTAACATGTAAGTAAATACATTTACACACTTTAATACTTATACTTAGTATTTGAGTACATACTTAGCATGTAAGTATGAAAGTGTATAAGTGTGTTTACTTACAGTACGTACTTACATACTTACTTTACAAGTAAATACACTTAACATTTGAGTACATACTTGGCATGTAAGCACATACTGTAAGTAAATACACTTAACATTTGAGTACATACTTGGCATGTAAGTACATAGTAAGCAAATGCACTTATCCACTTCCATACTTACCCTTTAGTATGGAAGTGTGTAAGTGCAAACACTTACAGTATGTACTTACTTGCTAAGTATGAACTATAATGTTAATTATAAGTATAACATTGTGTAAGTGTATTTACTTACAGTATGTACTCAAATGTTAAGTGTAAGTATGAAAGTGTATTTACTTGTGTACATACTTAGCATGTAAGTACATACTGTAAGTAAATACACTTACACTTTTATACTTCCACTTAATATTAGAGTATACTTAACATGTAAGTAAATACATTTACACACTTTAATATTTATACTTAGTATTTGAGTACATACTTAGCATGTAAGTATGAAAGTGTATAAGTGTATTTACTTACAGTACGTACTTACATACTTACTTTACAAGTAAATAAACTTAACATTTGAGTACATACTTGGCATGTAAGCACATACTGTAAGTAAATACACTTACACTTAACATTTGAGTACATACTTGGCATGTAAGTACATAGTAAGCAAATGCACTTATCCACTTCCATACTTACCCTTTAGTATGGAAGTGTGTAAGTGCAAACACTTACAGTATGTACTTACTTGCTAAGTATGAACTATAATGTTAATTATAAGTATAAAAGTGTGTAAGTGTATTTACTTACAGTATGTACTCAAATGTTAAGTGTAAGTATGAAAGTGTATTTACTTGTGTACATACTTAGCATGTAAGTACATACTGTAAGTAAATACACTTACACTTTTATACTTCCACTTAATATTAGAGTATACTTAACATGTAAGTAAATACATTTACACACTTTAATATTTATACTTAGTATTTGAGTACATACTTAGCATGTAAGTATGAAAGTGTATAAGTGTATTTACTTACAGTACGTACTTACATACTTACTTTACAAGTAAATACACTTACACACAACATTAGAGTACATACTTCGCATGTAAGCACATACTGTAAGTAAATACACTTACACTTAACATTTGAGTACATACTTAGCATGTAAGCACATACTGTAAGTAAATACACTTACACTTAACATTTGAGTACATACTTGGCATGTAAGTACATAGTAAGTAAATGCTTTTATCCACTTCCATACTTACTCTTTAGTATGGAAGTGTGTAAGTGCATACACTTACAGTACATACTTACTTGCTAAGTATGTACTATAATGTTAATTATAAGTATACAAGTGTGTAAGTGTATTAACTTACAGTATGTACTCAAATGTTAAGTGTAAGTATGAAAGTGTATTTACTTGTGTACATACTTAGCATGTAAGTACATACTGTAAGTAAATACACTTACACTTTTATACTTCCACTTAATATTAGAGTATACTTAACATGTAAGTAAATACATTTACAAACTTTAATACTTACACTTAGTATTTGAGTACATACTTAGCATGTAAGTATGAAAGTGTATAAGTGTATTTACTTACAGTACGTACATACTTACTTTACAAGTAAATACACTTAACATTTGAGTACATACTTGGCATGTAAGCACATACTGTAAGTAAATACACTAACACTTAACATTTGAGTACGTACTTGGCATGTAAGTACATAGTAAGTAAATGCACTTATCCACTTCCATACTTACCCTTTAGTATGGAAGTGTGTAAGTGCATACACTTACAGTATGTACTTACTTGCTAAGTATGAACTATAATGTTAATTATAAGTATAAAATTGTGTAAGTGTATTTACTTACAGTATGTACTCAAATGTTAAGTGTAAGTATGAAAGTGTATTTACTTGTGTACATACTTAGCATGTAAGTACATACTGTAAGTAAATACACTTACACTTTTATACTTCCACTTAATATTAGAGTATACTTAACATGTAAGTAAATACATTTACAAACTTTAATACTTACACTTAGTATTTGAGTACATACTTAACATGTAAGTATGAAAGTGTATAAGTGTATTTACTTACAGTACATACATACTTACTTTACAAGTAAATACACTTACACACAACATTTGAGTACATACTTCGCATGTAAGCACATACTGTAAGTAAATACACTTACACTTAACATTTGAGTACATACTTAGCATGTAAGCACATACTGTAAGTAAATACACTTACACTTAACATTTGAGTACATACTTGGCATGTAAGTACATAGTAAGTAAATACACTTACACTTAACATTTGAGTACATACTTGGCATGTAAGTACATAGTAAGTAAATGCTTTTATCCACTTCCATACTTACCCTTTAGTATGGAAGTGTGTAAGTGCATACACTTACAGAACATACTTACTTGCTAAGTATGTACTATAATGTTAATTATAAGTATACAAGTGTGTAAGTGTATTAACTTACAGTATGTACTCAAATGTTAAGTGTAAGTATGAAAACGTATTAGTGTATTTACTTGTGTACATACTTAGCATGTAAGTACAAACTGTAAGTAAATACACTTACACTTTTATACTTCCACTTAATATTAGAGTATACTTAACATGTAAGTAAATACATTTACAAACTTTAATACTTACACTTAGTATTTGAGTACATACTTAGCATGTAAGTATGAAAGTGTATAAGTGTATTTACTTACAGTACATACATACTTACTTTACAAGTAAATACACTTAACATTTGAGTACATACTTGGCATGTAAGCACATACTGTAAGTAAATACACTAACACTTAACATTTGAGTACGTACTTGGCATGTAAGTACATAGTAAGTAAATGCACTTATCCACTTCCATACTTACCCTTTAGTATGAAAGTGTGTAAGTGCATACACTTACAGTATGTACTTACGTGCTAAGTGTGCCCTCAAAGGTTCAGTGTAAGTACGGAAGTGCACGAGTTGCGGCACAGATATAGTCCTCACCTCCTGCGCTGACAGGAAGTGGATGTGAAGCAGCTTCCTCTCGCTGTCCACCAGCGGCAGGAAGGTGACGGTGACGTCGTCGTCCGTGTTGAGGTTGGCGCCCGCGCCGCGATTGTCGAAGCCGTCGTTCTCCATGGCCACCAGCGCCGAGAAGTGTCCGCGCGTGTAGCCCAGGGCGATGGGACTCTTCCAGCAGAAGCTCTGCTCCCACAGGAGGGGCAGGTACACACCTGGAACAAACACACCCTCAACACTTTGCTTTTTGCACCACCTTGGATGGAGTTCAAGTGGAAATCTCTCCTTGGTACGGGTGTAACGGTAGGGGTGTAATCTCTCCTTGGTACGGGTGTAACGGTAGGGGTGTAATCTCTCCTTGGTACGGGTGTGACGGTAGGGGTGTAATCTCTCCTTGGTACGGGTGTGACGGTAGGGGTGTAATCTCTCCTTGGTAGGGGTGTAATCTCTCCTTGGTACGGGTGTAACGGTAGGGGTGTAATCTCTCCTTGGTACGGGTGTAACGGTAGGGGTGTAATCTCTCCTTGGTACGGGTGTGACGGTAGGGGTGTAATCTCTCCTTGGTAGGGGTGTAATCTCTCCTTGGTACGGGTGTAACGGTAGGGGTGTAATCTCTCCTTGGTACGGGTGTAGTCTCTCCTTGGTACGGGTGTAACGGTAGGGGTGTAATCTCTCCTTGGTACGGGTGTGACGGTAGGGGTGTAATCTCTCCTTGGTACGGGTGTAACGGTAGGGGTGTAATCTCTCCTTGGTACGGGTGTGACGGTAGGGGTGTAATCTCTCCTTGGTAGGGGTGTAATCTCTCCTTGGTACGGGTGTAACGGTAGGGGTGTAATCTCTCCTTGGTACGGGTGTAACGGTACACAAAAGTTTCGGTTCGGTGCGTACCTCGGTTTAGAGGTCACGGTTCGGTTCATTTTCGGTATATACATTTTTTTGGTTATTTATTTACCAAATGTGTAAACAATGGCATAACATACATATACACACGGGGTCCTTGGCCCATAAACTGCCAAGATACCTGTGGCGGTGGGGGCGTGGCTATGGGCGTCGTCACCATGACATCATCGAGTAATTTGCATAATTTACTACAATGATATGATTTTCTCTAAAAAGGCTCCAAAAATGTATACTTACTAATGAATAATAACAGTTTTGTTTTAAACGTCCATCCATTTTACAATATAATTACAACACTTTATGTACATATATATATACAGATTTGAACAATAAGTTATTCACTGAAATATATTTATTAATTGTGGTTCTTACAAAAAATATATCTTATAAAAATATAAAAGCTAAAATGTCTCTTAAAGCTCTGCCCCTTTAATTAGTGCATACTAAATAATTTAACTTTTACTACTACAACCCTATTATTTACCAGCAACATAAAGTGAAACAGAGGCAGAGGTGTCCTGCCACAGTCAGTAACAAATAAACAGAAAACAGTAGTGGTCAAATACAAATAAGGCAACAAGAGAAGTATCCTACACTTCTCTTTTGTAAAGTAAATCTGAACAAGCCGATACGGGCATCTACATCAACTATATGATTTGCCTCAAAAGCTGGACAGGACAAAAAAAAAAAAAATAATAATAATTATTTCGTGGCGGGCCGCCACAAATAAATGAATGTGTGGGAAACACTGAGTTAAGCACGATGCTATCACGTTAGCTCCGTAGCTAAAGTGTTTCGCCGATGTATTGTCGTGGAGATAAAAGGCACTGAATGTCCATTTCGCGTTCTCGACTCTCATTTTCAAGAGGATATAGTATCCCAGGTGGTTTAAAATACAAATCTGTGATCCACAATAGAAAAAGGAGAGAGTGTGGAATCCAATGAGCCAGCTTGTACCTAAGTTACGGTCAGAGCGAAAAAAGATATGTCTTGCACTGCATTCTAGTCCTTCACTCTCACGTTCCTCATCCACGAATCTTTCATCCTGGCTCAAATTAATGGGGTAATCGTCGCTTTCTCGGTCCGAATTGTTCTCGCTGCTGGTGTAAACAATGTGCAAATGTGAGGAGCCTTTCACGCTACTTCCGGTACAGGCAAGGCTTTTTTTTTATCAGCGAGCAAAAGTTGCGAACTTTATCGTCAATGTTCTCTACTAAATCCTTTCAGCAAAAAATATGGCAATATCGCGAAATGATCAAGTATGACACATAGAATGGATCTGCTATCCCCGTTTGAATAAAAAAAATGTCATTTCAGTAGGCCTCTAAACGTCCATGCAGAGAGGGAAACCACCACTAAAAGTGTATTTATTAAACAGTTATTAAGCAGTAGCACAAACATTCATGTCATTTCCAAAACAGAAAGTGCAAGATTGTCAGAGACATTTTAAAACAAGCTATGAGTGCACTTTTGTGCATGATGTCACTAAGATGACATTTCAAAACACTCAATTAAAGTGCACTTTTTGTACAGAACGCCACTACAATAGTTTAAAACTAATAAAGTGCACTTTTGTGCATGATGTCACACAAGATATTTCAATAAGTGTCCAATAAATGTAGCTGAAAATCAAATAGTGTATGTCCTTCACTATGTGGTAGGTTCCTGCGGACGTTATCTCCTTCTGTTGTTGACTATTTCTTTCATACGGTGTTGATGTGGAAACGGTTGCTTGGGCATTTTGTGGGTGTGGCACCGAACGGAGATGTTGACATGCGGAGTTTCAAGCACTCTTCATTCTCTAGCGGGTGACTTTTTAAATGATGCTACAAATTAGCAGTGCTGCTACTTTTTGTAGCAACGCTTCAGCCGCATACTTGACATATTACGCTTGTCCGTTCGACGTCTTCCCGCTTGAAGCCAAACCACCGCCAGACGATGGACCCCCTGCTGTTTTTCTTGGGAATTAATTCTTCCTTCATTTGTTACCAGATTGGCACCTTCTCTCTCTCGTATTACCACTCCGCTAGCATCACAACGTTACCCGTTACGCTACTTGTGTATGACGTTGCACACGTGACAGCATGTGACGTATGTAAGAAGGTGCGCTTGTTTCATGTCTCTGTGAGAAAGAGTGAGAAGAGCCTGGAGTGTAACTAAAAGCAACTGCGTGAGAACGTACACTCCAATATCACCATATAGTCATTTTCTGTATCGCATTGAGACAAACCCGCGATATATCCAGTACATTCCATGTATCGCCCAGCCCTACCTGGGAATTGACACCAGTACCAATGTTTCGATACTTTTTGTACCTACAAGCAACTAACTAGTTGGTGCAGACGTGGTATCACTGTGGCTAGTACTGCACGTTCAACACACTCAAACAGGAAGTGCTCACCTTGAAAGCGAGTGTACCCCAGCGTTTCCCCACGGAAACTTTTGTAATACTTGACTCCGTAGACGATGATGGGCCTGCGAAGAATGTGTGCAAGAACGAAGATGTGCGTCTGCTCCAAGCTGGATCCTGGCTGTGAAGGAAAACGCAAAACATGTCAAAATAAAACAGGAACTTATTAGTGAGCGGCTTCTTGCGTCGTCATGACAGCCACTTTGTAGCGCACATGAGCTCACCTGACTTGCCAGCGAGAGGATAAACGCCCAGTCTTCCTGCCACTGCTCCTCCTGGAGGGAAAAGTGCAAACCGAAACTTTGGGAATACCAGGACTCCCACTCCTTCCAGCGTGTGTAGAACCTGCACACACCATCTCTTGTCACTTCCCTTCATTTGGCTCTTCAATCAAGGTGTTCCATGGAGATCAGGAGTGCTCAAACCGCGTGACTTGGGGGCCGCAGATAGATACATACATAGATTATATATTTTAAATCTTCATACCTGTGTTTTTAGATGTGTGTACATGTGTTTTAGTTCTTCATACGTGTGTTTTAGATCCACGTACATTTGTTTTAGATCTTCATACATTTGTTTTAGATCTTCATACGTGTGTTTTAGATCTTCATACATATTTTAGATCTTCATACGTGTGTTTTAGATCTTCATACGTATTTTAGATCTTCATACGTGTGTTTTAGTTCTTCATACGTGTGTTTTAGATCCACGTACATTTGTTTTAGATCTTCATACATTTGTTTTAGATCTTCATACGTGTGTTTTAGATCTTCATACGTATTTTAGATCTTCATACGTGTGTTTTAGTTCTTCATACGTGTGTTTTAGATCCACGTACATTTGTTTTAGATCTTCATACATTTGTTTTAGATCTTCATACGTGTGTTTTAGATCTTCATACGTATTTTAGATCTTCATACGTGTGTTTTAGTTCTTCATACGTATTTTAGATCTTCATACGTGTGTTTTAGTTCTTCATACGTGTGTTTTAGATCTACGTACATTTGTTTTAGATCTTCATACGTTTGTTTTTAGATCTTTATACGTGTTTTAGATCTTCATACGTGTGTTAGATCTTCATACGTGTGTGTTAGATCTTCATACGTGTGTTTTAGATCTTCATACATGTGTTTTAGATCTCCATACGTGTGTTTTAGATCCACATATGTGTGTTTTAGATCTTCATACGTTTGTTTTAAATCTTCATACGTGTGTTTTAGATCTTTATACGTGTGTTTTAGATCTTCATGTGTGTTTTAGATCTTCATACGTGTGTTTTAGATCTTCATACATTTGTTTTAGATCTTCATACGTATTTTAGATCTTCATACGTGTGTTTTAGTTCTTCATACGTATTTTAGATCTTCATACGTGTGTTTTAGTTCTTCATACGTGTGTTTTAGATCTACGTACATTTGTTTTAGATCTTCATACGTTTGTTTTTAGATCTTTATACATGTTTTAGATCTTCATGTGTGTTAGATCTTCATACGTGTGTTTTAGATCTTCATACGTGTGTTTTAGATCTTCTTCATACGTGTGTTTTAGATCTTCATACGTGTGTTTTAGATCTTCATACGTGTGTTTTAGATCTTCATACGTGTGTTTTAGATCCACATACGTGTGTTTTAGATCCTCATACGTTTGTTTTAGATCTTCATACGTGTGTTTTAGATCTTCATACGTGTGTTTTAGATCTTCATACGTGTGTTTTAGATCTTCATACGTGTGTTTTAGATCTTCATACATGTGTTTTAGATCTTCATACGTGTGTTTTAGATCTTTATAAGTGTGTTTTAGATCTTCATGTGTGTTTTAGATCTTCATGTGTGTTTTAGAGCTTCATACATGTGTTTTAGATCTTCATACGTATTTTAGATCTTCATACGTGTATTTTAGTTCTTCATACGTATTTTAGATCTTCATACGTGTGTTTTAGTTCTTCATACGTGTGTTTTAGATCTACGTACATTTGTTTTAGATCTTCATACGTTTGTTTTTAGATCTTTATACGTGTTTTAGATCTTCATACGTGTGTTAGATCTTCATACGTGTGTTTTAGATCTTCATACGTGTGTTTTAGATCTTCATACGTGTTTCAGATCTTCATACGTGTGTTTTAGATCTTCATACGTGTGTTTTAGATCCACATACGTGTGTTTTAGATCTTCATACGTTTGTTTTAGATCTTCATACGTGTGTTTTAGATCTTCATACGTTTGTTTTAGATCTTCATACGTGTGTTTTAGATCTTCATACGTGTGTTTTAGATCTTCATACATGTGTTTTAGATCTTCATACGTGTGTTTTAGATCTTTATACGTGTGTTTTAGATCTTCATGTGTGTTTTAGATCTTCATGTGTGTTTTAGAGCTTCATACATGTGTTTTAGATCTTCATACGTATTTTAGATCTTCATACGTGTATTTTAGTTCTTCATACGTATTTTAGATCTTCATACGTGTGTTTTAGTTCTTCATACGTGTGTTTTAGATCTACGTACATTTGTTTTAGATCTTCATACGTTTGTTTTTAGATCTTTATACGTGTTTTAGATCTTCATACGTGTGTTAGATCTTCATACGTGTGTTTTAGATCTTCATACGTGTGTTTTAGATCTTCATACGTGTTTCAGATCTTCATACGTGTGTTTTAGATCTTCATACGTGTGTTTTAGATCCACATACGTGTGTTTTAGATCTTCATACGTTTGTTTTAGATCTTCATACGTGTGTTTTAGATCTTCATACGTTTGTTTTAGATCTTCATACGTGTGTTTTAGATCTTCATACGTGTGTTTTAGATCTTCATACGTGTGTTTTAGATCTTTATACGTGTGTTTTAGATCTTCATGTGTGTTTTAGATCTTCATGTGTGTTTTAGAGCTTCATACATGTGTTTTAGATCTTCATACGTATTTTAGATCTTCATACGTGTATTTTAGTTCTTCATACGTATTTTAGATCTTCATACGTGTGTTTTAGTTCTTCATACGTGTGTTTTAGATCTACGTACATTTGTTTTAGATCTTCATACGTTTGTTTTTAGATCTTTATACGTGTTTTAGATCTTCATACGTGTGTTAGATCTTCATACGTGTGTTTTAGATCTTCATACGTGTGTTTTAGATCTTCATACGTGTGTTTTAGATCTTCATACGTGTGTTTTAGATCCACATACGTGTGTTTTAGATCTTCATACGTTTGTTTCAGATCTTCATACGTGTGTTTTAGATCTTCATACGTGTGTTTTAGATCCACATACGTGTGTTTTAGATCTTCATACGTTTGTTTTAGATCTTCATACGTGTGTTTTAGATCTTCATACGTTTGTTTTAGATCTTCATACGTGTGTTTTAGATCTTCATACGTGTGTTTTAGATCTTCATACATGTGTTTTAGATCTTCATACGTGTGTTTTAGATCTTTATACGTGTGTTTTAGATCTTCATGTGTGTTTTAGATCTTCATGTGTGTTTTAGAGCTTCATACATGTGTTTTAGATCTTCATACGTATTTTAGATCTTCATACGTGTATTTTAGTTCTTCATACGTATTTTAGATCTTCATACGTGTGTTTTAGTTCTTCATACGTGTGTTTTAGATCTACGTACATTTGTTTTAGATCTTCATACGTTTGTTTTTAGATCTTTATACGTGTTTTAGATCTTCATACGTGTGTTAGATCTTCATACGTGTGTTTTAGATCTTCATACGTGTTTCAGATCTTCATACGTGTGTTTTAGATCTTCATACGTGTGTTTTAGATCCACATACGTGTGTTTTAGATCTTCATACGTTTGTTTTAGATCTTCATATGTGTGTTTTAGATCTTCATACGTTTGTTTTAGATCTTCATACGTTTGTTTTAGATCTTCATACGTGTGTTTTAGATCTTCATACGTGTGTTTTAGATCCACATACGTGTGTTTTAGATCTTCATACGTTTGTTTTAGATCTTCATACGTGTGTTTCACATCTTCATACGTGTGTTTTAGATCTTTATACGTGTGTTTTAGATCTTCATATGTTTTAGATCTTCATACATTTGTTTTAGATCCACATACGTGTTTTAGATCTTCATACGTGTGTTTTAGATCTTCATACGTGTGTTTTAGATCCACATACGTGTGTTTTAGATCTTCATACGTTTGTTTTAGATCTTCATACGTTTGTTTTAGATCTTCATACGTGTGTTTTAGATCTTCATACGTGTGTTTTAGATCCACATACGTGTGTTTTAGATCTTCATACGTTTGTTTTAGATCTTCATACGTGTGTTTTAGATCTTTATACGTGTGTTTTAGATCTTCATATGTGTTTTAGATCTTCATACATTTGATTTAGATCCACATACGTGTTTTAGATCTTCATACGTGTGTTTTAGATCTTTATACGTGTGTTTTAGATCTTCATATGTGTTTTAGATCTTCATACATTTGATTTAGATCCACATACGTGTTTTAGATCTTCATACGTGTGTTTTAGATCTTCATACGTGTGTTTTAGATCTTCATACGTGTGTTTTAAGTTGTCTGTCTGTCCCTAACCAGAAAGAACCTGTCTGTCTACTTACACCTGAATTTTGTGAGCGTGTAATACAACGTGTGCGTTGTACATTCAGAAGTGTGTGTGTGTGTGTGTGTGTGTGTGTGTGTGTGTGTGTGTGTTTGTGTGTATAATACAATCTGCGTGTCTAATGTGTGCCTACATTTAACCAACCAGGCCATTTAAACCAATCAGAAACCAGGTACAGCTGAGGTGTGAGAGAGACACTAAGAGTCACCTTACCTTGTTTCTGATTGGTTTAAATTGTGTAGCGTCTTCCATGGTTGCTTCACAGTGGATTGAGGACTCGGTCTGGGATTGGTTAGTTCCATCAGTCTGTACAGCACGTGAAGGTGTAAGTAGAGTTGTCTGTAACTCCTCCTTGCCTTTCCTTACACTCACCACTAGTGGGCGCCTTGCAGCCATTGCTCATGTTATTGAAGTCAACAACCGTGGACCACACTCCAACACTTGCTCAGACCTGCCAAACTGCACACAATTTAACCCCTTTTTACACCTTTATTCCCCATTCACTACTCTATATATTTCTTTTAATAATAATAAACTTTGTTTTTTGCAGCTTGGTGTAGTTTGAGTGACTGACTGATTGATGGAACTAACCAATCCCAGACCGAGTCCTCAACTTACTGTGAACCAACCATGGAAGACACTACACAACTTAAACCAGGGGTCACCAACGCGGTGCCCGCGGGCACCAGGTAGCCCGTAAGGACCAGATGAGTAGCCCGCTGGCCTGTTCTAAAAATAGCTCAAATAGCAGCACTTACCAGTGAGCTGCCTCTATTTTTTAAATTGTATTTATTTACTAGCAAGCTGGTCTCGCTTTGCCCGACATTTTTAATTCTAAGAGAGACAAAACTCAAATAGAATTTGAAAATCCAAGAAAATATTTTAAAGACTTGGTCTTCACTTGTTTAAATAAATTCATTATTTTTTTTACTTTGCTTCTTATAACTTTCAGAAAGACAATTTTAGAGAAAAAATACAACCTTAAAAATGATTTTAGGATTCTTAAACACATATACCTTTTTACCTTTTAAATTCCCTCCTCTTCTTTCCTGACAATGTAAATCAATGTTCAAGTAAACCTATTTTTTTTTATTGTAAAGAATAATAAATACATTTTAATTTAATTCTTCATTTTAGCTTCTGTTTTTTCGACAAAGAATATTTGTGAAATATTTCTTCAAACTTATGATTAAAATTCAAAAAAATTATTCTGGCAAATCTAGAAAATCTGTAGAATGAAATTTAAATCTTATTTCAAAGTCTTTTGAATTTCTTTTAAAAATTTTGTTCTGGAAAATCTAGAAGAAATAATGATTTGTCTTTGTTAGAAATATAGCTTGGTCCAATTTGTTATATATTCTAACAAAGTGTAGATTGGATTTTATCCTATTTAAAATATGTCATTAAAATTGTAAAATTAATCTTAATCAGGAAAAATTACTAATGATGTTCCATACATTCTTTTTTTAAGTTTTTCTCTTCTTTTTTTTGGTTGAATTTTGAATTTTAAAGAGTCGAAATTGAAGATAAACTATGTTTCAAAATGTAATTGTCATTTTTTTCGTGTTTTCTCCTCTTTTAAACCGTTCAATTAAGTGTAAATATAATTAATTATTAATAATAACATAGAGTTACAGGTAAATTGAGCAAATTGGCTATTTCTGGCAATTTATTTAAGTGTGTATCAAACTGGTAGCCCTTCGCATTAATCAGTACCCAAGAAGTAGCTCTTGCTTTCAAAAAGGTTGGTGACCCCTGACTTAAACCAATCAGAAACAAGGTAAGGCATCTTGGCGTCTCTTTCACACACCTCAGCTCTACCTTGTTTCTGATTGGTTTAAATTCTGTGGTTGGTTAAATGTAGGCACACCTCAGATTGTAGTACACGCTCACAAATCTGGATGCGCTCAAATCTTACACGGCAGAAGTCAGGTGTAACTAGACACGAGGGTTCTTTCTGGTTAGATATACAGACACACAAATTAGTACACACACTCACAAATACATTTAAAATACTAGTCCTCTTCTACTGATGTTTTCCTCAAGCATACTGAAAGATCACGAGGCTATGGTGTCTACGGGGAGGGAAGACTATTATATGACTTTTCTACTCTTAATGTTAACCATACCAGTTTTGACGTACCGTATTTCCTTGAATTGCCGCCGGGAATATAGTATTCGCCTGCCTAGAATTACAGCCGGGTCAAACTCGTTTCGCAAAATAATTAGCGCATGCTTGGCACTTCCGCCGGGTCAAATATGAGTCATTAAATGACTCCCGCCTCCTGGTGGTAGAGGGCGCTAGTGATCCTTCCTGCGACTTCCAGTACTGCAGAAGACCGGTGCTGCAGAAGAAGACAACAAGCAGCAAGCCTGAGCAGCGATCGTTTGCTTGCACTTTTAACATGGAGGACTACATATCTAAAATAAAAGTTTTCTAAACTGGACGTTCAATCGAAGCAGGAGGTAATAATTAAAGGAATATCTCCAGAGACTTTTAAAACTGAAGAAAGATAAGGAAGACTGCATTTGATCAGAAGCAGCTGCAGATGGACATCATTTATAAGTAAAGGTAAGACCATAATAACGTTTTTTTTAAATTAAATGTGCTTTTCATGATAAGGTAAGCGCCGGAGTGAGAAGAGGTTTTAAAATAATTAGCGCATGCTTGCCCATCCCGCATGCTTTTGGTAAGCGCAGGAGTGAGAAGAGGTTTTAAATTAATTAGCGCCCCGGCGGCTATTCAAGGAAATACGGTAATCATGGACCAGGTGACAAAAACAAAGAATAGTTTGACATGTGTGTGTGTGTGTCACACCAAGAGTGGGTCTGGCCATGGAGATTGGGCGTTGGTTAGTTAGCGACACATTACTTAATTGATGTTATGGAAAATGCCTGCCAGAATCATTTCAGGAGCAAAAAGTAGACAAAGAGAACTTGCTAGTGACGCTTGAAGTATTGTTGTAGCACAAAGAAGTCTCCTGAGTGAACTGTGGGACTCTCCTCACACCACAGAGGTGTGCCTCCATACTTTGCTTGCAGGCGCTCACCAGTGGGAGCAGTCGTGCAGGCTGTCGTGCAGCGTCTTGCGCAACACCGAGTCCTTGTCGTAGATGCCCCAGGTGGCCTGCAGCACCGAGTCCAGCAGGCAGTCCCCGGCCGTGCGGTTCCACAGGGCGTACAGGCGGCTGTCCAGCCTGGTGGCCAGCTCCAAGGACCAGTTGATGATGGGCGACTCCTCTTCCAGTTCTGAAAACAAGGAGGGCCACACCAAGACAGGTGAGGTTACTTTCAGGCTGCGGGAGTGTTCATGAGCACAGAACACATGGATGGTATCACCCTGGCTGCATGTACAAGTACTACTAGATCATCATCATGTACAAGTACTACTAGATCATCATCATGTACAAGTACTACTAGATCATCATCATCATGTACAAGTACTGCTAGATCATCATCATGTACAAGTACTACTAGATCATCATCATGTACAAGTACTACTAGATCATCATCATGTACAAGTACTGCTAGATCATCATCATGTACAAGTACTACTAGATCATCATCATCATGTACAAGTACTACTAGATCATCATCATGTAAAAGTACTACTAGATCATCATCATGTACAAGTACTGCTAGATCATCATCATGTACAAGTACTACTAGATCATCATCATCATGTACAAGTACTGCTAGATCATCATCATGTACAAGTACTACTAGATCATCATCATCATGTACAAGTACTACTAGATCATCATCATGTACAAGTACTACTAGATAATCATCATCATGTACAAGTACTACTAGATCATCATCATGTACAAGTACTGCTAGATCATCATCATGTACAAGTACTACTAGATCATCATCATGTACAAGTACTACTAGATCATCATCATGTACAAGTACTGCTAGATCATCATCATGTACAAGTACTACTAGATCATCATCATGTACAAGTACTACTAGATCACCATCATGTACAAGTACTACTAGATCATCATCATCATGTACAAGTACTACTAGATCATCATCATGTACAAGTACTGCTAGATCATCATCATGTACAAGTACTGCTAGATCCTGTAAAAGTACTGCTAGATCATCATCATGTACAAGTACTACTAGATCATCATCATGTACAAGTACTACTAGATCATCATCATCATGTACAAGTACTGCTAGATCATCATCATGTACAAGTACTACTAGATCATCATCATGTAAAAGTACTGCTAGATCATCATCATGTAAAAGTACTACTAGATCATCATCATGTACAAGTACTACTAGATCATCATCATGTAAAAGTACTGCTAGATCATCATGTAAAAGTACTACTAGATCATCATCTTGTAAAAGTACTGCTAGATCATCATTATGTAAAAGTACTACTAGATCATCATCATGTACAAGTACTACTAGATCATCATCATCATGTACAAGTACTGCTAGATCATCATCATGTACAAGTACTACTAGATCATCATCATGTACAAGTACTGCTAGATCATCATCATCATGTACAAGTACTACTAGATCATCATCATGTAAAAGTACTACTAGATCATGTAAAAGTACTACTAGATCATGTAAAAGTACTGCTTGATCATCATCATGTAAAAGTACTACTAGATCATGTAAAAGTACTACTAGATCATGTAAAAGTACTGCTTGATCATCATCATGTAAAAGTACTACTAGATCATGTAAAAGTACTACTAGATCATGTACAAGTACTGCTAGATCATCATCATGTAAAAGTACTACTAGATCATGTAAAAGTACTACTAGATCATGTAAAAGTACTACTAGATCATGTACAAGTACTGCTAGATCATCATCATGTAAAAGTACTACTAGATCATGTAAAAGTACTACTAGATCATGTAAAAGTACTGCTAGATCATGTACAAGTACTGCTAGATCATCATCATGTACAAGTACTGCTAGATCATCATCATGTACAAGTACTACTAGATCATCATCATCATGTACAAGTACTACTAGATCATCATCATGTACAAGTACTGCTAGATCATCATCATGTACAAGTACTACTAGATCATCATCATGTACAAGTACTACTAGATCATCATCATCATGTACAAGTACTACTAGATCATCATCATGTACAAGTACTGCTAGATCATCATCATGTACAAGTACTACTAGATCATCATCATCATGTACAAGTACTACTAGATCATCATCATGTACAAGTACTGCTAGATCCTCATCATGTAAAAGTACTGCTAGATCCTGTAAAAGTACTGCTAGATCATCATCATGTACAAGTACTACTAGATCATCATCATGTACAAGTACTACTAGATCATCATCATCATGTACAAGTACTGCTAGATCATCATCATGTACAAGTACTACTAGATCATCATCATGTAAAAGTACTGCTAGATCATCATCATGTAAAAGTACTACTAGATCATCATCATGTACAAGTACTACTAGATCATCATCATGTAAAAGTACTGCTAGATCATCATGTAAAAGTACTACTAGATCATCATCTTGTAAAAGTACTGCTAGATCATCATTATGTAAAAGTACTACTAGATCATCATCATGTACAAGTACTACTAGATCATCATCATCATGTACAAGTACTGCTAGATCATCATCATGTACAAGTACTACTAGATCATCATCATGTACAAGTACTGCTAGATCATCATCATCATGTACAAGTACTACTAGATCATCATCATGTAAAAGTACTACTAGATCATGTAAAAGTACTACTAGATCATGTAAAAGTACTGCTTGATCATCATCATGTAAAAGTACTACTAGATCATGTAAAAGTACTACTAGATCATGTAAAAGTACTGCTTGATCATCATCATGTAAAAGTACTACTAGATCATGTAAAAGTACTACTAGATCATGTACAAGTACTGCTAGATCATCATCATGTAAAAGTACTACTAGATCATGTAAAAGTACTACTAGATCATGTAAAAGTACTACTAGATCATGTACAAGTACTGCTAGATCATCATCATGTAAAAGTACTACTAGATCATGTAAAAGTACTACTAGATCATGTAAAAGTACTGCTAGATCATGTACAAGTACTGCTAGATCATCATCATGTACAAGTACTGCTAGATCATCATCATGTACAAGTACTACTAGATCATCATCATCATGTACAAGTACTACTAGATCATCATCATGTACAAGTACTGCTAGATCATCATCATGTACAAGTACTACTAGATCATCATCATGTACAAGTACTACTAGATCATCATCATCATGTACAAGTACTACTAGATCATCATCATGTACAAGTACTGCTAGATCATCATCATGTACAAGTACTACTAGATCATCATCATCATGTACAAGTACTACTAGATCATCATCATGTACAAGTACTGCTAGATCCTCATCATGTAAAAGTACTGCTAGATCCTGTAAAAGTACTGCTAGATCATCATCATGTACAAGTACTACTAGATCATCATCATGTACAAGTACTACTAGATCATCATCATCATGTACAAGTACTGCTAGATCATCATCATGTACAAGTACTACTAGATCATCATCATGTAAAAGTACTGCTAGATCATCATCATGTAAAAGTACTACAAGATCATCATCATGTACAAGTACTACTAGATCATCATCATGTAAAAGTACTGCTAGATCATCATCATGTACAAGTACTACTAGATCATCATCAAGTACAAGTACTACTAGATCATCATCATGTACAAGTACTACTAGATCATCATCATCATGTACAAGTACTGCTAGATCATCATCATGTACAAGTACTGCTAGATCATCATCATGTACAAGTACTACTAGATCATCATCATGTACAAGTACTGCTAGATCATCATCATGTACAAGTACTGCTAGATCATCATCATGTACAAGTACTGCTAGATCATCATCATGTACAAGTACTACTAGATCATCATCATGTACAAGTACTGCTAGATCATCATCATGTACAAGTACTGCTAGATCATCATCATGTACAAGTACTACTAGATCATCATCATGTACAAGTACTGCTAGATCATCATCATGTACAAGTACTGCTAGATCATCATCATGTACAAGTACTACTAGATCATCATCATGTACAAGTACTACTAGATCATCATCATGTACAAGTACTGCTAGATCATCATCATGTAAAAGTACTACTAGATCATGTAAAAGTACTACTAGATCATGTAAAAGTACTACTAGATCATGTACAAGTACTGCTAGATCATCATCATGTAAAAGTACTACTAGATCATCATCATGTACAAGTACTACTAGATCATCATCATGTAAAAGTACTGCTAGATCATCATCATGTAAAAGTACTTCTAGATCATGTAAAAGTACTACTAGATCATGTAAAAGTACTGCTTGATCATCATCATGTAAAAGTACTTCTAGATCATGTAAAAGTACTACTAGATCATGTAAAAGTACTGCTTGATCATCATCATGTAAAAGTACTACTAGATCATGTAAAAGTACTACTAGATCATGTAAAAGTACTGCTTGATCATCATCATGTAAAAGTACTACTAGATCATGTAAAAGTACTACTAGATCATGTAAAAGTACTGCTTGATCATCATCATGTAAAAGTACTACTAGATCATGTAAAAGTACTACTAGATCATGTACAAGTACTGCTAGATCATCATCATGTAAAAGTACTACTAGATCATGTAAAAGTACTACTAGATCATGTACAAGTACTGCTAGATCATCATCATGTAAAAGTACTACTAGATCATCATCATGTACAAGTACTACTAGATCATCATCATGTACAAGTACTACTAGATCATCATCATGTAAAAGTACTACTAGATCATGTAAAAGTACTACTAGATCATGTAAAAGTACTACTAGATCATGTAAAAGTACTGCTTGATCATCATCATGTAAAAGTACTACTAGATCATGTAAAAGTACTACTAGATCATGTAAAAGTACTGCTTGATCATCATCATGTAAAAGTACTACTAGATCATGTAAAAGTACTACTAGATCATGTACAAGTACTGCTAGATCATCATCATGTAAAAGTACTACTAGATCATGTAAAAGTACTACTAGATCATGTAAAAGTACTACTAGATCATGTACAAGTACTGCTAGATCATCATCATGTAAAAGTACTACTAGATCATCATCATGTACAAGTACTACTAGATCATCATCATGTAAAAGTACTGCTAGATCATCATCATGTAAAAGTACTACTAGATCATGTAAAAGTACTACTAGATCATGTAAAAGTACTGCTTGATCATCATCATGTAAAAGTACTACTAGATCATGTAAAAGTACTACTAGATCATGTACAAGTACTGCTAGATCATCATCATGTAAAAGTACTACTAGATCATGTAAAAGTACTACTACATCATGTAAAAGTACTACTAGATCATGTACAAGTACTGCTAGATCATCATCATGTAAAAGTACTACTAGATCATCATCATGTACAAGTACTACTAGATCATCATCATGTACAAGTACTACTAGATCATCATCATGTAAAAGTACTGCTAGATCATCATCATGTAAAAGTACTACTAGATCATCATCATGTACAAGTACTGCTAGATCATCATCATCATGTACAAGTACTACTAGATCATCATCATGTAAAAGTACTACTAGATCATGTAAAAGTACTACTAGATCATGTAAAAGTACTGCTTGATCATCATCATGTAAAAGTACTACTAGATCATGTAAAAGTACTACTAGATCATGTAAAAGTACTGCTTGATCATCATCATGTAAAAGTACTACTAGATCATGTAAAAGTACTACTAGATCATGTACAAGTACTGCTAGATCATCATCATGTAAAAGTACTACTAGATCATGTAAAAGTACTACTAGATCATGTAAAAGTACTACTAGATCATGTACAAGTACTGCTAGATCATCATCATGTAAAAGTACTACTAGATCATGTAAAAGTACTACTAGATCATGTAAAAGTACTGCTAGATCATGTACAAGTACTGCTAGATCATCATCATGTACAAGTACTGCTAGATCATCATCATGTACAAGTACTACTAGATCATCATCATCATGTACAAGTACTACTAGATCATCATCATGTACAAGTACTGCTAGATCATCATCATGTACAAGTACTACTAGATCATCATCATGTACAAGTACTACTAGATCATCATCATCATGTACAAGTACTACTAGATCATCATCATGTACAAGTACTGCTAGATCATCATCATGTACAAGTACTACTAGATCATCATCATCATGTACAAGTACTACTAGATCATCATCATGTACAAGTACTGCTAGATCCTCATCATGTAAAAGTACTGCTAGATCCTGTAAAAGTACTGCTAGATCATCATCATGTACAAGTACTACTAGATCATCATCATGTACAAGTACTACTAGATCATCATCATCATGTACAAGTACTGCTAGATCATCATCATGTACAAGTACTACTAGATCATCATCATGTAAAAGTACTGCTAGATCATCATCATGTAAAAGTACTACAAGATCATCATCATGTACAAGTACTACTAGATCATCATCATGTAAAAGTACTGCTAGATCATCATCATGTACAAGTACTACTAGATCATCATCAAGTACAAGTACTACTAGATCATCATCATGTACAAGTACTACTAGATCATCATCATCATGTACAAGTACTGCTAGATCATCATCATGTACAAGTACTGCTAGATCATCATCATGTACAAGTACTACTAGATCATCATCATGTACAAGTACTGCTAGATCATCATCATGTACAAGTACTGCTAGATCATCATCATGTACAAGTACTGCTAGATCATCATCATGTACAAGTACTACTAGATCATCATCATGTACAAGTACTGCTAGATCATCATCATGTACAAGTACTGCTAGATCATCATCATGTACAAGTACTACTAGATCATCATCATGTACAAGTACTGCTAGATCATCATCATGTACAAGTACTGCTAGATCATCATCATGTACAAGTACTACTAGATCATCATCATGTACAAGTACTACTAGATCATCATCATGTACAAGTACTGCTAGATCATCATCATGTAAAAGTACTACTAGATCATGTAAAAGTACTACTAGATCATGTAAAAGTACTACTAGATCATGTACAAGTACTGCTAGATCATCATCATGTAAAAGTACTACTAGATCATCATCATGTACAAGTACTACTAGATCATCATCATGTAAAAGTACTGCTAGATCATCATCATGTAAAAGTACTTCTAGATCATGTAAAAGTACTACTAGATCATGTAAAAGTACTGCTTGATCATCATCATGTAAAAGTACTTCTAGATCATGTAAAAGTACTACTAGATCATGTAAAAGTACTGCTTGATCATCATCATGTAAAAGTACTACTAGATCATGTAAAAGTACTACTAGATCATGTAAAAGTACTGCTTGATCATCATCATGTAAAAGTACTACTAGATCATGTAAAAGTACTACTAGATCATGTAAAAGTACTGCTTGATCATCATCATGTAAAAGTACTACTAGATCATGTAAAAGTACTACTAGATCATGTACAAGTACTGCTAGATCATCATCATGTAAAAGTACTACTAGATCATGTAAAAGTACTACTAGATCATGTACAAGTACTGCTAGATCATCATCATGTAAAAGTACTACTAGATCATCATCATGTACAAGTACTACTAGATCATCATCATGTACAAGTACTACTAGATCATCATCATGTAAAAGTACTACTAGATCATGTAAAAGTACTACTAGATCATGTAAAAGTACTACTAGATCATGTAAAAGTACTGCTTGATCATCATCATGTAAAAGTACTACTAGATCATGTAAAAGTACTACTAGATCATGTAAAAGTACTGCTTGATCATCATCATGTAAAAGTACTACTAGATCATGTAAAAGTACTACTAGATCATGTACAAGTACTGCTAGATCATCATCATGTAAAAGTACTACTAGATCATGTAAAAGTACTACTAGATCATGTAAAAGTACTACTAGATCATGTACAAGTACTGCTAGATCATCATCATGTAAAAGTACTACTAGATCATCATCATGTACAAGTACTACTAGATCATCATCATGTAAAAGTACTGCTAGATCATCATCATGTAAAAGTACTACTAGATCATGTAAAAGTACTACTAGATCATGTAAAAGTACTGCTTGATCATCATCATGTAAAAGTACTACTAGATCATGTAAAAGTACTACTAGATCATGTACAAGTACTGCTAGATCATCATCATGTAAAAGTACTACTAGATCATGTAAAAGTACTACTACATCATGTAAAAGTACTACTAGATCATGTACAAGTACTGCTAGATCATCATCATGTAAAAGTACTACTAGATCATCATCATGTACAAGTACTACTAGATCATCATCATGTACAAGTACTACTAGATCATCATCATGTAAAAGTACTGCTAGATCATCATCATGTAAAAGTACTACTAGATCATGTAAAAGTACTACTAGATCATGTAAAAGTACTGCTTGATCATCATCATGTAAAAGTACTACTAGATCATGTAAAAGTACTACTAGATCATGTAAAAGTACTGCTTGATCATCATCATGTAAAAGTACTACTAGATCATGTAAAAGTACTACTATATCATGTAAAAGTACTGCTTGATCATCATCATGTAAAAGTACTACTAGATCATGTAAAAGTACTACTAGATCATGTACAAGTACTGCTAGATCATCATCATGTAAAAGTACTACTAGATCATGTAAAAGTACTACTAGATCATGTAAAAGTACTACTAGATCATGTACAAGTACTGCTAGATCATCATCATGTAAAAGTACTACTAGATCATGTAAAAGTACTGCTAGATCATGTACAAGTACTGCTAGATCATCATCATGTAAAAGTACTACTAGATCATGTAAAAGTACTACTAGATCATGTAAAAGTACTACTAGATCATGTAAAAGTACTGCATGAGACACGGGAATAGCAGCAGTAGATCAGGTGACAATAGACAGTGATGTCATCTAGAACAGACTATTCCAGGTGATGCTGTTGCCGTGGCGATCTGTAGTACCACCTTCTCATTCAATGCTTTATTTCCATGACTATTTACATTGTAGATAGTCACATCAAAACTATGAATGAACACATGTGGAGTTATGTACTTTAAAAAAAAGGTGAAATAACTGAAAACATGTTTTTTACTCTAGTTTCTTCAAAGTAGCCACCCTTTGCTCGGATTACTGCTTTGCACACTCTTGGCATTCTCTCCATGAGCTTGAAGAGGTAGTCACCGAAATGGTTTTCACTTCAAAAGGTGTGCTTGAAGCTCATCCAAAAAGTGCCAAGAGTGTGCAAAGCAGTAATCGGAGCAAAAGAAGGCTATTTTGAAGAAACTAGAGTATTCCTAGTTTTGATGTGACAATCTACAATGTAAATAGTCATGAAAATAAAGCATTGAATGTGAGAAGGTGTGTCCAAACTTTTGGACTGTACTGTATGTCTATAGTCAAAGCACTTTAGCTCATAAAGAATGAAGATGTTCATACTTTACTTAATTAATACTCATATTTATTCACGGAGTGTGTATCTTTTAGCAACAAGTGGGTGTGCCGTGTGAAATATTGGATTTTTTAAAAATTTTTTTACCAGGGCTGTCAAATTTAACGAGTTAAAGGCCTACTGAAATGAATTTTTGTTATTTAAACGGGGATAGCAGATCTATTCTATGTGTCATACTTGATCATTTCGCGATATTGCCATATTTTTGCTGAAAGGATTTAGTATAGAACAACGACGATAAAGATCGCAACTTTTGGTATCTGATAAAAAAAGGCTTGCCCCTACCGGAAGTAGCGTGACATAGTCAGTTGAACATATACGCAAAGTTCCCTATTGTTTACAATGATGGCCGCATGAAGTGAGAGAGATTCGGACCGAGAAAGCGACGATTTCCCCGTTAATTTGAGCGAGGATGAAAGATTTGTGGATGAGGAAAGTGAGAGTGAAGGACTAGTGGGGAGTTGAAGCTATTCAGATAGGGAAGATGCTGTGAGAGCCGGGGGTGACCTGATATTCAGCTGGGAATGACTACAACAGTAAATAAACACAAGACATATATATACTCTATTAGCCACAACACAACCAGGCTTATATTTAATATGCCACGAATTAATCCTGCATAAAAACACCTACGTGTTTGTTATGCTAGCTCCTAGCTCCTCTGCTAGCTCCTAGCTCCATAGAACACGCCAATACAATTCAAACACCTGCACAACACACACAATCACTCAGCCCAAAAGACCGTTCACCTAACCCAAGGTTAATAAAGCGTATATATTTAAACAAAGTTACGTACGTGACGCGCACGTACGGTCAAGCGATCAAATGTTTAGAAGCCAAAGCTGCATACTCACGGTAGCACGTCTGCGTCTTTGTCATCCAAATCAAAGTAATCCTGGTAAGAGTCTGTGTTGTCCCAGTTCTCTACAGGCGTCTGTGTATCAAAGTCAAAAGTCCTCCTGGTTAGAGTCTCTGCTATCCGAGTTCTTCCATCTTGACGGCATCTTTCGGGAATGTAAACAAAGAAGCGCCGGCTGTGTACGTGTTGCTGCTGACTTCCCTCGCAAAATAGACGCTTCGCACCGACAACTTTCTTCTTTGCTTGCTCAGCTTCTTTCTCCATAATGCAATGAACATAATTGCAACAGATTCACCAACACAGATGTCCAGAATACTGTGGAATAATGACATGAAAACAGAGCTATTTCGTATGGACTTCAATGGTGTCCGAATACTTCCGTTTCAACGATTGACGTCACGCGCATACGTCATCCTCAGAGGCGTTTCGAACCGGAAGTTTAGCGGCAAATTTAAAATGTCACTTTATAAGTTAACCTGGCCGTATTGGCATGTGTTCCAATGTTAAGATTTCATCATTGATATATAAACTATCAGACTGCGTGGTCGCTAGTAGTGGCTTTCAGTAGGCCTTTAACTGGTGTGATTAATCACCCAAAATGTTGCATTAATCACGTGTGCAGGCAAGTTAGTCATGTATGAGCCCACATGCTTCTCTACCCTAACCAGGGGGTGGTTAGTTGTTATATAACTAGTGATTCAACTGCTAGCAAGTAACAAATTGAAAACATTACATTTTGACTATAAAAATCTATTTATGACCAAGTAGTGGGCTCTTTATTTTTAATTAATTAAGATTATGCGAGCTGGGATTCATCCAAATTCCTAAGTAGGACTAAAAAAGTATATTCAATTGTTTTACATAAACAATGATTTATCCTTCTTCTTAATACAGATCATGTTAAAAATGTATTGTTGATTAGAATAACAATAAACAAGGTAATAATAAGCTAAAAGCTACTCATGGTAAAAAAAAAAATGGTTTACTTAATATTAAAAAAAGGTATCAATTTCCTTAAAGGCCTACTGAAAGCCACTACTAGCGACCACGCAATCTGATAGTTTATATATCAATTATGAAATCTTAACATTGCAACACATGCCAAAACGGCCGGGTTAACTTATAAAGTGACATTTAAAATTTCCCGGGAAATATCCGGCTGAAACGTCGCGTTATGATGACGAATGCGCGTGACGTAGTCAGTTAAACGGAAGTTATGGTACCCCGTAGAATCCTATACAAAAAGCTCTGTTTTTATTTCATAATTCCACAGTATTCTGGACATCTTTTGCAATTTGTTTAATGAACAATGAAGACAGTTGTAGGTGGGATCGGTGTATTAGCGGCTGGCTGCAGCAACACAACCAGGAGGACTTTGTTGGAGAGCAGACGCGCTAGCCGGCGACCTCACCTTGACTTCCTACGTCTCCGGGCCGCCAAACACATTGGGTGAAGTCCTTCGTCCTTCCGCCGATTGCTGGAACGCAGGTGAGCACGGGTGTTGAGCAGCTGAAGGCTGGCTGGCGTAGGTGGAGAGCTAATGTTTTTAGCATAGCTCTGTGCGGTCCGGTTGCTAAGTTAGCTTCAATGGCGTCGTTAGCACAGCATTGTTAAGCTTCGCCAGCTTGGAAAGCATTAACCGTGTATTTACATGTCCACGGTTTAATAGTATTGTTGATTTTCTATCTATCCTTCCGGTCAGGGGTTTATTTTTTTTCTTTCTATATGCAGTTAAAGCACGATGCTATCACGTTAGCTCGTAGCTAAAGCGTTTCGCCGATGTATTGTCGTGGAGATAAAAGGCACTGAATGTCCATTTCGCGTTCTCGACTCTCATTTTCAAGAGGATATAGTATCCCAGGTGGTTTAAAATACAAATCCGTGATCTACAATAGAAAAAGGAGAGAGTGTGGAATCCAATGAGCCAGCTTGTACCTAAGTTACGGTCAGAGCGAAAAAAAAAATGTATTTCACTGCATTCTAGTCCGTCACTCTAACGTTCCTCGTCCACGAATCTTTCATCCTCGCTCAAATTAATGGGGTAATCGTCGCTTTCTCGGTCCGAATAGCTCTAGCTGCGTTGAAAACAATAGGAAAATATGAGGGAGTGAACAACTGACAACGTCACGCTACTCCCGGTAGGGGCAAGGCTTTTTTTTATCAGCGACCAAAAGTTGCGAACTTTATCGTCGACGTTCTCTACTAAATCCTTTCAGCAAAAATATGGCAATATCGCGAAATGATCAAGTATGACACATAGAATGGATCTGCTATTCCCGTTTAAATAAAAAAAATTCATTTCAGTAGGCCTTTAATATCCACTTGTTAGAAGAGTTTAGTAAGATTGTGTAACAGCATGTGACCTTGGAGGAAGACAAGCAGCATTTTGTGTTCGTGTTTGAACTTCAGTCAAGGCTTCATTTCTTCAATGGCTGACATTTGTGAGGGCGCCATTGTGACCTGCGCTTCTTCTGGCCATCAACCTTTAAACACATGCCTACTTTGTGGCGCTGAGGGCGGGGCTTGTCCTGCACCGCCTGCGAGCAGTTTACAAGGTCATGTGATCAGATTTAAATCTTAATCCATTAATCTAAAAAAAAAAAAAAAAATAGGAGGCGGGGGGTTAATGTTTTTAATCCAAATCTGGTTTCTGCCAAAAGTGAAATGAGCATTTTAAAGGATGCCCAACTCAGTCAAATAATGTGTTGCCTAAAAGTCATGACTTTTCTAAGTGTGTTCATGTATTTCTAGCCTTCTTGAGACATGAAGAAGGAAAAGTATCTTCCATATGAGGAGGTGTGAACAAGTGATGACATGAATCAATACCATTGCATCTAATAGACAATGTCTCATTGGCACCCCTGCTGGTGACATCTATCAAAATGAGGGTGTGGTCCCAAAAAGGAGGGATCTTTTGTCGCTTTTAAAAGTGCTCCCCCCCCCCGGTCAACATATGAAATAACAAGTGTGTGTAAGGAACTAAAATTCGCCCCCTTTGGCCAAAATGTATTTAAAAAAATATGTATATGTATATAATAGAGACATACTGTAATAACCAAAAACAATTACAAACAAAAAATAAACTAAAATCAGTCTTTTTCTCACAATGTGTGGACTTTTTTTCTTATAAAATTGGGAGCAATTTCTCATATTATTTATGTTTCTGTATTATTAGAATATTTTCTTGTAAAATGTTTTTTTTTTATGTAAAATTATTACTTTTTAATGCAAAATGGTGACATTTGTCTTAAAAAATTCCGACTTTTATCACAATGTTGCCATTTTTTTGTTGTTCTTGTACAATAGTGACATTTTTTGACTTTTGTCATAATTTTGCCAAGAACAATTCCGATTGTTATTATAATATTGCCAAAATGTTAGTTTTCTCATAAAATTGTGACTTTAGTCGACTAAAATGACGACACTTTTCATTAAATTGCCAAAATGTTAAGCCTTTTCTTGTAAATTTGCGACTTATTGAGTAAAATTCCAACTTTTATCATAATATCGCACAAATGTTCAGTTCTTCTTGTAAAATTCTGACTTGCGTTGAGTAAAATTACGACATTTACTATAATACTGCCAAAATTCTAGGTTTTTCTTGTGAAATTGTGACCTTTTTCTTGTGAAATTCCAACTCATTTTTCACAACAAGCTTTTTTATATTTGCATAGTATGTATATATTATTAATGTTGTAAATACACATCTTTGTGTATCTAGAAAGGCTGGTCCTAAAGAGGTAGGCATTTTTAGGAGGTCTCAAGAAGGTAACAAATACATGTGTGTGTGTGTGTGTGTGTGTGTGTGTGTGTGTGTGTGTGTGTGTGTGTGTGTGTGTGTGTGTGTGTGTGTGTGTGTGTGTGTGTGTGTGTGTGTGTGTTCTTGTATTTTTAGCCTTCTCGAGACACGAAGAAGGAAAAGTATCTTCCATATGAGGAGGTGTGAACAAGTGATGACATAAATCAATAACATTGCATCTAATAGACAATGTCTCATTGGCACCCCTGCTGGTGACATCCATCAAAATGAGGGCGCTCCCAAAAAGGAGGGATCTTTTGTCGATTTTAAAAGTGCTCCCCCTCTGGTCAACATATGAAATAACAAGTGTGTGTAAGGAACTAAAATTCGCCCCCTTTGGACAAAATGTATTTAAAAAAATATGTATATGTATATAATAGAGACATACTGTAATAACCAAAAAACAATTACAAACAAAAATGAACTAAAATCAGTCTTTTTCTCACAATGTGTCAACTTTTTTCCTTATAAAATTGGGAGCAATTTGTCATATTATTTCTGTTTCTGTATTATTAGAATATTTTCTTGTAAAATGTTTTTTTTAATGTAAAATTATTACTTTTTAATGCAAAATGGTGACATTTGTCATAAAAAATTCTGACTTTTATCACAATGTTGCCATTTTTTTTGTTGTTCTTGTAAAAAAGTGATTTTTTTTTACTTTTGTCATAATTTTGCCAAGAACAATTCCGATTGTTATTATAATATTGCCAAAATGTTAGTTTTCTCATAAAATTGTGACTTTAGTCGACTAAAATGACGACACTTTTCATTAAATTGCCAAAATGTTAAGCCTTTTCTTGTAAATTTGCGACTTATTGAGTAAAATTCCAACTTTTATCATAATATCGCACAAATGTTCAGTTCTTCTTGTAAAATTCTGGCTTGCGTTGAGTAAAATTACGACATTTACTATAATACTGCCAAAATTCTAGGTTTTTCTTGTGAAATTGTGACCTTTTTCTTGTGAAATTCCAACTCATTTTTCACAACAACCTTTTTTATATTTGCATAGTATGTATATATTATTAATGTTGTAAATACACATCTTTGTGTATCTAGAAAGGCTGGTCCTAAAGAGGTAGGCATTTTTAGGAGGTCTCAAGAAGGTAACAAATACATATGTGTGTGTGTGTGTGTGTGTGTGTGTGTGTGTGTGTGTGTGTGTGTGTGTGTGTGTGTGTGTGTGTGTGTGTGTGTGTGTGTGTGTGTGTGTGTGTGTGTGTGTGTGTGTGTGTGTGTGTGTGTGTGTTCGTGTATTTTTAGCCTTCTTGAGACATGAAGAAGGAAAAGTATTTTCCATATGAGGAGGTGTGAACAAGTGATGACATAAATCAATACCATTGCATCTAATAGACAATGTCTCATTGGCACCCCTGCTGGTGACATCTATCAAAATGAGGGCGGTCCCAAAAAGGAGGGATCTTTTGTCGCTTTTAAAAGTGCTCCCCCTCTGGTCAACATATGAAATAACAAGTGTGTGTAAGGAACTAAAATTCGCCCCCTTTGGCCAAAATGTATTTAAAAAAATATGTATATGTATATAATAGAGACATACTGTAATAACCAAAAACAATTACAAACAAAAAATGAACTAAAATCAGTCTTTTTATCAAAATGTGTCGACTTTTTTCTTATAAAATTGGGAGCAATTTCTCATATTATTTCTGTTTCTGTATTATTAGAATATTTTATGTAAAATGGTTTTTTTTAATGTAAAATTATTACTTTTTAATGCAAAATGGTGACATTTGTCATAAAAAATTCTGACTTTTATCACAATGTTGCCATTTTTTTGTTAAAATAGGGAATTTTTTTTACTTTTGTCATCATTTTGCCAAGAACAATTCCGATTGTTATTATAATATTGCCAAAATTTTAGTTTTCTCATAAAATTGTGACTTTAGTCGAGTAAAACGACGACTCTTTTCCTAAAATTGCCAAAATGTTTCTTGTAAATTTGCGACTGTTATTGAGTAAAATTCCAACTTTTATCATAATATCGCACAAATGTTCAGTTCTTCTTGTAAAATTTTGACTTGCGTTGAGTAAAATTATGACATTTACTATAATACTGCCAAAATTCTAGGTTTTTCTTGTGAAATTGTGACCTTTTTCTTGTGAAATTCCAACTCATTTTTCACAACAAGCTTTTTTATATTTGCATAGTATGTATATATTATTAATGTTGTAAATACACATCTTTGTGTATCTAGAAAGGCTGGTCCTAAAGAGGGAGGCATTTTTCAGAGGTCTCAAGAAGGCAACAAATACGTGCGTGTGTTCCTGTATTTCTAGCCTTCTTGAGACATGAAGAAGGAAAAGTATCTTCCATATGAGGAGGTGTGAACAAGTGATTACATAAATCATGGTCCCAATAACATTGCATCTAATAGACTCATTTGCACCCCTGCTGGTGACATCTATCAAAATGAGGGTGGTCCCAAAAAAATTGACTGTCAACATATGAAATAACAAGTGTGTGTCAGAAATTGAAATGCATCCCCTTTGGCCAAAATTATTATTATTATTTTTTTAAATAAATATGTACATAGAGACATACTGTAATAACGAAGTAAATAAGGAAGATTAAAAACCCATTACAAACAAAAAATACAAAAATTAAATAAATTAACTAAAAGCAATCTTTTTACAATGTGTCGACTCTTTTCTTATAAAATTATTACTTTTTAATGCAAATTGGTGACATTTGTCATATAAAACTCTGACTTTTATCACAATATTGCCAATTTTTTTTATTGTAAAATAGTGACATTTTTTGAGTAAAATTATGACTTTTGTCATAATTTTGCCAGATAAAATTATTACTTTTTAATGCAAATTGATGACATTTGTCATATAAAACTCTGACTTACAATATTTCCATTTTTTTTAATTGTAAAATAGTGACATTTTTTTTGAGTAAAATTATGACTTTTGTCATAATGTTGCCAGATAAAATTCCTATTATTATTATAATATTGCCAACATTTTAAAGTTTTTCTTATAAAATTGTGACTTTTGTCGAGTGAAATTAAGATTCTTTTCATAAAATTGCCAACATTTTAAGCTTTTCTTGTAAAAGTGCAACTGTTCTTGAGTAAAATTCCAACTTTTATCATATTATTGCACAAATGCTCAGTTTTTCCTGTAAAATGTTGACTTGCGTTGAGTAAAATTACGACTTTTATTATAATACTAGAGGTAGGCATTTTTCGGAGGTCTCAACAAGGTAACAGATACAATAAACTGTGTGTGTGTGTGTGTGTGTGTTTGTTCTTGTCTTTCTATCCTTCTTGAGACATCAACAAGGAAAAGTAGCTTTCATATGAGGAGGTGTGAACAATACGGAAAACCATTGCATCTAATAGACAATGTCTCATTTGCACCCCTGCTGGTGACATCTATCAAAATGAGGGCGGTCCCAAAAATTGACTGTGTGTCGCTTTTAAAAGTGCTCCCCCTCTGGTCAACATATGAAATAGCAAGTGTGTGTAAGAAATTGAAATGCACCTCCTTTGGCCCAAATTAATAAAAAATAAATATGTATATATAGACATACTGTAATTACCTGAAGTAAATAATGAAGATGAAAAAACAATTACAAAGAAAAATTTAACTAAAAGCTTACCTTTTTTATATTTGCATAGTATGTATATATTATTAATGTTGTAAATCTTTATATATCTAGAAAGGGTGGTCCTAATGAGGTAGGCATTTTTCGGAGGTCTCCAGAAGGTAACAAATATGTGTGTGTAACTGATGAGGACTGAACATTGTAGTGAGAGAAGCTAGCAGGAGGACAATCAGTGAGACTGAGGACTTTTAGCAAGAGAGGAAGTGCAAGTCATAAACTGCTGCAAATACTTGGTGTGTGTGTGTGTGTGTGTGTGTGTGTGTGTGTGTGTGTGTGTGTGTGTGTGTGTGTGTGTGTGTGTGTGTGTGTGTGTGTGTGTGTGTGCGTGCGTGCGTGCGTGCGTGCGTGCGTGCGTGCGTGCGTGCGTGCGTGCGTGCGTGCGTGCGTGTGTGTGTGTGTGTGTGCCTGCAGAAAAGCACCATCTTGGAGTGGTTATCCAGTGTTTCACAGAAGTGGGCACACCCCTTGTTACATGTCAGCAAACATTCTTGTGTCTACTCAAAAGGACAATAGCGCAGGAATGAAACTTTAGAGTAGTCAATACACAACTGGTCCAGCACAAGAAATGACTCAGCAGTAATTTGTAGCTGTCAACACAAGTGAGACGCTAAATAATTGTGCATAATTGGGTCACAGGTAGTGATGGGTGTTGTTGACATTTGAACCATGAGAGTGTGTGCGCTGGACAACTGCCTGGTTACTTCTTTGTTGCTGCCTGGTTACTTCTTTGTTGCTGCCTGGTTACTTCTTTGTTGCTGCCTGGTTACTTCTTTGTTGCTGCCTGGTTACTTCTTTGTTGCTGCCTGGTTACTTCTTTGTTACTGCCTGGTTACTTCTTTGTTGCTGCCTGGTTACTTCTTTGTTGCTGCCTGGTTACTTCTTTGTTGCTGCCTGGTTACTTCTTTGTTGCTGCCTGGTTACTTCTTTGTTGCTGCCTGGTTACTTCTTTGTTTAATCAATGTTGAGTTCTGATGTTGATTTGACCATTGAAATGTGGTCAATTCCCAACCAACAAACTTGGATCCAATGTTGGACATCAACGTTGTCTCAATTTACAAATAGAACTATTTTTGCAAGATTGTTTCAAAGTCAGTTTTAAAGGACATGCACGTATAATCAACGTTGTATCAACGTCTTGTGCCTATTGGGATACTTGTAACGGTACACAAACATTTCGGTTCGGTACGTACCTCGGTTTAGAGGTCACGGTTCGGTTCATTTTCGGTACAGTAAGAAAACAACAAAATATAAATTTTTGGGTTGTTTATTTACCAAATTTGCAAAATCTTCCACCAAAAATATTTTTCTTAGCGGAATATTTGATGTGAAGTAATGGGAACTTTGGACAGGTCAATAATTCATAATAACATTGATTTTGATTCAATATTATGTTTTGAGCAATGACAGTTTGAAATAAAAAAAAAACAGCTTTGTTTTATTAGTCAACATTGCAACTTTTTCTAAATGACATTTAACCTTTAAGCTTTTTTTATTTCACTTTTGTTATGTTTTTGTTTATTTCAATAGTATTTTTAGAATGTGCCGTGGGCCTTTACAACATTAGCTGTGGGCTGCAAATGGCCTCCGGGGCACACTTTTGACACCCCTGCTATAGATAATAAAACATTAAATGTGATAAATCTATGGATAAAAAGCAGAGCCTGGCGACGCATGCACGTTTATCATAACTCTCTCTCTCTCTCTGTCTCTGCCCCTCCCTCACCAATGCTGCTGCACGCACAATTTGTTTTGTTTTTAACCCCTTCTTAACCTTGTACGTACATTGAAAATACACGCAACCCTAACTCAAAATGGCGGACATTTGAGGCATTTAAGAAACTCCACAAAAGAGGACATGTCCGGTGAAAAGAGGACGTATGGTCAGTCTATCCCAGGGGTTACCAACGTGGTGCCCGCGGGCACCAGGTAGCCTGTAAGGACCAGATGAGTAGCCCGCTGGCCTGTTCTAAAAATAGCTCAAATAGCAGCACTTACCAGCGAGCTGCCTCTATTTTTTAAATTTTATTTATTTACTAGCAAGCTGGTCTCGCTTTGCCCGACATTTTTAATTCTAAGAGAGACAAAACTCAAATAGAATTTGAAAATCCAAGAAAATATTTTAAAGACTTGGTCTTCAGTTGTTTAAATAAATTCATTAATTGTTTTACTTTGCTTCTTATAACTTTCAGAAAGACAATTTTAGAGAAAAAATACAACATTAAAAATGATTTTAGGATTTTTAAACACATATACCTTTTTACCTTTTAAATTCCTTCCTCTTCTTTCCTGACAATTTAAATCAATGTTCAAGTAAATTTATTTTTTTTATTGTAAAGAATAATAAATACATTTTAATTTAATTATTAATTTTAGCTTCTGTTTTTTCGATGAAAAATATTTGTGAAATATTTCTTCAAACTTATGATTAAAATTCAAAAAAAATATTCTGGCAAATCTAGAACATCTGTAGAATCAAATTTAAATCTTATTTCAAAGTCTTTTGAATTTCTTTTAAAAATTTTGTTCTGGAAAATCTGGAAGAAATAATGATTTGTCTTTGTTATAAATATAGCTTGGTCCAATTTGTTATATATTCTAACAAAGTGTAGATTGGATTTTAAACCTATTTAAAACATGTCATCAAAATTCTAAAATTAATCTTAATCAGGAAAAATTACTAATGATGTTCCATACATTCTTTTTTTAAGTTTTTCTCTTCTTTTTTTTGGTTGAATTTTGAATTTTAAAGAGTCGAAATTGAAGATAAACTATGTTTCAAAATGTAATTGTCATTTTTTTCGTGTTTTCTCCTCTTTTAAACCGTTCAATTAAGTGTAAATATAATTAATTATTAATAATAACAGAGTTACAGGTAAATTGAGCAAATTGGCTATTTCTGGCAATTTATTTAAGTGTGTATCAAACTGGTAGCCCTTCGCATTAATCAGTACCCAAGAAGTAGCTCTTGCTTTCAAAAAGGTTGGTGACCCCTGGTCTATCCTAGCCCGTTAGCTGCTAGCATGCCGTGTGTTGTGCCTCGGTGTGCATTGTTTACACAACGTGCGTTACGCTACTTAATATGTCCGTGTGGAAACTCGTTCGGTACACCTCCGAACCGAACCGGAACCCCCGTACCGAAAAGGTTCAATACAAATACACTTAGATACTTCTGTACAAGACTACTCTGTTACATCAAAGTTTCATTGCTCTAGTATTGCCCCCTTGAGAAGTACAACATTTCATCTTGATGACAGCAAATATTTTACCTTTTTGCACATCTCGGTCCAAGACCTCATCGAAGAGTTTTTCTTGAACTGCTGGTGGCAAGTCCTCAATGTCTGAAAGGCCCAAAGAGCAAATTATTGACGGATATATTTCACTGCTATTTCAAGAACGTTTTAACTGACTAGCACACTCTTCCTCCAAGAAGAAACGACTGCACTGAGCCAAGGTCCTTATTGTCATGCTTGGCTTACCATCAATTGATTAACGTGGACCCCGACTTAAACAAGTTGAAAAACTTATTGGGGTGTTACCATTTAGTGGTCAACTGTACGGAATATGTACTGTACTGTGCAGTCTACTAATAAAAGTCTCAATCAATCAATCAATCAATCAAGGCTTAAGCTAGCAGACGCTGCAAGTTGAGACGATTTGAAAAGGAGACGAGACAAAAGCCCAAATTAGAGCTTTTTCTTTTTGTGGTGGACCTTCTACAACAGGCCTGGGCAATTATTTTGACTCCGGGGGCCAAATTTAGAGAAAAAAATTAGAATGCTTTAAAATGTAATATCGGAAATTATCGGTATCGTTTTATTTTATTATTTTTTTATTAAATCAACATAAAAAACACAAGATACACTTACAATTAGTGCACCAAGCCAAAAAACCTCCCTCCCCCATTTACACTCATTCACACAAAAGGGTTGTTTCTTTCTGTTATTAATATTCTGCTTCCTACATTATATATCAATATACACCACCGTTCAAAAGTTTGGGGTCACCCAAACAATTTAGTGGAATAGCCTTAATTTCTAAGAACAAGAATAGACTGTCGAGTTTCAGATGAAAGTTCTCTTTTTCTGGCCATTTTGAGCGTTTAATTGACCCCACAATTGTGATGCTCCAGAAACTCAATCTGCTCAAAGGAAGGTCCGTTTTGTAGCTTCCGTAACGAGCTAAAGTGTTTTCAGATGTGTGAACATGATTGCACAAGGGTTTTCTAATCATCAATTAGCCTTCTGAGCCAATGAGCAAACACATTGTACCTGGAGTGATAGTTGCTGGAAATGGGCCTCTATACACCTATGTAGATATTGCACCAAAAAGCAGACATTTGCAGCTAGAATAGTCATTTACCACATTAGCAATGTATAGAGTGTATTTCTTTCAAGTTAAGACTAGTTTAAAGTTATCTTCATTGAAAAGTACAGTGCTTTTCCTTAAAAAATAAGGACATTTCAATGTGATCCCAAACTTTTGAACGGTAGTGTATATCAATACAGTCTGCAAGGGATACAGTCCGTAAGCACACATGATTGTGCGTGCTGCTGCTCCACTAATAGTACTAACCTTTAACACTTCATTTGACTCATTTTCATTAATTACTAGTTTCTATGTAACTGTTTTTATATTGTTTTACTTTCTTTTTTATTCAAGAAAATGTTTTTAATTTATTTATCTTATTTTATTTTATAATTTTTTTTAAAAAGGAGCTTATCTTCACCATACCTGGTTGTCCAAATTAGGCATAATAATGTGTTAATTCCACGACTGTATATATCGCTATCGGTTGATATCGGTATCGGTAATTAAAAGTTGGACAATATCGGATATCGGCAAAAAGCCATTATCGGACATCCCTAAAAAAAATGTGTCTGGGGGCCGGTACGTCTATTTTTAGGAACACTAATACAAAACCTCACAATAATGCCTAAATGAATGCTAAAAACTTTATGACTGACGGCCTTAAAACATTTTTTATGGGATTTTACACTTTTCTATGAAGGATAAAACACTGAATATTGACAGCATATGAACGTCACACCCCCTCTCGATTGACATATTTTACAATGAAGCGAAACGCAACAAAAATGCAACAAATAGCAAAATATGAATGCAAAGGGTAAAAAAAACCCACCTACAATCTCATATACCGTATTTCCTTGACTAGCCGCAGGGGCGCTAATTAATTTAAAACCTCCTGTCACTCCGGCGTTTACCAGAAGCCTGCGGGATGGCCAAGCATGCGCTAATTATTTTAAAACCTCTTCTCACTCCGGCGCTTACCTTATCATGAAAAGCACATTTAATAAAAAAAATCGTTATTATTGTCTTACCTTTAGGTATAAATGAGTCCATGCCAGCTCCTTTTGAAGAAAAGCATCGATATAGAAGTCTTCCTTATCTTTCTTCAGTTTTAAAAGTCTCTGTTTCGATGGAGATCTTCCTTTTAAGTATTACCTCCTGCTTCGATTGAAAGTCCGGTTTAGAAAATTGTTTTATTTTAGATATGTAATCCTCCATGGTAAAAGTCCAAGCAAACAATGGCTGCGCACTCTTGCTGCCGGTTGTCTTCTTCTGCAGCACTCTTCTGCAGTACCAGCAGTCGCAAGAAGGATCACTAGCGCCCTCTACCACCAGGAGGCGGGAGTCATTTAATGACTCATATTTGACCCGGCGGAAGTGCCAAGCATGCGCTAATTATTTTGCAAAACGAGTTTGACCCGGCTGTAATTAGAGGCATGCGAATACCATATTCCCGGCGCCAATTCAAGGAAATACTGTATCACTAAGCTTTAGAACTTTGTTGTAAAAATCTCCTTCCGCGTCTGTCCCTGACACCCACATTTCAGGCTCTGGAAACACTCTGTGGAAACACTCCCCGCCCACACTGCTTGGTGCCTCGTCTGACCTGCTGTGACTTAGATTACCTTAGGGACTAATTAAATGACCATAGTAACTTGTATATAGAGCAAAAGCGCAGATTCCAAGCATTGAAAGACTTAGTATAGTTGAAGACTTACGGCCATTAGAAAACATGAGTGCAAATCATAATGGCAGCTACACTTTACATCTTAAAGATCAAAAAAAAATATTTGGGAATGTCCGGCGGGCCAGATTGAAAAGCTTAACGGGCCGCATGTGGCCCCCGGGCCTTCATTTGCCCGGTTCTGTTCTACAAGAACAAGAACACAACCCCGTTGCATGATGCCGCTTCATAAAAGTTAAAGTACCAATGATTGTCTCACACACATTAAATGTGGCGAAATTATTCTCTGCATTTGACCCATCACCCTTGATCACCCCCCTGGGAGGTGAGGGGAGCAGTGAGCAGCAGCGGTGGCCGCGCCCGGGAATCCTTTTTGGTAATTTAACCCCCAATTCCAACCCTTGATGCTGAGTGCCAAGCATGGAGGCAATGGGTCCCATTTTTATAGTCTTTGGTATGACTCGGCCGGGGTTTGAACTCACAACTAGAGATGTCCGATAATGGCTTTTTTACGATATTCCGATATTGTCCAACTCTTAATTACCCAGTGTTTCCCACACATTCATTTATTTGTGGCGGCCCGCCACGAAAGAATTACGTCCGCCACAAATAAAAAAAAAATATATATATTTTTTTATTTTTTTTGTCCTGTCCAGCTTCTCAGGCAAATCATATAGTTGATGTAGATGCCCGTATCGGCTGTTCAGATTTACTTTACAAAAGAGAAGTGTAGGATACTTCTCTTGTTGCCTTATTTGTATTTGACCACTACTGTTTTCTGTTTATTTGTTACTGACTGTGGCAGGACACCTCTGCCTCTGTTTCACTTTATGTTGCTGGTAAATAATATGGTTGTAGTAGTAGGCTAAAGTTAAATTATTTAGTATGCACTAATTAAAGGGGCAGAGCTTTAAGAGGCATTTTAGCTTTTATATTTTATAAGATATATTTTTTGTAAGAACCACAATTAATAAATATATTTCAGTGAATAACTTATTGTTCAAATCTGTATATAAATATGTACATAAAGTGTTGTAATTATATTGTAAAATGGATGGATGGACCTTTAAAACAAAACTGTTATTATTAATTAGTAAGTATACATTTTTTGAGCCTTTTTAGAGAAAATCATATTGTTCTAGTAAATTATGCAAATTACTCGATGATGTCATGGTGACCACACCCATAGCCACGCCCCCACCGCCACAGGTATCTTGGCGGTTTATGGGAAACACTGATTACCGATACGATATCAACCGATACTGATGTATACAGTCGTGGAATGAACACATTACTATGCCTAATTTTGTTGTGATGCCCCGCTGGATGCATTAAACAATGTAACAAGGTTTTCCAAAAATAAGTCAACTCAAGTTATAGCGGGGGGGGGGGGGGGGGGTGTATATTGTAGCGTCCCGGAAGAGTTAGTGCTGCAAGGGGTTCTGGGTATTTGTTCTGTTGTGTTACGGTGCGGATGTTCTCCCGAAATGTGTTTGTCATTCTTGTTTGGTGTGGGTTCACAGTGTGGCGCATATTTGTAACAGTGTTAAAGTTGTTTATACGGCCACCCTCAGTGTGTTTTGGTGTTTTCGCTAAACTGCCAGCACGTCTCTCACCTGCGGGCAGCGTGAAGGTGAGCAGGTCGGTGAGGAAGTAGCAGGTGAAGTCTCCTTTGCGCTGGTGGAGGGAGGCGGCCACCTCGCGGCGGATCTGCTCCGTCAGCTCGGGACACACCATGGCTGGGATGCACTTGGCGGCCTGTTGGGACACCTGAAAAAGATGCTTGGTAAGAGAAGGCTTCGCTACACATCTTCAAATAAGGTCCAAAGATGTATGTTTGATAGTTTAGTTTTTTTTGCCAGCAAGGCAGGGAATGAATGATTTTTCTCATTCCATTTTTTATCGATTTCTTTTCGAAAAAGGAAAACAAAGACTTAGTGACAAGTACACAAACCCAACAGTGAAGTCTTAAGGGGCCCACAGCCAATGGCTCCTCCCTGGGGTGCTAGGGGGTCCCCAGGAAGAAAAAAAAATATATAGAATAATACAATATTTTAATATGTATCTTTTTTTTAATTACTAATACAAAAATACTACTAATAAAATAGGCCCTGGGATGATGCCAACTTGTCCAGGGTGTACCCCGCCTTCACCCCCCCAAATGCAGCAAGTACCACCCCCATGACCCCGAGAGGGACAAGCGGGAGGAAATGGATGGATACTAATTAAATATTGTTCTGTCTAAAATACAACATGAATGACACAGAAACATGTGGAACATTTGTGTCAATGAAAAGGAAGACGATCAAAGTGACAAACACAAGCAAGTCAAGTCTTATAAAAGTGTGCAAATGAACCATCACCAAATTAATGACATTATTTTAGCAGGAAAATGAGCATACCTTCTTTTCCAGGAAGGACTTAGCACTTACTTTTTGTATTGGAACGCATGAGATGAGCTTTTATAAATAAATATCACTATCACTTTGTATGAAATAATACATTAACACATTCATAGTAACTTAGCATTACATTAATAATAATAATAATAATACTAAAATAAAGATTAAATAATTACCGTATTTTTCGGACTACAAGGCGCACTTAAAAATATTTTAATTTTCTCAAAACTCGACAGTGCGCCTTATAACCCGGTGCGCCTAATGTACGGAATAATTCTGGTTGTGCTTACCGACCTCAAAGCTACTTTATTTGGTACATGGTGTAATGATAAGTGTGACCAGTAGATGGCAGTCACACATAAGAGATACATGTAGACAGCAATATAGTGGCAGTCACACATAAGAGATACATGTAAACTGCAATATAATGGCAGTCACACATAAGAGATACATGTAGACTGCAATATAATGGCAGTCACACATAAAAGATACATGTAAACTGCAATATAATGGCAGTCACACATAAGAGATACATGTAGACTGCAATATAATGGCAGTCACACATAAGAGATACGTGTACACTGGAATATAATGGCAGTCACACATAAGAGATACATGTAGACTGCAATATGATGGCAGTCACACATAAGAGATACGTGTAGACTGCAATATGACGCCAGTAAACAACACCAAAACTTTAAATGTTCCATTGAAAATGAACATTACACACGGCGCTCAAAAATCTGTCAAAATGTTTTAATATGACTTTGGTAAGCTACGAAGGCGCACCGTTTGATGGATTGTCGGAGCATTACAGCGACCATAGTCAGACGTACTGTGCTTCAACATACGGTGTTATTACGGTGTGTGTAGAAGGACTGCAAAATGGCACCTATCAGCAGACATTATTTGATGTTTTGTTTCACAATATTATGCAAAAGCAACTTTTCTTACTTTCTGGCACCTGCTGATCTGTATTTGGGATCTGCATAAGTCCTCGCGTCCGCCTTTGTAGACTGTGCCGACACCGTAGTCATAAGCTTCTTCTTTTTCTCTATCTTCTTGTTATGTGACTTTCATCCTCCACTGTTGTCATTTCTAATATAAAGTAGTGTAAAGTTCTTACTTATATCTGTCAGTGAACTCACCATGAAAGCACTAAAACATACCGGTGTAGTGAGTTTACATTATTCACCCAAGGAACTTTAGTTATTACAGAGTTGCGGTGGGACGCTTTTACACGGGACACATTTCGGGCGTTGTTGTTGCACTCGTGAGCCACGGATGAGGAGATGCTGCTCCGTTATTGATTGAAGTAAAGTGGGAATGTCATTAAAACAGTTAGCGCCATCTTTTGACACTTCTTCCACTCCCGTCCTTGCACGCTACACCGCTACAACAAAGATGACGGGGAGAAGATGCTGTCCAAGTGGAGGCACGTAAATAAGAGCGCCCACAAAACGGTGCATCCTGAAGTGACTTGAAGATGTGTAAAACATCATCTATGCAACGTTTTGAGCAAAGAACCACCATTACATGTTATGTAGACCAGTGTTTTTCAACCACTGTGCCGCGGCACACTAGTGTGCCGTGAGATATTGTCTGGTGTGCCGTGGGAAATTATGCAACTTCACCTAATTTATCTCAAAAATATTTTTTGCAAATCAATAATTACAATCTGCCAATAATGTGCCGTTGCTTAGTGTCTGTGCTGTGTAAAACTCGGCAGGGTAACCACGTAATACTCCATGTCAGTAGGTGGCAGCATTGCTTTGTAAAAGTCGGAATGTGTCGGGTGAGACGAGGATGGTGTGTTGTGATCCCGATTTGCAGTGGGAGGCAGTGTGCAGGTAAAAAAGGTATGTAATGCTTAAACCCAAAATGAACGAAAGGGAAAGGAAAAGGCTATGCAAAATGAAAGTCAAATTGAACTGGCTACAAAGTAAACAGAGACAGAATGCTGGACGACAGCAAAAACTTACGGCGTCCACAAAGTACATCCGTACGTGACATGACAATCAACAATGTCCCCACAAAGAAGGATAGCAACAACGTAAATAGCCTTGCTTGCTAACACAAAGCAGGTGCGCGGAATAGCGCTCAAACGAAGACATGAAGCCACTACAGGAAAACACCGGAAAAACAGGAAGGGCCACCAAAATAAGCAAGACAAGAACTAAAGCACTACACACAGGAAGACACCAACACACTCAAAATAAGACACGACGACTTGGTGGAGTTACATTTTTTAACGTTTTCTGCTGGTGGTGTGCCTCCGGATTTTTTTTATGACAAAAATGTGCCTTGCCTCAAAAAAGGTTGAAAAACACTGATGTAGACCACAAGGAAGTCTTTTACATTTAGACAATAATCATAATAATAATAATAATAATAATGACTCCTTTAATGCGCCTTCTGTATGAAAATAGACCTGCACATCAGCCGTGTACATTATAATTGAATATTATATCAACAAATGTTTGAAAGGGACAATGTTGATGATTTGAATGAGCAAATAAAAGGCTGCACAAGTAGAATAAGAAACCCTTCAAAGTGTTCAAAGTTTCTTGCTAAATTGCTCCATCACAGACCCTCCTTGGAAGAAAACTAAAAGAATGCAAGAAATGTTCTTGTCAAATATTTAATTAGAGGCATGTTGCAACATCTCACTGCGTGCTCACTCACTCACTCACTCACTCACTCACTCACTCACTCACTCACTCACTCACTCACTCACTCACTCACTCACTCACTCACAGCAAAGTGGGCCATTGAGGTGTGTGTCTACACTTAATCTGGGATAACTGCACTGTCACAAGGCAAGCTGCCCAACACACACCCACACACACACACACACACACACACACACACACACACATACATACGAACCCACACATGAACAAACACACACACACACACGACTGAACATGAACGAACACAAACCCACACGAACGAACAGGAACACAGACACACACACACACACACACACACACACACACGCACACACACACACACACACACACACACAAACACAAACACACTTGAACACACACACAAACATAAACACACACGAACGAACAGGAACACGAACACACACGAAGACACATGAACACACACGAACAAACACGAACACACACGAACAAACACAAACACACACACACGAACGAACAGAAACACGAACAAACACACACAAACACACACACGAACACAAACACACATGAATGAACAGGAACACACACAAAAACACACACGAACAAACACATATTAACACAAACACACACACACAAACACACGTGAACACACACATGAACACAAACACACACGAACACACACACAAACATAAACACACACGAACGAACAGGAACACGAACACACACCCGAAGACACATGAACACACACGAACAAACACACACACAAACATAAACACACACGAACGAACAGGAACACGAACACACACACGAAGACACATGAACACACACGAACAAACACAAACACGAACACAAACACACACAAACACGAACAAACACACACACGAACACACAAACACACACGACTGAACAGGAACACACACAAAAACACACACGAACAAACACACATTAACACAAACACACACACACAAACACACGTGAACACACACATGAACACAAACACACACGAACACACACACAAACATAAACACACACGAACGAACAGGAACACGAACACACACACGAAGACACATGAACACACACGAACAAACACGAACACACACACAAACATAAACACACACGAACGAACAGGAATACGAACACACACACACAAACACACACACGAACAAACACGAACACACACTAACAAACACAAACACACACACAACGAACGAACAGAAACACGAACAAAACACACACACGAACACAAACACACATGAATGAACAGGAACACACACGAACAAACACACATTAACACAAACAACACACACACACAAACACACGTGAACACAAACACACACGAACACACACACAAACATAAACACACACGAACGAACAGGAACACGAACACACACACGAAGACACATGAACACACACGAACAAACACACACACAAACATAAACACACACAAACGAACAGGAACACGAACACACACACGAAGACACATGAACACACACGAACAAACACAAACACGAACACAAACACACACAAACGAACACACACACGAACAAACACACACACGAACACAAACACACATGAATGAACAGGAACACACACAAAAACACACACGAACAAACACACATTAACACAAACACACACACACAAACACACGTGAACACACACATGAACACAAACACACACGAACACACACACAAACAAACACACACGAACGAACAGGAACACACACGAACACACACACAAACAAACACACACGAACGAACAGGAACACGAACACACACACGAAGACACATGAACACACACGAACAAACACGAACACACACACAAACATAAACACACACGAACGAACAGGAACACGAACACACACACGAAGACACATGAACACACACGAACAAACACAAACACGAACACAAACACACACAAACGAACACACACACGAACAAACACACACACGAACACAAACACACATGAATGAACAGGAACACACACAAAAACACACACGAACAAACACACATTAACACAAACACACACACACAAACACACGTGAACACACACATGAACACAAACACACACTAACACACACACAAACATAAACACACACGAACGAACAGGAACACGAACACACACACGAAGACACATGAACACACACGAACAAACACGAACACACACACAAACATAAACACACACGAACGAACAGGAACAGGAACACACACACGAAGACACATGAACACACACGAACAAACACAAACACACACAAACACACACACACACGAACGAACAGAAACACGAACACAAACACACACAAACGAACACACACACGAACGAACACACATGAATGAACAGGCACACACACACGAACACAAACACACACGAACGAACACAAACACATGAATACGAACACACACAAACACACACACGAGTACACACACACACAAACACGGACACACACACACGAATACGAACACACACGAATACGAACACACACACACGAACACACACACACACACACACACACATACACACACACACGTACAGAGTAGACTGACCTCAGTGAGCAGCACAGCCAACATGTCCTGTCTGTGGAAGCGTATGAACACACACACACACACACACACACACACACACACACACACACACACACACACACACACACACACACACACACACACACACACACACACACACACACACACACACACACACACACACACACACACACACAAACAAACAAACAAACAAACAGACATAGACACACACAGACAGACAGACAGACAGAGTAGACTGACCTCAGTGAGCAGCACAGCCATGTCCTGCCTATGGAAGCGTATGAACACACACACACACACACACACACACACACACACACACACACACACACACACACACACACACACACAAACAAACACACACATAGACACACACACAGAGAGTAGACTGACCTCAGTGAGCAGCACAGCCAACATGTCCTGCCTATGGAAGCGTATGGCGAGGTGCACCAGGGTGAAGCCCACATCAAAGGCCGAGGGGCGGTTCAACAAATGCACCTCGTCTGACGTCAGCTGTCTGGCGATGTCACCTCCTGATGTTTTGTACACCTCCACCGCCGCCAGCTCGCCCTCCACCACGCCTGAAAGAGTAGTTGCAAACATCTGCTGGGCACGGACAGCATAGTCTGGAATGTGCAGGAATAGTAACTTCTAGAACATCCACTGTAGGCTAGCAGTGACACTTACATGCATGCCTACACATTCAAGTTGTTGTCTACAAGAACTACAGCTGTCAACCGCATGATTAGCAGAATAGAAGTTGTGGGAGTGCCTGCACACCATATTACACCATACTCACACTCACTACACCAGGGGTGGCCATTAGGTGGATGGTGAGCTAGCGTCAGTGGATGGTGGAGGGTGTGTCAGTGGATGGTGAGCTAGCGTCAGTGGATGGTGGAGGGTGTGTCAGTGGATGGTGAGCTAGCGTCAGTGGATGGTGGAGGGTGTGTCAGTGGATGGTGAGCTAGCGTCAGTGGATGGTGGAGGGTGTGTCAGTGGATGGTGAGCTAGCGTCAGTGGATGGTGGAGGGTGTGTCAGTGGATGGTGGAGGGTGGAGGGTGTGTCAGTGGATGGTGGAGGGTGTGTCAGTGGATGGTGGAGGGTGTGTCAGTCCATTGCCAGCCAGGCATTAAAAAAATAAACCTAAAAATGAGCCATCATAAATCTTCACTATGATGTCACTTTGGTCACTTGATTGACATTCACGGCACCCGAGGGTCTTGTGAGACGACGCTGGCTGCTGCCAGATCATTATTAAGAAAAAACGACCGACGGGAAGGCGAGAAACACTTTTTATTTCAACAGACTCTCGCGCCGTACCTGCCGTCAAAACTCTGAAAGACCGACCGCACAGTTCCTGTCTTCACAATAAAAGTGCTGCTTCATCCTGCCTGCGCTAACAAAATAAGAGTCCCCGTAAGCTAGCGCACACAAGCGGGCGAGCTACGGAGTTTTCCGCCAATGTACTTCTTGTAAAGTGTATAAAAAGGAGTATGGAAGCTGGACAAATAGGATGGCAAAAGCAAGCACTTTCATGTGGTGTTGGACAGAGAGGAGGACTTCTTTTCTCCTCCATTTGAAAATGTGGACGTTATCATCACTTCTGTCTGATTCCTATTGATTTTTATTTATTTATTTTTTTAGCCTTTATTTAACCAGGTAAAATCCCATTGAGATCAAAGACAAAAAACATCTGTTTCATAAATAAATATATATATTTATGTATTTGTGTGTATGTATATAATATATACATACACACATATATACATACATACATACACACACACACATATATAATATATACATACACACATATATACATACATACACACACACACACACACATATATACATATACATATATACATATATATATATATATATATATATACACATACATTTGTATATATATATATATATACACATGTATATATATATATATATATACACATGTATATATATATATACACATATATATACACATGTATATATATATATATATATATATATACACATGTATATATATATATATATATATACACATGTATATATATATATATATATACATGTATACATACATACATACGTACGTATATATATATATATATATATATATATATATATATATATATATATATATATATATATATATATATATATATATATATATATATATATATACATATATAGACACCTCTGCCTCTGTTTCACTTTATGTTGCTGGTAAATAATATGGTTGTAGTAGTAGGCTAAAGTTAAATTATTTAGTATGCACTAATTAAAGGGGCAGAGCTTTAAGAGAAATTTTAGCTTTTATATTTTATAAGATATATTTTTTGTAAGAACCACAATTAATAAATATATTTCAGTGAATAACTTATTGTTCAAATCTGTATATAAATATGTACATAAAGTGTTGTAATTATATTGTAAAATGGATGGACGTTTAAAACAAAACTGTTATTATTAATTAGTAAGTATACATTTTTTGAGCCTTTTTAGAGAAAATCATATCATTCTAGTAAATTATGCAAATTACTCGATTATGTCATGGTGACCACGCCCATAGCCACGCCCCCACCGCCACAGGTATCTTGGCAGTTTATGGGAAACACTGTGTATATATATATATATATATATATATATATATATATATATATATATATATATATATATATATATATATATATATATATATATACATATATATATATATATATATATATATCACAGTACAGGCCAAAAGTTTGGACACACCTTCTCATTCAATACTTTTTCTTTATTTTCATGACTATTTACATTGTAGATAGTCACATCAAAACTAAATGTTTTATGTTCTAGTTTCTTCAAAATAGCCACCCTTTGCTCTGATCACTGCTTTGCACACTCTTGGCATTCTCTTCATGAGCTTCAAGAGGTAGTCACCTGAAATGGTTTTCACTTCAATCTACGATGTCAATAGTCATTAAAATTTAGAAAACGCATTGAAATGAGAAGGTGTGTCCAAACTTGTGTGTGTGTGTGTGTGTGTGTGTGTGTGTGTGTGTGTGTGTGTGTGTGTGTGTGTGTGTGTGTGTGTGTGTGTGTGTGTGTGTGTGTGTGTGTGTGTGTGTGTGTGTGTGTGTGTGTGTGTGTGTGTGTGTGTGAAGATGAGGTAGATCCCCTCGACTTGGTCGATTGAAAAAGTGTGGGCACCCTTGGTCTACACAAAGCTCCAATCAGGTGCAAAAAGAGTCAAGGTCAAGTGTAAGTCAAAGGTATCTAAAGTGCAGCTGTTTGGAGTCCTTAGAAATGGTAGAAGTAGATAGAACTACACAAAAAAACTACAAAAATTAGAAAAATGTAACAAAAATGACTAAAAACTTTTTTTTTAAAGTTCTCTTTAAATAGATGATCTTTTTACAACATGTTAATATATCAGGGGTTCACCTAGATTGCCAATAAAGGTGTTTCGGTCAATTGCTGGGTTTTGATTGAAACTTTTATTAGCACCGTATTTTTCGGACTATAAGTCACAGTTTTTTTTCATAGTTTGGCCGGGGGTGCGACTTATACTCAGGAGCGACTTATGTGTGAAATTATTAACACATTAGCGTAAAATATCCAATAATATTATTGATCTCATTCACGTAAGAGACTAGACGTATAAGATTTCATGGGATTTAGCGATTAGGAGTGACATATTGTTTGGTAAACGTATAGCATGTTCTATATGTTATAGTTATTTGAATGACTCTTACCATAATATGTTACGTTAACATACCAGTTGGTTATTTATGCCTCATATAACGTACACCAGGGGTCACCAACGCGGTGCCCGCGGGCACCAGGTAGCCCGTAAGGACCAGATGAGTAGCCCGCTGGCCTGTTCTAAAAATAGCTCAAATAGCAGCACTTACCAGTAAGCTGCCTCTATTTTTTAAATTGTATTTATTTACTAGCAAGCTGGTCTCGCTTTGCCCGACATTTTTAATTCTAAGAGAGACAAAACTCAAATAGAATTTGAAAATCCAAGAAAATATTTTAAAGACTTGGTCTTCACTTGTTTAAATTCATAATTTTTTTTTACTTTGCTTCTTATAACTTTCAGAAAGACAATTTTAGAGGAAAAATACAACCTTAAAATTGATTTTAGGATTTTTAAACACATATACCTTTTTACCTTTTAAATTCCTTGCTCTTCTTTCCTGACAATTTAAATCAATGTTCAAGTAAATTTATTTTTTTATTGTAAAGAATAATAAATACATTTTAATTTAATTCTTCATTTTAGCTTCTGTTTTTTCGACGAAGAATATTTGTGAAATATTTCTTCAAACTTATTATGATTAAAATTAAAGAAAAAATATTCTGGCAAATCTAGAAAATCTGTAGAATCAAATTTAAATCTTATTTCAAAATCTTTTGAATTTATTTTAAAAATTTTGTTCTGGAAAATCTAGAAGAGTTAATTATTTGTCTTTGTTAAAAATATAGCTTGGTCCAATTTGTTATATATTCTAACAAAGTGTAGATTGGATTTTAACTTATTTAAAACATGTCATCAAAATTCTAAAATTAATCTTAATCAGGAAAAATTACTAATGATGTTCCATAAATTATTTTTTAAATTTTTTCAAAAAGATTCGAATTAGCTAGTTTTTTTCTTCTTTTTTTCGGTTGAATTTTGAATTTTAAAGAGTCGAAATTGAAGATAAACTATGTTTCAAAATTTAATTGTCATTTTTTTCGTGTTTTCTCCTCTTTTAAACCGTTCAATTAAGTGTAAATATCATTCATTATTAATAATAACATACAGTTAAAGGTAAATTGAGCAAATTGGCTATTTCTGGCAATTTATTTAAGTGTGTATCAAACTGGTAGCCCTTCGCATTAATCACTACCCAAGAAGTAGCTCTTGCTTTCAAAAAGGTTGGTGACCCCTGATGTACACTTATTCAGCCTGTTGTTCACTATTCTTTATTTACTTTAAATTGCCTTTCAAATGTATATTCTTGGTGTTGGCTTTTATCAAATACATTTCCCCAAAAAATGCGACTTATATGTTTTTTTCCTTCTTTATTATGCATTTTCGGCCGGTGCGACTTATACTCCGGAGCGACTTATAATCCGAAAAATACGGTATTTGTCAGAAAAATAAAAGTGCACAGTAGGGGTGCACCTTTTGACAAGTGGTCACCCTTTTCTATGTTACAGTTCAGGAGTCGTTAGCTTACACCAAGGTTTTTCTTTTCCCACTGAGGATGCAAAATCACACTAATTAAAAGATAATAAGTACACACATTTACAGAATGTACAATCAACACCCATGTAGTGTCCTTTTTGTATGACAAAGAGGACAGAGTCAAAAGGGCCACTGGCTGCACACAAGACAAGGGTCAGTGTGGGTGTGTGCGGGGGAGAGACGTGCAAAGACTGGCCGTGCCATGTGGAGCTGCCAGCCACACAAAAGCAATGCAGTGTGATGATACAACCACTTCACATAAAAACATGGTGGGCGGGCCTGTGGCACAGCTGCCAGCCTCCAGACAACACGGACAGCGTGCGCTCGCCAAAAGGACAATTTCAGACATTCCATTTCAAAGTATAAACACTTCCATTGCTCTTCAAAAAGGTGCATGACATAATAGTAAATACAGCACATGTCAAAGTATAAACACTTATATTGCTATTACAGTATGTGCACTTCAATAGGTGCATGACATAATCGTAAATACAGTACAGCTGCCACTCCTCATGTACGCTGCAGTAGAAGCTATTTTTAGAGATGGGAGTTTAAGGATTGGACAGAAGATGTCCATAAAAGGTGCAAATGTACACTGCAAAAAGTCAGTGTTCAAAAACAAGAAAAAAAATTAAAATAATCAGGGGTATTTTATTTGAAATAAGCAAAATTATCTGCCAATAGAACAAGAAAATTCAGCTTGTCAAGACTTTCCAAAACAAGTCAAATGGGCTAACCTCAATGAACCCAAAAATAGCTGAAAATAAGTATATTCTTACTAATAACAAGTGCACTTTTCTTGGTAGAAAAATAAATACTTTTTTGCTCAATATGTTGAAAAATATTCTTAAATTAGGTAAATGCTAGTGCCATTATCTTGACATATTGATATATTTTTTTCATGCTTGAAGTAAGAAATTATTACTTTAAAAAAGTAGTTTTACACTTGTGAGTGTTCATCTTAAAGGCCTACTGAAATTATTTTTTTTAATTTTTAATTTTTAATTGTAATAGCAAATAAGCAGTTAGCGAAAATAAAAAATAATACAGAAATGACAATGAGCATTATTACACTAAAAATGGAGCAATATGAATACCAATAGAAATAGTGCTATTGATAATAAACAATACCAATACTTTTCCTTTATTATCAACAATACAATTGTTCAAATGCAACAGTACATATACGTAATGATAGCTTGAGATACGAAAGAATGCAGAAAAATGGAGGGGAAGAAAGAGAAGCAACCTACATTAACCTTGTAGATTGTTATAGTAACAATAGGTTAAGCTTTGTCAGTGTGCCATGTGTTATACCCAGTTTACCCTAGGGCAACAACGTTAATATATGTTTGATGAAACGTGATTATGTGCATGAGTGTATGTGTGCATATGTACTTGTATATGTACAGTATGTGTATATGTGTGCTTGTACAGTGAATGTATATGTACAGTATGTGTATATGTGTGTATATGTATAGAATGTGTATGTGTGTTTGTACAGCGAATGTATATGTACAGTATGTGTATACAGTATGTGTGTTTGTACAGTGAATGTATATGTACAGTATATGTATGTGTGTGTTTGTACAGTGAATGTATAAGTGTAGTATGTGTATGTGTGTGTTTGTACAGTGAGTGTATATGTTCAGTATGTGTATATGTATGTTTTTACAGTGAATGTATATGATTATATATATGTAAATGATTTTTTTTTATTCAAACGGGGATAGCAGATCCATTCTATGTGTCATACTTGATCATTTCGCGATATTGCCATATTTTTGCTGAAAGGATTTAGTAGAGAACATCGACGATAAAGTTCGCAACTTTTGGTCGCTGATAAAAAAAAAGCCTTGCCTGTACCGGAAGTAGCGTGACGTCACAGGTTGAAAGGCTCCTCACATTTCCCCATTGTTTACACCAGCAGCGAGAGCGATTCGGACCGAGAAAGCGACGATTACCTAATTAATTTGAGCGATGATGAAAGATTTGTGGATGAGGTACGACATAGTGAAGGACTAGAGTGCAGTGCAGGATGTATCTTTTTTCGCTCTGACCGTAACTTAGGTACAAGGTCTCATTGGATTCCACACTTTCTCCTTTTTCTATTGTGGATTACGGATTTGTATTTCAAACCACCTCGGATACTATATCCTCTTGAAAATGAGAGTCGAGAACGCGAAATGGACATTCACAGTGACTTTTATCTCCACGACAATACATCGGCGAAGCTCTTTAGCTACGGAGCTAACGTGATAGCATTGTGCTTAAATGCAGATAGAAACAGAAGAAATAAACCCCTGACTGGAAGGATAGACAGAAAATCAACAATACTATAAAACCATGGACATGTAACTACACGGTTAATGCTTTCCAGCCTGGCGAAGCTTAACAATGCTGTTGCTAACGACGCCATTGAAGCTAACTTAGCAACAGGACCTCGACAGAGCTATGCTAAAAACATTAGCTATCCACCTACGCCAGCCAGCACTCATCTGCTCATTAACACCCGTGCTCACCTGCGTTCCAGCGATCGACGGAGCGACAAAGGACTTCACCCGATCATAGATGCGGTCGGCGAGACGGAGGAAGTCAAGGTGAGGTCTGCGGCTAGCGCGTCTGCTATCCATCTCAAAGTCCTCTTGTGTTGCTGCAGCCAGCCGCTAATACACCGATCCCACCTACAACTTTCTTCTTTGCAGTCTTCATTGTTCATTAAACAAATCGCAAAAGATTCACCAACACAGATGTCCAGAATACTGTGGAATTATGTGGTGAAAACAGAGCTTTTTGTATTGGATCCAATGGGGTCCGAATACTTCCGTTCACTTCGTGACGTCACGCGCAAACGTCATCATACCGAGACGTTGTCAACCGGAAGTTTAGCGGGAAATTTAAAATGTCACTTTATAAGTTAACCCGGCCGTATTGGCATGTGTTGCAATGTTAAGATTTCATCATTGATATATAAACTATCAGACTGCGTGGTCGCTAGTAGTGGCTTTCAGTAGGCCTTTAAGGCCCAAGCTGTTTGTTTACATGCTTTTTTTATTTTATTTCTCTTTGCTATTTGGGCTTATTGGACCCTAATTAGAATAAAAACTAAGAATCATCTTTTTATATGATGTACTTAGTCCATAAGTACACAAACGTGTACTTCATGTTTAGTGACATGCTCATTCTTATTTTTACACTTTTTTTTCTCCAAATTCCATTGTATGTTATACTCTTCTGACACCACCAGATGGCAGTATAAGTGTCCACATAAGTGGCCATAAGACCCCAATTGAGTAGTGCCCACAATTTTGGAAATAAGAGCTAAAAGGTGCTGTCTACGCATGTGGCCACTAAGCCTTTAGCGTTAATGACACAGCTTTGCAACAGTTGATATTATAGTTTCAAGCATGTTTTACTCAATATAGGTCATCAAATCTCAGCAACAAGCTGTCATATCTTACGGAGATCATTTAGGACCAAAACACTCTAACATAAAATCTGCTTAGTGAGACGAATGATCTTATCAGACAGAAAATAAGCAAATATCACCCTTATTTGAGATATTTCATCCTACTTAGATTTCACTTTTTGCAGTGTAGCTCTTAGTCATTCCTAGGAAACGTAGTTAGTAACACAAGTGACTGCTTAATGTGATAAATGCTGCATGACACGGTGAGTAAAGCACTCCTGTCAGTCCATGGTCAATCACGCAGGCTGAAAGTCAGCTGGTATATATTTGACCACAGCTCTATTTTGAAGGCGGCAGGTCCCGGATGAAGCCTCACTCGCCGGCACGACAACGTGTCACAGTAACCTGCCTAGCAACAACTAATGTGACAGATTGTCTACAACACAACTGGGCGATGACCTCCTTTCCGCTCTAAGTCCCCTTGGCCTGGAAGCTTCCGTCAGTGTGGGGGGGCTATGTGGATCCAGGCTGACGTGAAATACTGGAGGTTGACTCCAGACGTAAAGAAACCGCAGTCATCGTAACGGGGAGTAAACAATATTTAGATTATTTTTGTAGAATGTTCATCCTCCCACTGCACACGTGTACAGTGTGGGTGGTCCGACACTCACTGCTTGTACCATCAAGCTGATAGACCACAAGTGCAGTACACTAGTGGGTCTGCATTCTACACACTAATATAATAAATAAATAAATAAATATATATATATATATATATATATATATATATATATATATATATATATATATATATATATATATATTATATATATATATATATATATATATATATATATATATATATATATATATAGTAACACTTTAGTATGGGGAACATATTCACCATTAATTAGTTGCTTATTAACATGCAAATTAGTAACATATTGGCTCTTAGTCATTATTAAGTACTTATTAATGCCTTATTCTGCATGGCCTTATTGTAACCCTAACACTCACAACTCTAAATTAAGTCTTTGTTACTTACAATACCATTTAGGGTGACTACCTCTTGAAGCTCTTGGAGAGAATGCCAA
>NC_084739.1:69989969-70044969 GCF_033978785.1 Entelurus aequoreus
CTTGAGCGCCTTGGACCAGTTCTCGTAAGTGCAGGCGGTGCAGGTCCAGTGGCGTGCGTGTGTGTTGAGCCTATTGCGGTCGTTGTACTCCTCACACGGGTCTGTGGTGGTGCACGAGGATGCAGGGCGGCATCCGGAGCCCGAGGTCTGGGGGGCCTCTGTGGGGCTGCGGACCTGCGGACGTCCTTGATGGCCAGTGTGTTGCCTTTGACACAGGCACTGAGTGCAGCGGATGGCCCGGGGCCAGTTCAGGTAGGTGCACATGTGACAAGACCACTTGCTGCTAGTCACAGGGGCGTCGGCGACGCGAACGCGTGGTCTCGCGCTGGATTCGGGGCAAATGAGCAAAGAGGATCCCTCCTGGGACGAGCTGTTGCTTAGCTCCGCCGGATCCCACTGGTGCAAGCTGGCATCCAGAGCCGGGGTGCTCCTGAAGGGCTCCTCGGTGATGATGGCGCCCCCGCTGGGCCTCTGAGCGCGGCACATGGTGCACTTGATGGCCGACGGCCAGTTCTCGAACGTGCAGTATTCACAGGCCCACTTCACCACCAGCTCGGTCATCGTCGCACCGACGCCCGGGAGGCTCGCCGCCGTTCGCAGGGGCTCTCAGCTCGGCGGAGAGTGCACTGGAACAAACCACACAAGCCTTTTTATACACGAGCTTGAAAAAAAACTGCTGAACTTGACGGCCAAATGTGGGTGTGGCAGCCAACAACTACATTTAGCATTTATTGCTAATCCTCCACTGTTGCCATTTCGACCGTATTTTTCGGACTATGAGTCGCAGTTTTTTTTCATAGTTTGGCCGGGGGTGCGACTTATACTCAGGAGCGACTTATGTGTGAAATGATTAGCGTAAAATATCCAATAATATTATTGATCTCATTGACGTAAGAGACTAGACGTATAAGATTTCATGGGATTTAGCGATTAGGAGTGACAGATTGTTTGGTAAACGTATAGCATGTTCTATATGTTATAGTTATTTGAATGACTCTTACCATAATATGTTACGTTAACATACCAGTTGGTTATTTATGCCTCATATAACGTACACTTATTCAGCCTGTTGTTCACTATTCTTTAGACATTTGAAATTGCCTTTCAAATGTCTATTCTTGGTGTTGGCTTTTATCAAATACATTTCCCCAAAAAATGTGACTTATACTCCAGTGCGACTTATACATGTTTTTTTCCTTCTTTATTATGCATTTTCGGCCGGTGCGACTTATACTCCAGTGTTTCCCATAAACTGCCAAGATACCTGTGGCGGTGGGGGCGTGGCTATGGGTGTGGTCACCATGACATCATTGAGTAATTTGCATAATTTACTACAATGATATGATTTTCTCTAAAAAGGCTCAAAAAATGTATAATTACTTTTTTTTTTTGCAAATATTTTTATTGAATTTTACAGTTAAAATCACATTTAACAGTCATACTTTGGTCACGCAAAACCTTCATACAATCACACATCCACTCATACCCACTCACATGCACACTTGAGGAGAGAGGTGCACTTAAACTTTAACAATTCAAGGTTTACAGTATAAACATTATTAGAAAAGATACCCAGATATTGTTTATATTTATCCATCCATCCCGCTCTGGCTCAGGATCAGCAGGCTATCCAGACCATAGCAAGACGGATGAACATTCCTCGGCATCAAGGATCCTCAGGAAGTGATCCCAAGATCACCTCTCGAGGACCTCTCCACCGTTCACACTTAAAGAGAAAAGGAAAGTCACAGAAGTTGATCAGATGTAAAACAATACAAAATAAAAAGTCACAAAAAAATAAATAAATAAATATGCAAGTAAACCGTGGGAAGGCCATATCAGAAGTAACAAAAAACAAAAACAATAATAGTGTAGGATCAATACAGAAAATAATAAAGATAACAAAAAAGGAATACAACTACAAGAAAGATGGCAGTTTTTTTGTTTGTTTTTTTCTTAAATGTCTAAATTATGATTCGATATATGTCAGTAAAGGTTTCCAGGTTTGTTCCCATTTATTCATACTTGCAGAGTTTATAAATGGTATTCTTTCAAGAGTCATTACATTCACAAGTTCATTTAGCCAGTTCCTGAAATTGGGTGCAGATGGGCTTTTCCAGTCCTTGAGAATGAGTCTTTTGGCCAAGACCGTCCCGAGCAGCAACACGGCTGTAATATATTTTGGAAGTTTTTGTGTTTCTGAAGACCACCCAAACAAGATTATATCCCTGTCAGAGACAAGTTTTCTCTGATATACCCCTGAGTAAAAAAAGAATATGCTGGACCAAAATGATTGAATAATTGGACATTCCCAAAACGAATGAGACAGTGATCCTTCAGCAGATTTACATTTATCACAAAGTGGAGATGTATCAGGATAAAATTTGTGTAATAAGACTTTGGAGTAGTAAAAACGATGAATCACTTTAAACTGTATGAGCCTAAGTCTGCTGTTAATTGAGCAATTGTGAATTTGAGAGAGTGTCCGTTCCCATTGCTGTTTGGGTATTGTTGTTCTTAGTTCCTGTTCCCAGGCTCTTTTAACACCGTCTGCTGATGTCATGGGCATAATGATAATTTGCATAATTTACTACAATGATATGATTTTCTCTAAAAAGGCTCAAAAAATGTATAATTACTAATTAATAATAACAGTTTTGTTTTAAAAGTCCATCCATCCATCCATCCATTTTACAATATAATTACAACACTTTATGTACATATATATATACAGATTTGAACAATAAGTTATTCACTGAAATATATTTATTAATCGTGGTTCTTACAAAAAATATATCTTGTAAAATATAAAAGCTAAAATGTCTCTTAAAACTCTGCCCCTTTAATTAGTGCATACTAAATAATTTAACTTTAGCCTACTACTACAACCATATTATTTACCAGCAACATAAAGTGAAACAGAGGCAGAGGTGTCCTGCCACAGTCAGTAACAAATAAACAGAAAACAGTAGTGGTCAAATACAAATAAGGCAACAAGAGAAGTATCCTACACTTCTCTTTTGTAAAGTAAATCTGAACAGCCGATACGGGCATCTACATCAACTATATGATTTGCCTGAGAAGCTGGACAGGACACACAAAAAAAAAAAAAAAAAAAAGTATTTTTATTTTTATTTGTGGCGGACGTAATTCTTTCTTGGCGGGCCGCCACAAATAAATGAATGTGTGGGAAACACTGTACTCCAGAGCGACTTATACTCCGAAAAATATGGTAGTTAAATATCTCCTTGTCACCTTTATTCATGATTTTAAAGCACGTTATACATTAAAGGAATCTAATAATCAAATGTATATGCATTTCGATGAATCATGATTAATCACAGGTTATTACCAGCATGCATAATGTTAATAATAATGCCATTACTGCCATGTGGCCCTCAATGAAAATGAATTTGACACCCCTGGACTATAGTTGTTCCTAATGTGAAGGCCAAAAAGGACTACTATTAAAAGCTGACACTGGTAATAAACACATACAGTAAGGTCAATTTAAAAACACAACAGGACAAAGTGGCAGCCTGGTAACCAGAGGAGGCTGCATGAAAGCTGACACCTAGCAGGGAGGCGCATGACTGCCCGTGACACTGAAATCCAAGTCACCACAAAGCCTATTATAGTCGTATAAAAAGGGAATCATCCAAACAGTCTGTTTTTAAGTCCATGCTAGCTTGGTCTCGGAGTTGAATGAATGAAATGAGTTTATTTCGGTCGTATAATCAAGTGTTTTTCAAAAACTGCACCGCAGCACACTAGTGTGCCGTGAGATACAGTTTGGTGTGCCGTGGGAGATTATCTAATTTCACCCATTTGGGTTAAAAAATATTTTTTGCAAAGCAGTAATTATAGTCTGCAAATGATTTGTTGTTGTTGAGTGTCGGTGCTGTCTAGAGCTGGGCAGAGTAACCGTGTAATACTCTTCCATATCAGTAGGTGGCAGCCGGTAGCTAATCGCTTTGTAGATGTCGGAAACAGCGGGAGGCAGTGTGCAGGTAAAAAGGTGTCCAATGCTTAAACCAAAACTAGACAAAAAGGTGAGTGCCCCTAAGAAAAAGCATTGAAGCTTAGGGAAGGCTATGCAGAACGAAACTAAGACTGAACTGGCTACAAAGTAAACAAAAACAGAATGCTGGACGACAGCAAAGACTTACTGTGGAGCAAAGACGGCGTCCACATTGTACATCCGAACATGACATGACAATCAACAACGTCCCCACAAAGAAGGATTAAAAACAACTAAAATATTCTTGATTGCTAAAACAAAGTAGATGCGGGAAATATCGTTCAAAGGAAGACATGAAACTGCTACAGGAAAATACCAAAAAAAGAGAAACGGCCACCAAAATACCGTAGGAGCGCAAGATAAGAAGTAAAACACTACACACAGGAAAACAGCAAAAAAGTCCAAATAAGTCAGGGTGTGATGTGACAGGTGGTGACAGTACACCTACTTTGAGACAAGAGCTACCGTATTTCCTTGAATTGCCGCCGGGAATATAGTATTCGCCTGCCTAGAATTACAGCCGGGTCAAACTAGTTTCGCAAAATAATTAGCGCATGCTTGGCACTTCCGCCGGGTCAAATATGAGTCATTAAATGACTCCCGCCTCCTGGTGGTAGAGGGCGCTAGTGATCCTTCTTGCGACTACTGGTACTGCAGAAGACCGGTGCTGCAGAAGAAGACAACAAGCAGCAAGCATAAGCAGCGACCGTTTGCTTGCACTTTAAACATGGAGGATTACATATCTAAAATAAAACAGTTTTCTAAACTGGACTTTCAATCGAAGCAGGAGGTAATAATTAAAGGAATATCTCCATCGAGACAGAGAGACTTTTAAAACTGAAGAAAGATAAGGAAGACTGCTTTTGATCAGAAGCAGTTGCACATGGACTCATTTATAGGTAAAGGTAAGACCATAATAAAGTTTTTTTTATTAAATGTGCTTTTCATGATAAGGTAAGCGCCGGAGTGAGAAGAGGTTTTAAAATAATTAGCGCATGCTTGCCCATTCCGCATGCTTTTGGTAAGCGCAGGAGTGAGAAGAGGTTTTAAATTAATTAGCGCCCCGGCGGCTATTCAAGGAAATACGGTATATTGATGCAAGCTTGGTTATGCTTTAAAGTCATATCCAACAATTGCGACAACGACTTTTTACTGTCAACTGAGTTTCGTTTTTTAATGATTTCTGCTGGTGGTGTGCCTCCGCATTTTTTCAACGCAAAAAAAATGTGCCTTGGCTCAAAAAAGGTTGAAAAACACTGACATCATCAACCATTTTGTGTGATCCATTTAACAGCACAGATTATACATATGAACAATCATACACAAAAATAAAAAAAATGATCGAAAAAGGAATAGGCTGAAGCCAAGGCTTATATTTGCCTTCCACAAAAAATTACATTGCCTGGAACATCAACGTTCAAAAAAAAATTCAATGGGACAAAAATAATTGTTGCTATATTTTATAATTTTCCATTATTTCACCTTTCAAGGTTTTCTTAAACCTTACCAAAGAACGACATGCCTTCAACTCATCACTGAGCTTGTTCCACCATTTAACTCCTAAAACTGAAAAACATTTGTATTTAATATCCGTTCTTACTTTACATATTTCAAAAATCAATACCCCCATTAAATTATAGTTTTCTCCTCTTAATCTAAAAAAAAAAACCCTAAGAATATAAGCTGGAAGGCTGTTGTTCTTTACTCGAAAAATAATTTCCATTGTTTTTAAAAACACATCTGAACATTTTAACACATTAGAACTCATGAATAATGGATTGGTATGTTCATAGTAGCACACTTTGTGTATTATTCTATCCAAACATCCATTTTCTCCCGCCTATTCCCTTCGGGGGGCGCTGGAGCCTATCTCAGCTACAATCGGGCGGAGGGCGGGGTACACCCTGGACAAGTCGCCACCTCATAACAGGGCCAACACAGATAGACAGACAACATTCACACACCACTTAATAGTATGTACTCAAAACATAAGTGTATCCACTTAATAGTATGTACTCAAAACATAAGTGTGTAAGTGTATCCACTTAATAGTATGTACTCAAAACATAAGTGTATCCACTTAATAGTATGTACTCAAAACATAAGTGTATCCACTTAATAGTATGTACTCAAAACATAAATGTGTAAGTGTATCCACTTAATAGTATGTACTCAAAACATAAGTGTGTAAGTGTATCCACTTAATAGTATGTACTCAAAACATAAGTGTGTAAGTGTAGCGACTTAATAGTATGTACTCAAAACATAAATGTGTAAGTGTATCCACTTAATAGTATGTACTCAAAACATAAGTGTATCCACTTAATAGTATGTACTCAAAACATAAGTGTGTAAGTGTATCCACTTAATAGTATGTACTCAAAACATAAGTGTATCCACTTAATAGTATGTACTCAAAACATAAGTGTATCCACTTAATAGTATGTACTCAAAACATAAATGTGTAAGTGTATCCACTTAATAGTATGTACTCAAAACATAAGTGTGTAAGTGTATCCACTTAATAGTATGTACTCAAAACATAAGTGTGTAAGTGTAGCGACTTAATAGTATGTACTCAAAACATAAATGTGTAAGTGTATCCACTTAATAGTATGTACTCAAAACATAAGTGTGTAAGTGTATCCACTTAATAGTATGTACTCAAAACATAAGTGTGTAAGTGTATCCACTTAATAGTATGTACTCAAAACATAAGTGTGTAAGTGTATCCACTTAATAGTATGCACTCAAAACATAAATGTGTAAGTGTATCCACTTAATAGTATGTACTCAAAACATAAGTGTGTAAGTGTATCCACTTAATAGTATGTACTCAAAACATAAGTGTATCCACTTAATAGTATGTACTCAAAACATAAGTGTGTAAGTGTATCCACTTAATAGTATGTACTCAAAACATAAGTGCATCCACTTAATAGTATGTACTTAAAACATAAGTGTGTAAGTGTATCCACTTAATAGTATGTACTCAAAACATAAGTGTATCCACTTAATAGTATGTACTCAAAACATAAGTGTGTAAGTGTATCCACTTAATAGTATGTACTCAAAACATAAGTGTGTAAGTGTATCCACTTAATAGTATGTACTCAAAACATAAATGTGTAAGTGTATCCACTTAATAGTATGTACTCAAAACATAAGTGTATCCACTTAATAGTATGTACTCAAAACATAAGTGTGTAAGTGTATCCACTTAATAGTATGTACTCAAAACATAAGTGTATCCACTTAATATCATGTACTCAAAACACAAGTGTGTAAGTGTATCCACTTAATAGTATGTACTCAAAACATAAGTGTATCCACTTAATAGTATGTACTCAAAACATAAGTGTGTAAGTGTATCCACTTAATAGTATGTACTCAAAACATAAGTGTATCCACTTAATATCATGTACTCAAAACACAAGTGTGTAAGTGTATCCACTTAATAGTATGTACTCAAAACATAAATGTGTAAGTGTATCCACTTAATAGTATGTACTCAAAACATAAGTGTGTAAGTGTATCCACTTAATAGTATGTACTCAAAACATAAGTGTGTAAGTGTATCCACTTAATAGTATGTACTCAAAACATAAGTGTGTTATTCTAGTTACCCTTTTTTGCAGTTTAATCATTGTGTCAATGTTTAAGTCCCATCTTAAAACTCATGTGTATATATAAATAGACCCCCTTTTAGACCAGTTGATCTGCCGTCTCTTTTCTGCTCTGCCCCCTTCTCCTTCGTGGTTTCTCATTGTCATCCCGTTGGGTTGAGTTTTTCCTTGCCCTGATGTGGGATCTGAGCCGAGGATGTTGTTGTGGCTTGTGCAGCCCTTTGAGACACTCGTGATTTAGGGCTATATAAGTAAACTTTGATTGATTGATATGTTTGTTTTATAAACATTTCCCCAAACGTCAACACAATGTTCAGTGTTTCCCACACATTCATTTATTTGTGGCGGCCCGCCACGAAAGAATTACGTCCGCCACAAATTAAAAAAAAATAAAATAAAAACAATAAAAAAAAACAATATTTTTAAATCTGTTCAGATTTACTTTACAAAAGAGTTTATTTGTTACGGACTGTGGCAGGACACCTCTGCCTCTGTTTCACTTTATGTTGCTGGTAAATAATATGGTTGTAGTAGTAGGCTAAAGTTAAATTATTTAGTATGCACTAATTAAAGGGGCAGAGCTTTAAGAGACATTTTAGCTTTTATATTTCATAAGATATATTTTTTGTAAGAACCACAATTAATAAATATATTTCAGTGAATAATTTCTTCTTCAAATCTGTATATAAATATGTACATAAAGTGTTGTAATTATATTGTAAAATAGATGGATGGATGGACGTTTAAAACAAAACTGTTATTATTAATTAGTAAGTATACATTTTTTGAGCCTTTTTAGAGAAAATCATATCATTGTAGTAAATTATGCAAATTACTCGATGATGTCATGGTGACGACGCCCATAGCCACGCCCCCACCGCCACAGGTATCTTGGCAGTTAATGGGAAACACTCATGTTAGATATGGGAAACTAAAATTATATATATATATATATATATATATATATATATATATATATATATATATATATATATATATATATATATCAAGTTAATGTTTGTTTACACACCACGCCTCCAAGTTGAAAATCCACACCCGGCGAGAAATTCATCACATGAGCGAGACACGACAACACGCCGTGGGCGCCTTTGGTTGTATTTATTATTGTCTTGGGGAATTGGAACATTCATCAACACAATAACAACCTCGCCCATTTGGCTTTTTAAATGTGCGACGTTCTTGTTTGACAGCTTCACACGTGACGTGTTATTCATTTTCGTGCCGCGTTCAGGTGCACAACGAGCTGCGGCGTCAGTGAACGCATCACCCGGCGACAGACGGAAACATCGCGAGAGTTGTTACTAATCCCGACGAGATATAAACGACTGCCAGACGAGTAATTAGAGATAGCCGCCTACTGGGTTATGGTTTAGCTTGTTAAATGGGAATATTTTTTTTAAAAGTGCGACGTTCTTGTTTGACATGTTTTACACGTGACGTGTTAATCACTCAGATGCACAAGGAGCTTCGGCGTCAGTGAACGCATCAGCCGGCGAGCAAACTTTGGTCGACAAAAAAAACGGAAACATCGCGAGAGTTGTCACTCGCGTTACAAATCCCGACGAGATTTGAAAGATTGCCAGACTAGTAATTAGAGATAGTCGCCATACTGGGTTATGGTTGGTGTTTAGCGCGTTAAATGTGAACAGTTACAGTAGAAGCGAGAAGAAAGTCCTTACCTTGACGCGGCCACTCGCCGCGACCGACTCGGGCTTCCCTCACTTCGCCGAGAGCAGCCGCATATTGACTGGGTTGGATGGCGGAGGGCGAGAGCCTCCACCCCCCACAAGCCCCCGTGTCTTCCTCTCGGCTCTTTTAAAGCATTTTTACCCCTTTCACGATCTCCCACGCCGAGCTAGCGGGCTTTAATGGCGGCACAGCGAGGCAGGATACAAACACTCCACGGGAGAAGTATGGAGTGAGAGGCGGGACCAGGATTTACTACCTGAATCTGCCGCGCTTTGTGATTGGCTGACGTCCGCGCATCCTCTTCGCTCGGCCAATCAGAAGCGACGTACCTCATTGTCCACGTTTAAAGAGATACGTCACAGCAAAACAGTGCAATGTCGTCAGTAATAATTATGTATTGACTTATTATGCGTTCCCACCGACGGGCTCGTTTTAATTATTAACACATTTTAATTGGCCTTTTTCAAGACACGCACTCTCATCGCGGGGGATTTATATACGTTTTTTTTCCCCCAGCAATAACAATTAACCACGTGGTACAGCCTGAAAAGGGGTGATGTCATCGTAAAAATACTGCAAGCAGCCTGCAGTGATGCATGACAGCTTCACTCACTAATACGTGCTAATAACGCAGGCTGATAAATATATTGCTTTTAAAAATATGTATTTTAATAATGGAAATATACTGTTCTGTATATGATTCATGTGTCACATTACAGTATATATATTGTGTGTATTTATATAAATGATGCATGCATTTTATATAAATGATGCATGCATTTTTATATATACTTACTAGGGATGTCCGATAATGGCTTTTTTGCCGATATCCGATATTGTCCAACTCTTAATTACCGATACCGATATATACAGTCGTGGAATTAACACATTATTATGCCTAATTTGGACAACCAGGTATGGTGAAGATAAGGTCCTTTTTAAAGAAATTAATAAAATAAGATAAATAAATTAAAAACCTTTTCTTGAATAAAGAAGAAAGTAAAACAATATAAAAACAGTTACATAGAAACTAGTAATTAATGAAAATGAGTAAAATTAACTGTTAAAGGTTAGTACTATTAGTGGAGCAGCAGCACGCACAATCATGTGTGCTTACGGACTGTATCCCTTGCAGACTGTACTGATATATATCAGGGGTCACCAACCTTTTTGAAAGCAAGAGCTACTTTTTGGGTACTGATTAATGCGAAGGGCTACCAGTTTGATACACACTTAAATAAATTGCCAGAAATAGCCAATTTGCTCAATTTACCTTTAACTCTATGTTATTATTAATAATTAATAAATGCTATTTACACTTAATTGAACGGTTTAAAAGAGGAGAAAACACGAAAAAAATGACAATTACATTTTGAAACATAGTTTATCTTCAATTTCGACTCTTTAAAATTCAAAATTCAACCGGAAAAAAGAAGAGAAAAACTAGCTAATTCGAATCTTTTTGAAAAAATGTAAAAAATAATTTATGGAACATCAGTAATTTTTCCTAATTAAGATTAATTTTAGAATTTTGATGACATGTTTTAAATAGGTTAAAATCCAATCTGCACTTTGTTAGAATATATAACAAATTGGACCAAGCTATATTTCTAACAAAGACAAATCATTATTTCTTGTAGATTTTCCAGAACAAACATTTTAAAAGAAATTCAAAAGACTTTGAAATAAGATTTAAATTTGATTCTACAGATTTTCTGGATTTGCCAGAATAATTTTTTTGAATTTTAATCATAATAAGTTTGAAGAAATATTTCACAAATATTCTTTGTCGAAAAAACAGAAGCTAAAATGAAAAATTAAATTAAAATGTATTTATTATTCTTTACAATAAAAAAAAAAAAAAAATTTGAACATTGATTTAAATTGTCAGGAAAGAAGAGGAAGGAATATAACAGGTAAAAAGGTATATGTGTTTAAAAATCCTAAAATCATTTCTAAGGTTGTATTTTTTCTCTAAAATTGTCTTTCTGAAAGTTATAAGAAGCAAAGTAAAAAAATTAATACATTTATTTAAACAAAAGAAGACCAAGTCTTTAAAATATTTTCTTGGATTTTCAAATTCTATTTGAGTTTTGTCTCTCTTAGAATTAAAAATGTCGGGCAAAGCGAGACCAGCTTGTTAGTAAATAAATAAAATTTAAAAAATAGAGGCAGCTCACTGGGAAGTGCTGCTATTTGAGCTATTTTTAGCAGGCTACTCATCTGGTCCTTACGGGCGACCTGGTGCCCGCGGGCACCGCGTTGGTGACCCCTGATATATATTGTTATATTGTTAATATTAATAACTGTATCCCTTGCAGACTGTATTGATATATATTGTTATATTGTTAATATTAATAACTGTATCCCTTGCAGACTGTATTGATATGTATTGTTATATTGTTAATATTAATAACTGTATCCCTTGCAGACTGTATTGATATATATTGATATATAATGTAGGAACCAGAATATTAATAACAAAGAAACAATCATTTTGTTTGAATGAGTGTGAATGAGTGAATGGGGGAGGGAGGTTTTTTGGGTTGGTGCATAATTGTAAGTGTATCTTGTGTTTTTTATGTTGATTTAATTAAAAAAAAACGATACCGATAATTTCCAATATTACATTTTAAAGCTTTTATCGGCCGATAATATCGGCCTGATCTCTAATTTTAATAATGCAAATATACTGTTCTGTAAATGATTCATGTGTCACATTACAGTACTTTATAGTTCATGTATATATTATATGTGTAATTATATAAATGATGCATGCATTTTTAAAAGCCTTACATTTTTTGTTTATATTTCAGTTATTGCAAGGGTGTCCAAACTTTTTCCACTGTGGGTTACATACATAAACATCTACCGTATTTTTCGGACTATAAGTCGCAGTTTTTTTTCATAGTTTGGCCGGGGGTGCGACTTATACTCAGGAGCGACATGTGTGAAATGATTAACACATTAGCGTAAAATATCAAATAATATTATTGATCTCATTCACGTAAGAGACTAGACGTATAAGATTTCATGGGATTTAGCGATTAGGAGTGACAGATTGTTTGGTAAACGTATAGCATGTTCTATATGTTATAGTTATTTGAATGACTCTTACCATAATATGTTACGTTAACATACCAGTTGGTTATTTATGCCTCATATAACGTACACTTATTCAGCCTGTTGTTCACTATTCTTTAGACATTTTAAATTGCCTTTCAAATGTCTAGTCTTGGTGTTGGCTTTTATCAAATACATTTCCCCAAAAAATGCGACTTATACTCCAGTGCGACTTATATATGTTTTTTTCCTTCTTTATTAAGCATTTTTGGCCGATGCTTATACTCCGAAAAATACGGTATTTATTTACCAAATGTGTAAACAATGGCATAACATACATATACACACAGGGTCTGTAATGGCAATCTTCACCTTCAAATGTTCCAATGTATTGTCATTACTCAACAGGTTTGAGGGAGTGATCCTACGCAGTAGCAAACATTGTATATGAAGTGAGGTCCAGTCGGAAATCCAGTTTATGCATATTTATTAACGAACTTGCAGGGTGAATGAAACATACCAGGGATTATTGCAGTGATATTGTGTTATATGTTCTCCTGCCTGGTTTGTGCTCCCACACCTGAGTCCTTCCTCGTTTGGCTCACCTGTGCTCCTACATATGCCTTCCCACCTGCACTGCTCAACCAAAAAGCCCGCCACCTAGTGACAAAATAAAGTAATGCCAACACAAAAATAAAGATGCCTTAAATGGCTCCTACACACCGGCCCCTAATTGTTTACACTGTAACAATTACTTGAAAGGGAGCCATTTAAATTCACTTTTACACGATCCTTCTCAGTTCCTTTTCTTTTCTTTTTTTCATAATTTCAAAATAAAAATATGTTGGCAGTTATAGTTCATTAATCTTGAATCTTCATTAATCTTCAATTTCAGTCTTTTGGAGGAGACATATCTTGGTTATTGGTCTTTCCAGTATGCTGTTTTTGGTATTTTCCTTGTCTTTGCCTTTTCCTTCTTTGTCTTTTCCTTTGTCCACTCCATCCTCTTCTTCCACCACTTCTTCTTCTTCTTCTTCCACCACTTCTTTAATTTGACAGGATCATTTCCAACACTACTCACAGCAGTTTGAACTTCTTTTCTTTTCCTAGTCAGTTGCAAGAGTGCGGTCTTTACTTTTAAAAGCCAGGCTATTGCAATCTTCAGTTTCATCCAGGATGAGAAGTAGTGGATGAAATAGTTAGTTGGGTTCAACTGACTTTTGACAATGGCATTTACTGTGATGCCAGGTTTGATCTCTGGATCATCAACAGAGATTTTGCATTGAACTTGCAAGATTGGCCATTCTTGGCTTGCTTTCCAGAGAAAATCTGGTCCTCTTATCCAATTTTTGTAGCCTAGGAAGCGATCTGCTGTCAGCCCTCTTGATGCTTGTTTTCCTTTGTGCTCACGTATGCCATTGTGATATGTCGGTAGCATCCCTTACAAAAGAGACTCTGTTTGCTACAAATGTTTTAAAGCGTTTGGTTTCTTTGCTTATGTATTTAAGCACGGTTGTGCTATCCGTCCAGAAAAATGATTTCTCCAGTTTTAACTGTAGATCCTTTCGCAGCATTGTGTCAACTTTAAACTCCTTCATTTTGCTGAGATCTGCTAGCCATCCTGTCCACTGTTGAGAGAAAACGTGTGGTATGGTTTCATCCCATTCAAGCTTTTCCTTGCAGAGCTCCTGCATAATCATTTTGGCTGGCAGAGTAAATGGTCCTAGAAATCGTAAAGGGTCGAATACAGAGTTGACCACAGACAAAATGCCACGTCTAGCGTGTGGTCTCTCTGGTACAACAACTGTGAACTTGAACACATCAGTTTCCACACACCAGTGTAGTCCTAGGGCTCTTTCCATTGGTAGATTGTCCTTGTCCAAATCCAACTCCTTGATTTCTTTAGCCCTGTGCTCTTGTGGAATAGATGTTAATACAGCACGGCTGTTGCTGATCCATTTGGACAGAGTAAACCCACCCATTTGGCAGAGAGCAGTCAGATCTTTTACTAATTGTACTGCTTCTTGTTCTGTGGGAATCGAACGTAAACAGTCATCTACATAAAAGTTATGGCGTACTGTGTCTGTCACCTCAGGTGGAAAATGAGCTTGGTTGTCTTCAGCAGTTTTCCTCAAAGCGAAATTTGCACAACTTGGTGATGACACAGCTCCAAATAGATGTACCTTCATCCTATATTCAGTCAGATCTTGCTGCATATCACCGTCAGGCCACCATAAGAATCTCAGGTAGTCGACATGCTTATCAGACACCTTAACCTGATGGAACATGGCTTTAATGTCTGCCATCAAGGCAACCGGTTCTTGTCTGAATCTGATGAGGACTCCGATAAGTGAGTTGGTAAGATCAGGACCCTGAAGTAGTTCACAGTTCAGTGATGTTCCTTTAAAGACTGCACCACAGTCAAAAACAACTCTTAATGTTCCCTTTTTTGAGTGGTGCACACCATGATGTGGAATATACCAGAGTCTTCCATCTTTTCTATTCAGCTGGTCTGCTGGTACCAATTCAGCATAGCCACTGTCAATCATATCTGTGAGGAAAGATGTATATTCTTTATGGAACTTTTCATTTTTGTTGAACTTGCGTTTCAGGCTCTGGATGCGTTGCTCTGCAATACAACGGTTGTTCGGCATGATGGGATCTTCTTCGTTAAAAGGTAAGTTTAAACAGTAATGTTAATCTTTAATCTTTGCAGAGTGACTCACAATATCAAGAAACTTTTCCTCTTCTCTTGACATTTCCTCTGTTTCCTTACTGGATCTTTCACTGAAATCTTGGTTGTACTGTTTGACTAATAACTCCTCCAGGTTTAGAATAGATATTCTATTGACATCAGCAACAGGGCAGCCATTAGGCCTGCTGGTGTCATCTCCTTTTAAAGGACCATAAATGACCCATCCCAATAGGGTCCTCACTGCGCATGGCCCGTCCTTCTGGCTATTGACCATCTCCCAGGGTTCCAGTACCTTAGAGGCATTTGTGCCAATGAGGAGGTCGATGTCAGAGTCAATTTCAGGTAATGTGATATGACTTAGATATGGCCAGTGTTTAAAATCCTGATGTTTTGGAATATTGTGTGGTGAAACTGGCATGGTTTTGTGTGTAAATACATCAGGCAATTGAATAAAGTCATTCGTATTTATCCCGGCTATTTCCAGCCCAGTGATGTGGTAGCTGGTTTCGGGTTTCACTTGATTCATGGTTTTGAGAAGGATGTTTGTTCTTTGTCCTGCAATGTTCAGTCTTTGCATCAGTTTTTCTGTGCAGAATGTGGAGGTGCTTCCATGATCCAAAAATGCATGTGTTTGTAACGCTGTGTCTCCCTTGTTGCTTTTAACTTGTACAGGTACAATAGAGTAGATGGAGGGGTGGTCCCCGGCCCCAATATGACCACAAGTATGCTTGGGAGGTGGGACAACAGCATTGGTTCCAATTGATTTGGTTTGTGTTTGTTCTGTCTGTTCAATGTGGAGTATTAGTGGATGTTGTTGTTTACAGATTTCACATAATAGACGATTTCTGCAGTCTCGACTTAAATGTCCTATTTTCAGACAGCCAAAACAGACTCCTTTTTCCTTTAAGAAGTCTATTTTTTCTTTGTGCTTCTTCCTCTTGAATTGTGGACAGCACTCCAGTGTGTGACCACTCTTCTTACAGAACAGACAACTGTGAGATTTGACAATCACATTCCCTTTTCCTTCATTTGACTCCACAGTTTCTATGGGTATTAATGTTGTTGCAAAGCTGCTTCTTGGACTTGACTTTCCTCTTGGCGTAGGGACGGATGAGGGTTGGACAGTTGATTGCTTATGGTCCTGAATGTTACCAAACAGTGGATCAGAGAGTATTTTGACTTGTTTTTCAATAAAGTTCACAAGGTCTGGGAAAATGGCACGATGGCCTTGCTTCTCCTGTAGGTCACAGGCCTTGTTCCTCCACTGCTCTCCGAGCTTGTATGGAAGCTTTAGGATGATGGTCCTCATATTAGAAACAACATTCATTTCTTCCATATAGGCCAGATTTTCCATTGCATTGGAACAACTTCTGAGGAATAGAGAGAATGCTCTCAATCCTTTTATATCCTCCAATTTAATTGTTCCCCAGGAAAAAGCCTTTTCCATATATGCTGTTGCAATATGATATTCATTACCAAAATGTTCCTTGAGTAGCTGTCTTGCCTTCTGGTAGCCCTGGGACGGAGGCATACGTTGGCAACTATGAACCAGCTCTTTTGGATGCCCTCTAGTATATTGTTCCAAATAATGCAAACAGTCATAGGTGTCACACTTTTTCTCCACTCCATATTCAAATGCCCTTATAAAGGTTTCATACTGAAACGGATCTCCATCAAACACAGGTACGTCTCTTGATGGTAAAGAGGAATGGACATTCTGCTTAACCAATAAGGCATTGAAGTCATGTTGTGCTTTTAGTAAATCAAGAATGTGATCTTGTTTGATGGCATTTGTGACAGGGGATGTAGTGTGAACTGTATGACCTTTAACATCCTCTTTTTTCATTCGTACAGTTGATTTTGACAGATTGTCAGTTTGCATTAAAGAGTGAGCAGCCTGTCTTGGAGTCATGTAATGAGCTTCGGTATATTTTTCATATATGAATTGTTTTGGCTTCCCAGCCTGTGTGTCAGAGATCCTTGTGGGATTCAGAGCTCATTCTTGACACTCTTGATCCTTCCCTAGATCCCATGGTTGCAAAAACTTGCTCCCTTGCATTTGCTGCTGCCAGCTTGGTTTCCATTTCCAACTTTTCCTTTTCCATTCTGAGTTGTTCCTGTTGTTTTGCGAATTGTTCCTGTTGAATTCTTTGTTGTGATTCAATCTGATGTTTTTTCTCCAATGCAGCAGCTTCTGCCATTAGAGCAGCCTTTTCGGCCTGGGCTCGAATGCGAGCAGATGAGGTAGAAGAGGTTGTTGACGTGGAACTGCGTGTCATTGAGACATTCGATGCACTGTCCTGGGGTCCATTATCGGAAAGTGTAACACATAAATGTTCATCATGGGCAAGTGGGACATGCATTTCATCTTGGACTTGCGTTTCAACTGAGCCATGTGTTTCAGAGACATGCAATTGGGACTCCTCTTCCACAGGGGCAGTGTCGTGTGTGGTTAGCTTTTTCACTTCTGATAACCATTCATGCACAAGTTTTATGAAACCTTCTAGTATCTTAATCTTTTCTTGAAACCAGTCATTTTTTTCTATCAAGTTCCTCTTCAGGCAATGGTAAGGCAATCAATGAGGAATGATTTTCCCTTGCCTCTCCACACAAATGAATCAATTCATCCAAGTGACCTCTTACAGCATTTGCATTTTTATCATTTTCATTTGAATGCATGAGTTGTTTCATTGTGTCCCTTATTTTAGCAGCTTTTTTAACACATGCTCCTATTGCTTTATGATAATTGTCAACTTTCATTTCCAAGCCTTTGGCAGTATACGTTATGGCTCTTTTTCCCTTTCCAAAATATTGTACATTTTTCTTTTCAGGATCCATATCTTTGCCACCAGACATAATTGGCCAAGTCCCTCGTGCTGCTTTCAGCTCCACACAACTCACCCTATAGAGCTGGCAGGTGTTTCCAATCACCCTGGCTGATGAGCAGCAGCGTGGCCGTGGCACAGTTTGTCCTCTTGCGGCTTTTTGATGTCCTTCGGTGTTCTCCTTGTTGTCCTTTTCACTCGAAGAGCAACGTTCTTACTTGATTGTAATGGCAATCTTCACCTTCAAATGTTCCAATGTATTGTCATTACTCAACAGGTTTGAGGGAGTGGTCCTACGCAGTAGCAAACATTGTATATGAAGTGAGGTCCAGTCGGCAATCCAGTTTATGCATATTTATTAACGAACTTGCAGGGTGAATGAAACATACCAGGGATTATTGCAGTGATATTGTGTTATGTTCTCCTGTCTGCTGCTGGTAAGAACGGTTTGTGCTCCCACACCTGAGTCCTTCCTCGTTTGGCTCACCTGTGCTCCTACATATGCCTTCCCACCTGCACTGCTCAACCAAAAAGCCCGCCACCTAGTGACAAAATAAAGTAATGCCAACACAAAAATAAAGACGCCTTAAATGGCTCCTACAGGGTCCATTGCCAGGGTTCATGTGGTCAACATATATAAAATAAAAACTAAATAAGATAAGGCTCAGAATGGTTTCTTAACAAAACTTTTCTACATATAAAGTGCTTTTTTTTGATTGATTGAGACATTTATTAGTAGATTGCACAGTACAGTACATATTCCGTACAGTTGACCACTAAATGGTAACACCCCAATAAGTTTTTCAACTGGTATATGTTTTTTTCCTTCTTTATTATGCATTTTCGGCCGGTGCGCCTTATACTCCGGAGCGACTTATACTCCGAAAAATACGGTAATAATGCGGAGTCACCATATTTTTATTTTGTAATCAGACTAAACATGTTTTAAATATTTAAAGACAAAACTTAGTTTGATAATTTCCCTGCTTGTTTTCTTTACATTGTGCTTTTTTTTTCTTTTAAATTGTATTCGTAGAATGTGCACTAGTAAAAAAGCTTCCTGGGAAACAAAGACACCTCGTACCACATATACATCTCTCTCTTTTATTATATCCCCCTCTGTGCTCATTCAAACGTGTATTCTGTCATCCTCCGAGTACACAAATCCAAATAAAAAGCCTAAAGAGTCCCTCGAGGTGTGTGCTTCAGGGAGTTGTCGTAAAGTGTCCCGTTTTGGGGTGGGGAAAGGGGAACGGGAAGTATCGGCCTATACAGTAGGAGTACACGAGTGTTTAATGTTAAAAACTAAATATCCTTGGATCACAGCACCAGAGTCCTGCTGGTTTTCGATCGTCAAGTGGAGGGTGCACTACTTAAACAACCCCCCAAAGGAGTGAGGACCCCCGTCACTAAATGCTACCCCTTCCCTCGTCTACTGTACATTCATGACTTTTCCTCGATATACTCCCAAGTTCCTCAGGGACGACATGTGATGTGTTACTCTTGTTATGATTAGGAACGTTTCAAGAGTGCCAGTTCCTGATCAGTGATGCCGACGAGACAGCCCTGAGGCAAAAAAGGCGCACCAACAGGTTTGCGTAACTAAAGCGACGCTCGTCGTCGAAGTGTGCCGACCGTACATCGCAACAATGCTCCTTGCTTTTAGTGGAGTTTAGGGTTCATAGGGTGGAGCAGTCCCCGGGCAGGTTTCCTCTCACTTTTTTTACCATTCCAGTTTGTACTAGCAAAAACACTTCTACTTAAATGTGCATCGGGAGGAACTGTAGTCCAGTTTTGCAGACAGTGCAGATAAAAGGCAAACACTTTTATCGTGCACGTAACAACGTTAGTTCAATCCGATGAGGAACACGTGGCGTCTATCCGCGTAGAACTCACACAGCGACTAAACAAGGAGCAATGTGGAGTGGAAAATAGCCTTTTTTTAAAAAAATTTAAATGGCGATTTGTTGTTAGTGGTGCTGCAGCATTAGAAGGGAACCTAAAGCGTGTGGTTAGTAAAGCTACAGTACATTGTGTTTGCTCCGTGAACCCTGTGTGTGCAGACTGTACAAAAGACGAGCAGATGAGTGGTGGTCCAAAAAGGGACGACACACGTGACCTCATTGGTATAGCGCACGGTAAAAGGACATCTGAAGATTTTTCACGTTAAGTGCAGCGAAGCGCGATGCAATGTTCATGTTTTTCTCGCCTCCCTGAAGATTTGTGCCAATTTAATCAGATTAAGGAACATTAAAAAAAAAAACACATATAAAGCACCAATACCGTATTTTTCGGACTATAAGTCGCAGTTTTTTTTCATAGTTTGGCCGGGGGTGCGACTTATACTCAGGAGCGACTTATGTGTGAAATGATTAACACATTAGCGTATAATATTATTTAGCTCATTCACGTAAGAGACTAGACCAGGGGTTCTTAAACTTGTTGGAGGTACCGAACCCACCAGTTTCATATGCGCATTCACCCAACCCTTCTTTAGTGAAAAGTAAAATGTTTTTTTTTTCTAATTCAAGACAAAGTTATGTTTTTGGTAACACTTTAGTATGGGGAACATATTCTAAGTAATAAAGACTTAATTTAGAGTTATTTGGACACTAGGGGAACATATTCTAAGTAACAAAGACTTAATTTAGAGTTATTTGGACACTAGGGTAACATATTCTAAGTAATAAAGACTTAATTTAGAGTTATTTGGACACTAGGGGAACATATTCTAAGTAATAGACTTAATTTAGAGTTATTTGGACACTAGGGGAAAATATTCTAAGTAACAAAGACTTAATTTAGAGTTATTTGGACACTAGGTGAACATATTCTAAGTAACAAAGACTTAATTTAGAGTTATTTGGACACTAGGGGAACATATTCTAAGTAACAACGACTTAATTTAGAGTTATTTGGACACTAGGGGAACATATTCTAAGTAACAAAGACTTAATTTAGAGTTATTTGGACACTAGGGGAACATATTCTAAGTAACAAAGACTTAATTTAGAGTTATTTGGACACTAGGGGAACATATTCTAAGTAATAAAGACTTAATTTAGAGTTATTTGGACACTAGGGGAACATTCTAAGTAATAAAGACTTCATTTAGAGTTATTTGGACACTAGGGGAACATATTCTAAGTAACAAAGACTTAATTTAGAGTTATTTGGACACAAGGGGAACATATTCTAAGTAATAAAGACTTAATTTAGAGTTATTTGGACACTAGGGGAACATATTCTAAGTAACAAAGACTTCATTTAGAGTTATTTGGACACTAAGGGAACATATTCTAAGTAATAAAGACTTATTAAAGAGTTATTTGGACACTAGGGGAACATATTCTAAGTAATAAAGACCTAATTTAGAGTTATTTGGACACTAGGGGAACATATTCTAAGTAACAAAGACCTCATTTATAGTTATTTGGACACTAGGGGAACATATTCTAAGTAATTTCATTAATTTCATTTGGTTAGGGTTAGGGTCAGGGTTAGAGGGTTAGAGTAATAATAAGGCCATGCCGAATAAGGCATTAATAAGTACTTAATAATTAGGGCTGTGAATCTTTGGGTGTCCCACGATTCGATTCAATATCTGTTCTTGGGGTCAAGATTCGATTCAAAATCGATTTTTTTCGATTCAACACGATTCTCGATTCAAAGACGATATTTTCCCGATTCAAAAGGATTGTCTATTCATGGAATACATAGATTTCAGCAGGATCTACCCCAGTCTGCTGACATGCAAGCAGAGTAGTAGATTTTTGTAAAAAGCTTTTATAATTGTAAAGGACAATGTTTTATGAAACATTTGTTTGAACTATTAAATGAACCAAAAATATGACACAGTGTGTTGTCAAGCTCATGAGATGCGATGCAAGTGTAAGCCACACTATTGTTCTTTTTTTTCTTTTTTATAAATGTCTGATGATAATGTCAATGAGGGATTTTTAATCACTGCTATGTTGAAATTGTAACTAATATTGATACTGTTGTTGATAATATTCATTTTTGTTTCACTACTTTTGGTTTGTTCTGAGTGGTGTTTGTGTCTCCTCTCAATTGCTCTGTTTATTGCAGTTCTGAGTGTTGCTGGGTCGGCTTTGCTTTTGGAATTGGATTGCATTGTTATGGTATTGCTGTGTATTGTTCTGTTGGATTGATTAATTAAAAAAAAAAAAAAGAAAAAAAAAAAGAAAAAAAGAAATAAATAAATGGGAAAAAAAATTAGATTTTTTTAAAAATGAGAATCGATTCTGAATCTCACAACGTGAGAATCGTGATTCGAATTCGAATAGATTTTTTCCCACACCCCTATTAATAATGACTAGTTAAGAGCCAATATGTTACTAATTTGCATGTTAATAAACAACTAATTAATGGTGAATATGTTCCCCATACTAAAGTGTTACCATGTTTTTTTACTGGTGCATAAAATTATCCGTGCATGAACATCACCTTGTTCAAACAACAAAACCAACACAGTGCATAAACTCACAACAAATTACACACCTGCAAACCAGTTAGCTGTTGCCGTATCCGTAATACGCCGACAGGGAGAAGTTTGTATTTACACGATGAGTCGGGTGTGTCTTGACATACGCCGAACCCCTGAGCCCGACTCACCGAACCCAGGTTAAGAACCACTGGACTAGACGTATAAGATTTCATGGGATTTAGCGATTAGGAGTGACAGATTGTTTGGTAAACGTATAGCATGTTCTATATGTTATAGTTATTTGAATGACTCTTACCATAATATGTTACGTTAACATACCAGTTGGTTATTTATGCCTCATATAACGTACACTTATTCAGCCTGTTGTTCACTATTCTTTATTTATTTTAAATTGCCTTTCAAATGTCTATTCTTGGTGTTGGCTTTTATCAAATACATTTCCCCCAAAAAATGCGACTTATACTCCAGTGCGACTTATATATGTTATTTTCCTTCTTTATTATGCATTTTTGACCGGTGCGACTTATACTCCAGAGCGACTTATACTCTGAAAAATACGGTATTTTTTCTGTCAAAATGGAAAAAAACTAGTACATTAAGTAAGAAAATATGAAGTACTTTAATGACGCATATTATTTCCAGGCTTTCGAGGGCCAAATAAAATGAAGTGGCGGGCCAGATCTGGCCCCCGGGCCTTGAGTTTGACACCTGTGGTGTAGACGAAAAGCCGGCAGTGCATTTTGCGTCCAAAAGCCCACACACACACACACACACTCAGCTGGAAGTGTGCAGGTGTGGAAGACACACCTTGGCAGGTGACAAAATAAAAGTAAAATGCTTTCTTGTAAGTTGATGTCAATATACCGTATTTTTCGGACTATAAGTCGCAGTTTTTTTCCACAGTTTGGCCGGGGGTGCGACTTATACTCAGGAGCGACTTATGTGTGAAATGATTAACACATTAGCGTAAAATATCAAATAATATTATTGATGTCATTCACGTAAGAGACTAGACGTATAAGATTTCATGGGATTTAGCGATTAGGAGTGACAGATTGTTTGGTAAACGTATAGCATGTTCTATATGTTATAGTTATTTGAAGGACTCTTACCATAATATGTTACGTTAACATACCAGTTGGTTATTTATGCCTCATATAACGTACACTTATTCAGCCTGTTGTTCACTATTCTTTAGACATTTTAAATTGCCTTTCAAATGTCTATTCTTGGTGTTGGCTTTTCCATCATCTATTTTCTACCGCTTGTCCCTTTTATCAAATAAATTTCCCGACTTACGACTTATATATGTTTTTTTCCTTCTTTATTATGCATTTTCGGCCGGTGCGACTTACACTACCGTTCAAAAGTTTGGGGTCACCCAAACAATTTTGTGGAATAGCCTTCAATTCTAAGAACAAGAATAGACTGTCGAGTTTCAGATGAAAGTTCTCTTTTTCTGGCCATTTTGAGCGTTTGATTGACCCCACAAATGTGATGCTCCAGAAACTCAATCTGCTCAAAGGAAGGTCCGTTTTGTAGCTTCTGTAACGAGCTAAACTGTTTTCAGATGTGTGAACATGATTGCACAAAGGGTTTTCTAATCATCAATTAGCCTTCTGAGCCAATGAGCAAACACATTGCACCATTAGAACACTGGAGTGATAGTTGCTGGAAATGGGCCTCTATACACCTATGTAGATATTGCACCAAAAAGCAGACATTTGCAGCTAGAATAGTCATTTACCACATTAGCAATGTATAGAGTGTATTTCTTTAAAGTTAAGACTAGTTTAAAGTTATCTTCATTGAAAATAAGGACATTTCAATGTGACCCCAAACTTTTGAACGGTAGTGTATATGTTTTTTTCCTTCTTTATTGTGCATTTTCGGCCGGTGCGACTTATACTCCGGAGCGACTTATACTCCGAAAAATACGGTAAGATCTATTTGTCTTTTACGTAAATGCTGGATTTCGAACATAATAATGACAGATAAGCACATTTCCAAGTTAAGTGCGACAAGTTGTGCATGTAAAAGTTACGTGGACCCTCTTTCCTTGATTCCCCCCCCCCCGTCTCAAAAAGTACAATTAAAGATTAGTCGGAAGGCTGATTGGTCGTCTCCCTTTGTTTTTTTCTTTGAGAGCTCGTTGAAAAGAAGGCAATAAATAGTGCAAAAGTGACGCAAGCGTGAGTTAAGTGATGAAAATGTGACACAAAGAGAGGACCTGCCTTTTCCACGGCGCGCTGGATGAAGTACCGACACCTTTTCCAGAAAGAAGCATGGAGAAGAAAAGAGCGCTCCTCTCCTTGGAGACAAAACAACGACACCAACTGCACTTGACTTTCACTTTCAGGACTGGCACTTTTTTGTCTATCTTTGATTGCTTGAGAAGGCGCGTCCCGTGCCCACCTGGTGGCGTGTTTCTATGTGGTCTGTGAGCCGTGAGCGTCCCCGTCGGGACCCAGGGCGGATGAGCGACTTCGAGCTAAAAGGGCGGCGGGGCTCACGGGCAGACGTGCGGCTTCGCTCACCAGGTTCTCGTACTCGCTGCTGTCCTCGTCTTCCTCGTCAAACTCCTGACCCGCCGCTTGTCTGTCTAACGAGTCCGAGCTCGAGCCGTCGCCGTTGCCCAGGTACGGGGGGCTAGGAGCGCTGACCGGACTCGAGGCGGCGCCGAGGCCCAGGCTGGAGAGGATGCTAAGCGGGCTCGGGGTGGGGTGTCCCGGGGACCCCACGGCCTGAGGCCGGGGCAGCAGGGCGGCGCTGGTGGGCGGGGACGAGGAGGGGAGGAGAGAGTCGTCGTGGGACATGAGGTCCGCGTAAGAGGGGGGGTTGGGCGAGATGCTGGGCCGCTCCGGTGCAGACGGCGCGTGGAAAGATACCCTAGATAGTTGAGAAGAGTACGAAGGGTCCGTGTTTTCCTCTGGAGTGGAGCGAGAGTCTGGATTCAGGGCTTCATGGAGCCCTGTGGAGCAGAGAAATGTTGACGTCAGCCCACAAACATACACAAGTGAGTAGAGGCCTGGTCAAAAGTGTACGTACACTTGTAAAGGACATCATGTCATGGCTGTCTTGAGTTTCCAAACACTATGGACTGGATTCTCACACTATTGTGTTAGATCCACTATGGACTGGATTCTCACACTATTGTGTTAGATCCACTATGGACTGGATTCTCACACTATTATGTTAGATCCACTATGGACTGGATTCTCACACTATTATGTTAGATCCACTATGGACTGGATTCTCACACTATTATGTTAGATCCACTATGGACTGGACTCTCACGCTATTATGTTAGATCCACTATGGACTGGATTCTCACACTATTATGTTAGATCCACTATGGACTGGACTCTCACGCTATTATGTTAGATCCACTATGGACTGGACTCTCTCACTATTATGTTAGATCCACTATGGACTGGACTCTCACACTATTATGTTAGATCCACTGTGGACTGGACTCTCACGCTATCATGTTAGATCCACTATGGACTGGACTCTCACGCTATTATGTTAGATCCACTATGGACTGGACTCTCACTATTATGTTAGATCCACTATGGACTGGACTCTCACTCTATTATGTTAGATCCACTATGGACTGGATTCTCACACTATTATGTTAGATCCACTGTGGACTGGACTGTCACACTATTATGTTAGATGCACTATGGACTGGACTCTCACACTATTTTGTTAGATCCACTATGGACTGGACTTTCACGCTATTATGTTAGATCCACTATGGACTGGATTCTCACACTATTATGTTAGATCCACTATGGACTGGACTTTCACGCTATTATGTTAGATCCACTATGGACTGGATTCTCACACTATTATGTTAGATGCACTATGGACTGGACTCTCACACTATTTTGTTAGATCCACTATGGACTGGACGCTCACACTATTATGTTAGATCCACTGTGGACTGGACTCTCACGCTATTATGTTAGATCCACTATGGACTGGACTCTCACGCTATTATGTTAGATCCACTATTGACTGGACTTTCTCACTATTATGTTAGATCCACTATGGACTGGACTTTCACGCTATTATGTTAGATCCACTATGGACTGGATTCTCACACTATTATGTTAGATGCACTATGGACTGGACTCTCACACTATTTTGTTAGATCCACTATGGACTGGACTCTCACACTATTATGTTAGATCCACTATTGACTGGACTTTCTCACTATTATGTTAGATCCACTATGGACTGGACGCTCACGCTATTATGTTAGATCCACTATGGACTGGATTCTCACACTATTATGTTAGATCCACTATGGACTGGACTCTCACACTATTATGTTAGATGCACTATGGACTGGACTCTCACACTATTTTGTTAGATCCACTATGGACTGGACTTTCACGCTATTATGTTAGATCCACTATGGACTGGATTCTCACACTATTATGTTAGATCCACTATGGACTGGACTTTCACGCTATTATGTTAGATCCACTATGGACTGGATTCTCACACTATTATGTTAGATCCACTATGGACTGGATTCTCACACTATTATGTTAGATGCACTATGGACTGGACTCTTACTATTATGTTAGATCCACTATGGACTGGACTCTCACACTATTTTGTTAGATCCACTATGGACTGGACTCTCACACTATTATGTTAGATCCACTATGGACTGGACTCTCACACTATTATGTTAGATCCACTATGGACTGGACTCTCACACTATTATGTTAGATCCACTATGGACTAGACTCTCACAATATTATGCTTGATCCACTATGGACAGGACTCTCACTATTATGTTAGATCCACTGTGGACAGGACTCTCACTATTATGTTAGATCCACTATGGACAGGATTCTCACACTATTATGTTAGATCCACTGTGGACAGGATTCTCACACTATTATGTTAGATCCACTGTGGACAGGACTCTCACAATATTATGCTCGATCCACTATGGACAGGACTCTCACTATTATGTTAGATCCACTATGGACAGGACTCTCACTATTATGTTAGATCCACTATGGACTGGACTCTCTCACAATATTATGCTCGAACCACTCGACGTCCATTGCACCGGTCGCCCCGGGGGGGGTCCCCACATCTGCGGTCCCCTCCAAGGTTTTTCATTGTCCCATTGGGTTGAATTTTTCCTTGCCCTGATGTAGGATCTGAGCTGAGGATGTCGTTGTGGCTTGTGCAGCCCTTTGAGACACTGGTGGTTTATGGCTATATAAGTAAACATTGATTGATTGATTGAACCCTGGGCCACACCACATGACAGGTTGGACATTAGATCATTAAAAGTTCTGCCATTGATATAAGAAGTAAACTACTGGATTACAGCACCAGAAAAGTTGTTCTACAGTATTGTCTCCTGAGAAGATGTAAGTTAGGGGGTGTATTCACTTCTGTGAGATGCTAACATGCTACTTACTTCGCTCTTCTTCCGCCGCCTTACGTTCCCTGAGATCGATTTGCTGTTTCAGTTTGTTCACATCGTCTTGAATTTTCTCCCTCACGCGTTCACTTTGTTCTACCTCCCCGCACACGGCCTGAATGCACACGAGGCGGTTACAGAGACAAAAGTCAAATGTCAAAATACCGGAAAGATGGTTTACCTTTGTTCTGGGGGTCTGCTCACCTGTACTTTGTCTTGTAGCGCACTGTAGACTTGAAATATTGTGCGGATATCCTTCATCACGCCGTCTTTGTCAAAGAACTCAGCCCTGCAATTGGGTGCAAGCAAACAAGACGTCGTTCATAGCATCAATGGGAGAAAGTCACTGGCATACATTTAGGCCCAGGGTCAGCAACCCGCCTGTTCTAGAGCTGCATGCAGCTCTTTAGCGCCGCCCTAGTGGCTCCCTGGACCTCTTTCAGAGATGTGTGAAAATGACAAAAGATGAATATATTTAGTTTTAATGTATTTTCTGTAGGAGAACAAACATGACACAAACCTTCCTAATTGTTAGAAATCCCCACAGTTTATATTAAACATGCTTCACTGATAAGTGTATTTGGCAAGCACCGTTTTGTCCGACTAATTTCAGCGGTCCTTGAACTCACCGTAGTTTGTGTACATGTACAACTTTCTCCGACACTGCCACAGAAAGACGTGTTTTATGCCACTCCTTCTTTGTCTCATTTTGTCCACCAAACGTTTTATACTGTGCGTGAATGCACAAAGGTGAACTTTGTTCAATCAATGTTTATTTATATAGCCCTTAAATCACAAGTGTCTCAAAGGGCTGCACAAGCCACAACGACATCCTCGGTACAGAGCCCACATGTTGATTTGCTGGAGTGCTTATCAGGCATATAACTGCAAGCTTATCCATGCTAACATGCTATTGAGGCTAGCTGTGTGTACAAATTGCATCATTATGCCTCGTTTGTAGCTATATTTGAGCTCATTTAATTTCCTTGACTTATGTTGAATGTATATGTGCATGTCTCATGACACATTATCTGTATGTGATATTGGCTGCAATTCTGATTTTGTGTGCCATGTTGTTCCAGACCACAGCAAACGTTACCCAGCTTGGAAAGATTGTAATAAATCCGTTAGAGGATGACAGCCTGCCGTTTCCTTTAACTTGGACACACACATCGATACCTTTGGCCATTCTGAGCCAGTCATTTCCAGAAGTTATCTCATCCTGTGAGAAGCCTCCATTTTACTAATGATCTCCAATGTTGCACAAATGTGTAGAATAAAAATTAAAGTACAACATTTCTGTCAACGAAGATTTGCGTCAACCTTTGATAGTAGTCTAATATAGCTAATATAGACACTTACATCATGTGTTGTCTTCATTATAACACTTATAGAAGACTTTTAAAGTCATTTTGATAGTAGGCTAATATAGCTAATATAGACACTTACATCATGTGTTGTCTTCATTATAACACTTGTATAAGACTTTTAAAGTCATTTTGATAGTAGGCTAATATAGCTAATATAGACACTTACATCATGTGTTGTCTTCATTATAACACTTATATAAGACTTTTAAAGTCATTTTGATAGTAGGCTTATATAGCTAATATAGACACTTACATCATGTGTTGCCTTCATTATAACACTTATATAATACTTTTAAAGTCATTTTGATAGTAGGCTAATATAACTAATATAGACACTTACATCATGTGTTGCCTTCATTATAACACTTATATAATACGTTTAAAGTCATTTTGATAGTAGGCTAATATAACTAATATTGACACTTACATCATGTGTTGTCGTCATTATAACACTTATATAAGACTTTTAAAGTCATTTTGATAGTAGGCTAATATAGCTAATATAGACACTTACATCATGTGTTGCCTTCATTATAACACTTATATAAGACTTTTAAAGTCATTTTGATAGTAGGCTAATATAGCTAATATAGACACTTACATCATGTGTTGCCTTCATTATAACACTTATATAAGACTTTGAATTTTTAGCGGCTCCAGACAGACTTTTTTTTGTTGTATTTTTGGTCCAGTATGGCTCTTTCAACATTTAGGGTTGCCGACCCGGGATTTAGGCCGTAATGGAACTGTAACAAATTCCACTGCCCAAGGCACACATTAGCCCCGGTCAGTTCACAGGGATACCGTGCTTTGCCCCGCTTTATAACTTGCACAGCCGGCAGCAGAGGTATTAACTGCGCTGAATCAATGTGTGTGTAATGTGCGTGCCCTCTGGTACGACCGGCCAGTACATGGTAGGCACGACACGGCTGTTACAGAACTTCATGCAAACTATGCAGCCAACCTGGTGTGCACGTGAAAAAGGCATACAAAAGAGGACCATGGTTCAGAAGCGAGGCAGTGAGTCCAAATATTACCCGTGTTCTTTGATGACCTTGGCGTAGTTGAGCGAGGTGTTGGGCACGGACGACACCTTGTACTCCTGCTGGCTTGTATTGCCCAGGTTCGGGATGGTGAGGGTGATCCTCTGGTTGTACCTACTGAGGGAACATGGCCAGTTAGCGCACCCAACCATGTGAACTAACACCTCATGTAACAGGGTTTGTGCAGGTAGCAGAACATCTAACCCAGGGGTCACCAACCTTTTTGAAAGCAAGAGCTACTTCTTGGGTAGTGATTAATGCGAAGGGCTACCAGTTTGATACACACTTAAATAAATAGCCAAAAATAGCCAATTTGCTCAATTTACCTTTTACTCTGTTATTATTAATAATTAATGATATTTACACTTAATTGAACGGTTTAAAAGAGGAGAAAACACGAAAAAAAATGACAATTAAATTTTGAAACATAGTTTATCTTCAATTTCGACTCTTTAAAATTCAAAATTCAACCGAAAAAAAGAAGAGAAAAACTAGTTAATTCGAATCTTTTTGAAAAAATTAAAAAAATAATTTATGGAACATCATTAGTCATTTTTCCTGATTAAGATTAATTTTAGAATTTTGATGACATGTTTTAAATAGGTTAAAATCCAATCTACACTTTGTTAGAATATATAACAAATTGGACCAAGCTATATTTCTAACAAAGACAAATCATTATTTCTTCTAGATTTTCCAGAACAACAATTTTAAAAGAAATTCACAAGACTTTGAAATAAGATTTAAATTTGATTCTACAGATTTTCTAGATTTGCCAGAATCATTTTTTTGAATTTTAATCATAATATACGGAGCCCCTAAAGGGACATGGGAATTTTTTTTTTTTTAGACATGTATCTCGTGGCCACGAGAAAGTATCTCGTGGCCACGAGAAAGTATCTCGTGGCCACGAGAAACTTTCTCGTGGCCACGAGAAACTTTTTATAAAAAAAAAAAAAAAAAAAAAAAAAATATAAATTTTTTTTTTTTTTTTTTTTTTTTTATAAAAAGTTTCTCGTGGCCACGAGAAACTTTCTCGTGGCCACGAGAAACTTTCTCGTGCGCACGAGAAACTTTCTCGTGGCCACGAGAAACTTTCTCGTGGCAACGAGAAAGCATTGGATGCGTGCTGATGGTTTAGTGTGTGTTAAAATGGCAGTTTAGGAGTTAATATGGCTGTATTTCCAGATAGGACTTTCCCCCATGTGTGTTGTGGCAAAATGTGAATGCTTGATTAGTAGGTGTGAGACAAACACTTTATCTTCCTGGTTATTGTAACGCTACGTGTTTGACATTATTTAAGACTTTATCATGCCCGGGAAAGGACAGTTTTCCTCTTCTGTGGCTGTGGGGGGTGGGCGTGGCTTGCGGACCTGCAGGGAAGCGGAGTGTGTCAGTTAGTCCCATGTTGATGTGATCAAACTTCTTTCTTGCTTGGAAGATACACACACAATTGTAACTGTTATTTCTTCCTGCACATAATAAATATGTACAACGTGTTTGGATGTATTCATTTATGTAAAATTGTCATTAAATGTAATATTGCCTGACAAAAAGTGATACGACATACGTAATATTTTGATATTTACACATCGCATATTTACACACGCGCATCTGACTAGAATACCCTTATGTGCATTACATATATCAACATCAACTACCTACTGTACTGTTTACTTGTTGAAATACCCTTTTTAGAACAAATATCTACCCACATAATTTATATGTGTATATATAATATATATATATATGTGTATGTATGTATATGCATATATATATATATATATATATATATATATATATGCATATATATATATATATACGTGTATGTATGTATATGCATATATATATATATATATATATATATATATATATATATATATATATATATATATATATATATATATATATATGCATATATATATATATATATATATATATATATATATATATATATATATATATATATATATATGCATATACATACATACACGTGTATGTATGTATATGCATATATATATATATATATATATATATATGCATATATATATATATATATATATATATATATATATGCATATATATATATATATATATATATATATATATATATATATATATATATATATATATGCATATACATACATACACGTATATATATATATATATGCATATATATATATATATATATATATATATATATATATATATATATGCATATACATACATACACATATATATATATATTATATATACACATATAAATTATGTGGGTAGATATTTGTTCTAAAAAGGGTATTTCAACAAGTAAACAGTACAGTAGGTAGTTGATGTTGATATATGTAATGCACATAAGGGTATTCTAGTCAGATGCGCGTGTGTAAATATGCGATGTGTAAATATCAAAATATTACGTATGTCGTATCACTTTTTGTCAGGCAATATTACATTTAATGACAATTTTACATAAATGAATACATCCAAACACGTTGTACATATTTATTATGTGCAGGAAGAAATAACAGTTACAATTGTGTGTGTATCTTCCAAGCAAGAAAGAAGTTTGATCACATCAACATGGGACTAACTGACACACTCCGCTTCCCTGCAGGTCCGCAAGCCACGCCCACCCCCCACAGCCACAGAAGAGGAAAACTGTCCTTTCCCGGGCATGATAACGTCTTAAATAATGTCAAACACGTAGCGTTACAATAACCAGGAAGATAAAGTGTTTGTCTCACACCTACTAATCAAGCATTCACATTTTGCCACAACACACATGGGGGAAAGTCCTATCTGGAAATACAGCCATATTAACTCCTAAACTGCCATTTTAACACACACTAAACCATCAGCACGCATCCAATGCTTTCTCGTGGCCACGAGAAAGTTTCTCGTGGCCACGAGAAAGTTTCTCGTGGCCACGAGAAAGTTTCTCGTGCGCACGAGAAAGTTTCTCGTGGCCACGAGAAAGTTTCTCGTGGCCACGAGAAACTTTTTATAAAAAAAAAAAAAAAAAAAAAAAAAATTAATATTTTTTATTTTTTTTTTTTTTTTTATAAAAAGTTTCTCGTGGCCACGAGAAAGTTTCTCGTGGCCACGAGATACTTTCTCGTGGCCACGAGATACTTTCTCGTGGCCACGAGATACATGTCTAAAAAAAAAAAAATTCCCATGTCCCTTTAGGGGCTCCGTAATAATAAGTTTGAAGAAATATTTCACAAATATTCTTCGTCGAAAAAAAAGAAGCTAAAATGAAGAATTTAATTAAAATGTATTTATTATTCTTTACAATAAAAATAAAAAAATTTACTTGAACATTGATTTAAATTGTCAGGAAAGAAGAGGAAGGAATTTAAAAGGTAAAAAGGTATATGTCATTAAAAATTCTAAAATCATTTTTAAGGTTGTATTTTTTCTCTAAAATTGTCTTTCTGAAAGTTATAAGAAGCAAAGTAAAACAATGAATGAATTTATTTAAACAAGTGAAGACCAAGTCTTTAAAATATTTTCTTGGATTTTCAAATTCTATTTGAGTTTTGTCTCTCTTAGAATTAAAAATGTAGAGCAAAGCGAGACCAGCTTGCTAGTAAATAAATAAAATTAAAAAAATAGAGGCAGCTCACTGGTAAGTGATGCTATTTGAGCTATTTTTAGAACAGGCCAGCGGGCTACTCATCTGGTCCTTACGGGCTACCTGGTGCCCGCGGGCACCACAATGGTGACCCCTGATCTAACCTAATGCTTTTTAATGCAACTTAAAACAAATGTAACGCTCATGTTCTACTGAAGGTCGTTGTTGTATAGTCAAAATGTCTGCACAGACAAAAATTGTAAGCATTTGACAATGATAATGGTGAGTAGTTGAAAAGTTTACATTAGCTGTGGCCAAATGAAGCGCTAGTGCAGTGTTTTTCAACCACTAGTGTGCCGTGAGATGCAGTCTGGTGTGCCGTGGAAGATTATCTAATTTCATCTATTTGGGTTAAAAATATTTTTTGCAAAGCAGTAATTATAGTCTGCAAATGATGTGTTGTTGTTGAGTGTCGGTGCTGTCTAGAGCTTGGCAGAGTAACCGTGTAATACTCTTCCATATCAGTAGGTGGCAGCCGGTAGCTAATTGCTTTGTAGATGTCGGGAACAGCGGGAGGTAGAGTGCAGGTAAAAAGGTGTCTAATGCTTAAACCAAAAATAAACAAATGGTGAGTGCCCCTAAGAAAAGGCATTGAAGCTTAGGGAAGGCTATGCAGAACAAAACTAAGATTGAACTGGCTACAAAGTAAACAAAAACAGAATGCTGGACGACAGCAAAGACTCACTGTGGAGCAAAGACGGCGTCCACAACGTACATCCGAACATGACATGACACTCAACAATGTCCCCACAAAGAAGGATAAAAACAACTGAAATATTCTTGATTGCTAAAACTAAGTAGATGCGGGAATATCACTCAAAGGAAGACATGAAACTGCTGAAGGAAAATACCAAAACAGAAAAAAAGCCACCAAAATAGGAGCGCAAGACAAGAAGTAAAACAATACACACAGGAAAACAGCAAAAAAGTCCAAATAAGTCAGGGTGTGATGTGACAGGTGGTGATAGTACACCTACTTTGAGACAAGAGCTATATTGATGCATGCTTGGTTATGCTTTAAAGTCATATCCAACAATTGCGACAACGACTTTTTACTGTCAACTTGAGTTTTGTTTTTTAATGATTTCGTTCTGGTGGTTGTGCCTCCGCATTTTTTTCAATGCGAAAAATGTACCATGGCTCAAAAAAGGTTGAAAAACACTGCACTCTTGTAATCAAAATAAATCGTAACAATCCAAGTAAACGCAATAAACATAATTGTCATTACAGATGTATTTTTTACCATTGTAATTGGAATGGACTCTCAAGCTCTCTTCGCAAAAATTGCACTTTGAGTGAGACCTCTTGGATGCATTTTGAAAATTAAATAAACACAAACGGACATAGAAATTAAAAGTTAAAGTACCAATGATTGTCACACACACACACTAGGTGTGGCGAAATTATTCTCTGCATTTGACCCATCACCCTTGATCCCCCCCGGGAGGTGAGGGGAGCAGTGGGCAGCAGCGGTGGCCGCGCCCGGGAATCATTTTTGGTGATTTAACCCCCAATTCCAACCCTTAAAGGCCTACTGAAAGCCACTACTAGCGACCACGCAGTCTGATAGTTTATATATCAATGATGAAATCTTAACATTGCAACACATGCCAATACGGCCGGGTTAACTTATAAAGTGACATTTTAAATTTCCCGCTAAACTTCCGGTTGAAAACGTCTATGTATGATGACGTATGCGCGTGACGTCAATGGTTGAAGCGGAAGTATTCGGACACCATTGTATCCAAAACAAAAAGCTCTGTTTTCATCGCAAAATTCCACAGTATTCTGGACATCTGTGTTGGTGAATATTTTGCAATTTGTTTAATGAACAATGGAGACTGCAAAGAAGAAAGCTGTAGGTGGGATCGGTGTATTAGCGGCTGGCTGCAGCAACACAACCAGGAGGACTTTGACTTGGATAGCAGACGCGCTATCCGATGCTAGCCGCCGACCGCACGGATGATCGGGTGAAGTCCTTCGTCGCGCCATCGATCACTGGAACGCAGGTGAGCACGGGTGTTGATGAGCAGATGAGGGCTGGCTGGCGTAGGTGGATAGCTAATGTTTTATGCATAGCTCTGTGAGGTCCCGTAGCTAAGTTAGCTTCAATGGCGTCTTTAGCAACAGCATTGTTAAGCTTCGCCAGGCTGGAAAGCATTAACCGTGTAGTTACATGTCCACGGTTTAATAGTATTGTTGATTTTCTGTCTATCCTTCCAGTCAGGGGTTTATTTCTTTTGTTTCTATATGCAGTTAAGCCCAATGCTATCACGTTAGCTCCGTAGCTAAAGTGCTTCGCCGATGTATTGTCGTGGAGATAAAAGTCACTGTGAATGTCCATTTCGCGTTCTCGACTCTCATTTTCAAGAGGATATAGTATCCGAGGTGGTTTAAAATACAAATCCGTGATCCACAATAGAAAAAGGAGAGAGTGTGCAATCCAATGAGCCAGCTTGTACCTAAATTACGGTCAGCGCGAAAAAAGATGCGTCCTGCACTGCACTCTAGTCCTTCACTCTCACGTTCCTCATCCACGAATCTTTCATCCTGGCTCAAATTAATGGGGTAATCGTGGCTTTCTCGGTCCGAATCGCTCTCGCTGCTGGTGTAAACAATGGGGAAATGTGAGGAGCCTTTCAACCTGCGACGTCACGCTACTTCCGGTACAGGCAAGGCTTTTTTTTATCAGCGACCAAAAGTTGCGAACTTTATCGTCGATGTTCTCTACTAAATCCTTTCAGCAAAAATATGGCAATATCGCGAAATGATCAAGTATGACACATAGAATGGATCTGCTATCCCCGTTTGAATAAAAAAATTTCATTTCAGTAGGCTTTTAATGTATTGATACCGGCAAAGTGATCAAGTTCAATTGAATTTATCATTGACTATCAGTCCAGGCCTACAATTGTGTGATTTTTTTCCCCTAATACCTGTGGACATGGTATTTAGTGCTTTTTAATGCCATTTAAGGCCTTCATTTTTGCTAAATCCATGTACCGTATTTTTCGGATTATAAATAGCAGTTTTTTTCGTAGTTTGGCCGGGGGTGCGATTTATACTCTGGAGCGACTTGTGTGTGAAATGATTAACACATAAGCGTAAAATATCAAATAATATTATTTATCTCATTCACGTAAGAGACTAGGCGTCACACGCACGCGTCAACCAATAAAAATTTGGCGGGGGCGGGTCATGGCAGAAGTGCACTGTGAAAAAAAAAGATGCTACCTGCTACTACTTCCGTACCTATGAAAATTGATCATTTCAACATTGGCGGTAACTTATAAAAACTGAGAAGGGCTGAACAAAAACGGCACCGAAAAGGAAATCATATACTGCAGATGACAAGCTGAAAGTAGTGAAATGTGCAGCAGAAAACGGCAATCGAGCAACAGAAAGAAAGTTTGGAGTAAGCGACAAACTTGTAAGTAGGGATGACACTCGAAACCGGTTTTCCCGGTTGTTTGATAAGAAAAGAACCGAGTCCTCGGACTCGAATCCCTTTTTGAGAACCGGTACCCGTTATCGAGACCACTATAGTAAAGAAAAAGGGTTGGTTCTTTATTCGAATCCCTCGGAACGAATCCCGTCCCGACCAGAAATGCCCCTTGAGACATCACAAGAAATGATGTCACGTAGTTCAGTCATTAGGCACAGATAGCGAAAGCAGGAAAAACAATGGACCGGAAAAAGCGCTCCAAGGTGTAATAAAGTTCAAAACAAAAGGTATAATCCAATGAATAACTTTACTGAGAGATTTGAGCAGGGTACAAACACATGACCAACACTTTTACGACCAACCGGAAACATAGCAACCAGGCTAGCAACGCACCTCCTTTACGGCAGCTGTCACAACGTTCTTAAAGCAACCGCAGCACATACATATATATACAACACATCTCCCTTTTTTAACTTTTGTTTTTCTTTGCTTGTAAACAAAACAAAATCACACTGTATATGTGTTGTCTGTCTAATTATAAATAATGCAGACGAGGCGTGTTGGCTGAGTTCTTGACGTTTACTTTCACGGGTGACGACATGCAACAACACTTTTCGGGGCTACCGCGCATGCTCGTCACTCCCGTTGCATGCTGGGTAGTGTAGTTGTTATATTCCCTAGCTCATAACATCACATCTTTCCCCCTATAAAGAAATAATGTTAACTCAATAAAGTGTATTTCTTTTTTTTAGCTTTAACTTTTCATTTTTTAGCATTGTAACCACATTTGCAAACAACTTTTCTCTTCATAGAATTTTCTTTCAATAAAGAAATAAAGTGCAAAAATGTCAAAGCATCATAACAAACAGTTATGTCAAATAGCAGCAGAAGTGCACTTTTTGGAGAGCTGTATTATTTTCAGTTTTGTGCCCAAGGGACTGATTTTATTTAACACTATATTATTATTTATACACCTATAGTGATCACAGAGACAGGTTGCTTTTGTGTTACTGTATATATTTGTTTCTCTGAAAAATCCTACTTAATATACTTTGGGTAACAACAGTCAATATTTGTTTATTTTATTTTATTTTTTTAGGGGGGTAACAGTCAATATTTATTAGATTTTATTTTTTTCTTGTATAATAAAAGTGAGCTTTTGTTAAACCAAATATTGTGGTTTTTTTCCATATACAACAACCTATCTGGACTCGATAAGAGAATCGATAAGGAATCGGTTCGATAAGAGGATTCGATAATAGGCTCGAACTCGATAATTTCTTATCAAACATCATCCCTACTTGTAAGGGACTGGCGAAAAGCTGAGGCTACTCTTACTGAAATGAAGAAAACTAAAAAAGCTAATCGCGGGCTAAAAGCTGAGTGGCCACAGCTCGAGGAACAAATTCACAAATGGGTGCTTGAACATTGCCTTTCAAATGTCTATTCTAGGTGTTGGATTTCATCAAATAATTTTCCCCAAAAAATGTGACTTCTATATGTTTTTTTCCTTTGTTATGCATAACTATGAAATACTTGACTTTCAGTGAATTCTAGCGATATATATATTTTTTATTTATTTTATTATACATATAAATAAAAGACATACTTGAATTTCAGTGTTCTGCAGGCTATCCAGTAGGTGGCAGTATTGTCCTGTTTAAGAGTGTCACAACATTGCTGTTTACGGCAGACAAACTGCTTTACGGTAGACTAAACGTGACTGCTGTTGTTGTGTGTTGTTACCGCGCTGGGAGGACGTTAATGAAACTGCCAAACAATAAACCCACATAAGAAACCAAGAACTCTCTCTCCTTGTTGTGCACTCTACTCTCTAAAAGCCGTGGATGTTATGACGTCATTGGGCAGGCAAGCTGCTGGGAAAGCGGACGTGAGAACGGCTGTCCCCACTCAGGTCCGCATTGAGCTGGAGGGGGCGTGGCCTCCGGCTGAATACCGGGAGTTTGTCGGTGCGATTTATACTCCGGAGCGATTTATAATCTGAAAAATACGGTAATGACTTTAAATGCATTGCAATGGCCTGCGGCCACCCTGTATACAATGGAGCCCCTTGAAGCTGTCCAAACAGTACCTGCGATTGGGTCGGAAGAGCACATACTCCAGCGCGTGTGTAGAACTGTTAGCCGTGGAGATGAAGCTAAAGAGGAGGAAGACCAGGTCGGGCACGCCGAGCAGCTGAGTCAGCTGTTTGTGGAGGATCTGTTCGCGGAAGGACATCTGCTGCTGCGTGTTTCGTCGGAAACGGTACCAACCGATCACATTCTGCCCGAAGGAAACACACATAACATCCTTTTTTAATGCAGGTGACATTTGGCAGGCGTGGTAAAGGACAACAAGCGAAAAAAAGAACACATCACCACTCACTTTCCGCCGATCTCTAAGAATGCTGTTGAGATTTTCTTCATTGACTTTGCCTGCGTAGTCATAAAAGCTGGTGAGAGGGAGAAAGAAAAGAAAGTTCTCAGTTCACATGACCGTGTGGTTACTTGTGGCTGTATGGAGCCATCTACTGTGTACAATGGAGCCATCTACTGCAGTGGTCCCCAACCACCGGGCCGCGGACCGATTAGTACCGGGGCGCACAAGAAATTTAAAAAAAAAAAAAAAAAATTTTTTTTTTTTTTTTTTTTTTTTTAATGAAATCAACATATAAAACACAATATATACATTATATATCAATATAGATCAATACAGTCTGCAGGGATACAGTCCGTAAGCACACATGATTGTATTTAATTATGTAAAAAAAAATAAAAAATTAACCCCCCCCACCGGTCCGTGGGACAAATCCGTGGGACAAATTTTCAAGCGTTGACCGGTCCGCAGCTACAAAAAGGTTGGGGACCACTGATCTACTGTGTACAATGGAGCCATCTACTGTGTACAATGGGTAGCAGTGGATGGCTATTTCATCAAATCTTAAATATAATTCTATTATTCACATGTGAATAATGCTGTATAGTATTTATTGTCTATTGTGAGTGAACTGTGGTGCTGAATTTCCCCCAGGGATCAAAAAAGTACTTTCTATTCTATTCTATTCTATACTAGAGTTGACCTGGTACCAATATTTTGGTACCGGTACCAAAATGTATTTCGATACTTTTCTAAATAAAAGGGGATAACAAAAAATGTCATTATTGTCTTTATTTAAACAAAAAAATCTTAGGGTACATGAAACATATGTTTATTATTGTCATCTAGTCCTTGTCTTTTATTAGTAAGTAAACAAACAAAGACTCCTAATTAGTCTGCTGACGTATGCAGTAACATATTGTGTCATTTATCTACCTATTATTTTGTCAAAATTATGAAGGACAAACTGTAACAAAATGGATTATTAATACACTTGTTTATTTACTTCTAATATCTGCTTATTTTCTGTTTTAACATGTTCTATCTACACTTCTGTTCAAATGTAATAATCACTTATTCTTCTCTTCTTTGATACTTTACATTAGTTTTGGGTGATACCACACATTTAGGTATGGATCCGATACCAAGTAGTTACAGGATCATACATTGGTCATATTCAAAGTCCTCATGTGTCCAGGGACGTATTTACTGACTTTATAAACATAATATGCATTTTAAACAGACAAAAAAATGATTTTGTGATGCTAAAAAAATATAGATGTAACGTTATCATATTAGTATCAACTAGATACGCCCTTGCACTTGGTATCATTACAGTGGATGTCAGGTGTAGATCCACACATGGTGTTTGTTTACATTGTGACGCCGGTGAGCTACATTGTGTAGTAAAGCATGTTTAGCTATTCCTCGCCCTGCAGTGATAATGCTACTTGTAAGAAACTCACTTTATTTGTCGCCATGGAGACGAGGATTAGTGATTTAGAAGTAGATAAAACACCGCCAACTGCGGATGGACGTTAGCGGCTAGCTAGCTCGCCATGTCTTAAAGCAGCTCTTCCTGAGGGTGTTTCAGTGTTATAACTTCACCTTTATCTTTGCTTTTTACACCAAAATGCGTCCATTCTCCCTTTTCTGTCTACACACTGTGTCTGCTTGTAAGTACTCTGTGTGTGTGTGCGCTGCCGAACATGCTCCTCTGCTCATAAAACCAGCAATGTCATGACGTGACGACGACGCGCCGTCATGCTTGTTTTAAAAAAAAAAAAGGGGGGACGAGGACCGGTACTTTTTAGAGGCGGTATAGTACTGAATATGATTCATTAGTATCGCAGTACTATACTAGTACTGGTGTACCGTACAACCCTAGTAAGTACACTACACAACAAAGCCTACACAATGTGTTTTTTGTGCACAATGGAAATCCTAAGCATCTATATTTTGAGTAATTGCAAAGCGCTTACCTAAACAACCGTGCACAAGGATCATGTTTATGGATTTCTGTGGGAAACAAAGATTTTGTATGGATGGAAATGACACGATTTCAGAAAGTATTCACATCACACAGTGGAGAATTGTAAAAAAAACACGCATCAATACAACAAAAGCACATTTCCTTACCTACTACCTGGAGCAGTTCTGCGTTGCTAATCTGTGTGTCACTGATGCTGATAGTCTCCTCCTGCCTTACTTCTCCTAATAGGAAGCCCTCCTGCACGTATAAACACACATCTTACACTTACACAACTGAGCCACTGTAGTGGAACTTGAAAATGGCAAAAGGACAAGAGTTGTGGGAAACATCTTATATTGTAGCATTTTACACTGGATTAGCGGTTAAAGGCCTACTGAAATGTGATTTTCTTATTTAAACGGGGATAGCAGGTCCATTCTATGTGTCATACTTGATCATTTCGCGATATTGCCATATTTTTGCTGAAAGGATTTAGTAGAGAACATCGACGATAAAGTTCGCAACTTTTGGTCGCTGATAAAAAAAGCCTTGCCTGTACCGGAAGTAGCGTGACGTCACAGGTTGTGGAGCTCCTCACATCTGCACATTGTTTAAAATCATGACCACCAGCAGCGAGAGCGATTCGGACCGAGAAAGCGACGATTACCCCATTAATTTGAGCGAGGATGAAAGATTCGTGGATGAGGAAAGTGAGAGTGAAGGACTAGAGGGCAGTGGAAGCGATTCAGATAGGGAAGATGCTGTGAGAGGCGGGTGGGACCTGATATTCAGCTGGGAATGACTAAAACAGTAAATAAACACAAGACATATATATATACTCTATTAGCCACAACACAACCAGGCTTATATTTAACATGCCACAAATGAATCCCGCATAACAAACACCTCCCCCCTCCCGTCCATATAACCCGCCAATTCAACTCAAACACCCGCACAACACACTCAATCCCACAGCCCAAAGTACCGTTCACCTCCGCAAAGTTCACACAGCACATATATTTCCCCAAAGTTACGTACGTGACATGCACATAGCGGCACGCACGTACGGGCAAGCGATCAAATGTTTGGAAGCCGCAGCTGCGTACTCACGGTACCGCGTCTGCGTATCCAACTCAAAGTCCTCCTGGTAAGAGTCTCTGTTGTCCCAGTTCTCCACAGGCCAATGGTAAAGCTTGACTGTCATCTTTTGGGGAATGTAAACAATGAAACACCGGCTACGTGGTTGTGTTGCTGCAGCCGGCCGCTAATACGCCGCTTCCCACCTACAGCTTTCTTCTCTGCAGTCTCCATTGTTCATTAAACAAATTGCAAAAGATTCACCAACACAGATGTCCAGAATACTGTGGAATTTTGTGATGAAAACAGACGACTTAATAGCTGGCCACAATGCTGTCCCAATATGTCCGCTACAATCCGTGACGTCACGCGCAAACGTCATCATACCGAGACGTTTTCAGCAGGATATTTTGCGGGAAATTTAAAATGTCACTTTATAAGTTAACCCGGCCGTATTGGCATGTGTTGCAATGTTAAGATTTCATCATTGATATATAAACTATCAGACTGCGTGGTCGGTAGTAGTGGCTTTCAGTAGGCCTTTAACTTCTTTTTACGCTTGTGTGACAGTTACAAATCTGAATAAATTAGATGATTTTATCAGGCAATTGTCATTCATTCATAATATTAAGAAAGTCTTTAAAAAGGGTGTTTTTGTTTTGAAGTAGTGCTGTCAAATGATGTATTTTTCATCAGATTTTGGATTTTAAATGAATCAGGATTTATCAAAGTTATTACTCGCTTCCATAATCAAAATTGATTTCAGAATATAACCTAATATTTGTACAAATATGCAATTTTATTGTCAAAATATCATTGTTTATACAGTACATGCCAAAAGTTTGGACACACCTTCTCATTCAATGCTTTTATTTTCATGACTATTTACTAGAGATGTCCGATAATATCGGACTGCCGATATTATCGGCTGATAAATGCTTTAAAATGTAATATCGGAAATTATCTGTATCGGTTTCAAAAAGTAAAATGTATGACTTTTTAAAAGGCCGCCGTGTACACGGACGTAGGGAGAAGTACAGAGCGCCAATAAACCTTAAAGGCACTGCCTTTGCGTGCCGGCCCAGTCACATAATATCTACGGCTTTTCACACACACAAGTGAATGCAATGCATACTTGGTCAACAGCCATACAGGTCACACTGAGGGTGTCCGTATAAACAAGTTTAACACTGTTACAAATATGTGCCACACTGTGAACCCACACCAAACAAGAATGACAAACACATTTTTGGAGAACATCTGCACCGTAACACAACATAAACACAACAGAACAAATACCCAGAACCCCTTGCAGCAAATAAACAAATAAATATACTGCAATGAGGTGGTGACTTGTCCAGAGTGTACCCCGTCTTCCGCCCGATTGTAGGTTTTACACTGTATGAAAAAGTTTTTTTAAAGGAATTTTACCTTTGCAACCTCATTATACTATTGGCTAAGTTTTATATTCATAAATATACATTTCTCAATACCCGACCTGTTTTTTGTGCCTTTAAAAAAGAATTAGAACTCTACTTTAAAACACATCTCTACCTCTAACAACCCAAAATGTGTGAAAACGAGGATGCTTTGTGCCAAATTCGGATTATTTACGGAACTTGTGGGAGCCTATGTCTTTACATTTTGTTATGTATATGTATTTATATATATATATATATGTGTGTGTGTATGTATGTATGTATGTATGTATGTATGTATGTATGTATATATATATATATATATATATATATATATATATATATATATATATATATATATATATATATATATATATATATATATATATATATATATATTGCATTCTATGTTAGTTACTTTATTGAGTTTACAACCCCTGGCGCTGTTTTGTACTGTTTCTGTACTTGTTTTGTTTATTATTTCTTGGTTGTATGTAAATGTTCATATTATAAATAAAAGGTTTATAAAATAAAATTTAAAAAAAATAAATAAGAAAAATAAAAATAAAAATAAGAAAAATAAAAACAAGGTCGCCTTTCGATGCGTAAACCAGAAACCTAAAAAGGGACATTTATCCACTTATTGAAGTAAATATATATTTTTTAAGACGCTAAACTTAATTCCTTGTAGAAAGTATGTCATGGTAAATGTGAGCTTTAAACGGAAGTCACCAAAAAACAGCAACACTTGCTAGCTAGCAAAGTAGCTAAGTGCTAACTTGTGCTACTTCCTGTTGTAAAACAAGACAAACACACACCGATGATTCCGGGTTATGATGTGTCATGAAACTCGCGTGTAACTACAATATACATCGCATACATTTAGACGTCTTGCACTTACGTAGCGTTTAGCGTAAGAGCTTTAATGAGGGAACCGGCCAGTAAATAGACGACACCACAACTAGCTAGCCAGCACCAGGATGATGGCGCTGAATAACAAGGTCAGGACAAACAACATCCCTCTCTTTAACGACATGACACGGAATACTCACATGATCAGAGTTGCTATTAGCGCTGTGGTAACACACCGAACTAAAAGTATAGCCTGAAATGGATGCCGCCATGTTGGGAACATCCCATCAAGCCCACTGCCCCCTGCCGTTGGAGATGCAGTTTCAAGGGGCCGCAATGCCTTGTGGGAAATGTAGTGTTTGACGCGTATGATCCAACATGGAAGCCTCTGCAGCGAACACGTATAGGTCGGACTCAGAAGAGGACAGCCATAGACATTTTATAAGGGTACGCAGCATGAGCGCTATTAACTACTGGCGCTGACGAGACGCGGGGCCGCCATCTTGGAGTGGTGATCCGCTCCACTCAGTGCAATTCATTTGGCAGGAGCAATGAACTGTCAGCGCATTTGAATGAATGAATGAATGAAATACGTTTATTTCGGTCATATAATCAGCCATTAACCATTTTGTGTGACCAGATTAACAGTACAGATTAGACATATTTAACAATCATACACATTTACACACAAAAAGAAAATAGAAGAAAAATAATTTACCGAAAAAGGAAAAGGCTGAAGCCAAAGCTTATATTTGCCTATCCTATACCTCCACTGAAAATGAGATTGCCTGGAACATCAACGTAAAAATAAAAAATAAAATCAATGGGATGAAAGTAATTGTTACTATATTTTATAATTTTCAATTATTTCACCTTTCAAGGTTTTCTTAAACCTTAACAAAGAACAACATGTCTTCAACTCATCACTGAGCTTGTTCCACCATTTAACTCCTAAAACTGAAATACATTTGTATTGTATATTCCTTCTTACTTTACCTATTTCAAAAATCAATATCCCCGTAAATTATAGTTTTTCTCCTCTTAATTAAAATAACCTAAGAATACAAGCTGGAAGGCTGTTCTTCTTTACTCCAAACAACATTTCCATTGTTTTTAAAAACTTAATATCTGAAAATGTTAACACATTAGAACTTATAAATAATGGATTGGTATGTTCATAGTAGCACGCTTTGTGTATTATTCTAATGACCCTTTTTTGAAGTTGAATTATTGGGTCTATGTTTGTTCTATAAACATTTCCCCAAACTTCAACACAATATGTTAAATATGGACAAATAAAAGAATAATATAACATATGCAAACATTTCTTATTCAGCATGTGTCTTACTTTAAAAAGAATAGCAATGGATTTGGATATTTTTCCCTTTATATATTCAATATGCGGTTTCCAACATAATTTATGATCAATTATTATTCCCAAGAATTTAGTTTCATATACTCTATCAATTTCCCCTAGATTTAATTTTAATTTTGCTTCACAATTTGTCCTTGCACCACTAAACACCATACATTTAGTTTTCTTATCATTTAATGATAACTTATTAATATCAAACCATTTTTTAATTCATCTTACCTCACTGAATACCACTGATTTTCACGCGCTTTTTTGTCATTCGTGTAGCTATGATAAAGGACACAATTTATTATTCAAAGTTTGCTTAACAGTAATATAATATTCTTCTATGCTATAAGTGACCAGACGTTCCAGATCAAAACTGGGAATATAATCCCAGAGAAGGGGGAAAAAAACGGTCAGCTATTTTTAAGTTGAAGAAACAATATGATGAGGTTATATATACGTGCTACATAAACAATGTATGAATACATTAGATATCTATATATCTTATAGACTGTATCTATGTTGCTGCAGCAGCAGAGATACTATTCTGTCTTGACACTTTGTATTGATATTTTGTATTACATTCTTCCCTTAAATGATCATTTTTACAGAGATTGTTTTATATCAATCAATGTTTATTTATATAGCCCTAAATCACAAGTGTCTCAAAGGGCTGTACAAGCCACAACGACATCCTCGGTACAGAGCCCACATATGTATTTTTTCTGTATGTCGCTCTGGATAAAAGTGTCTGCCAAATACTTCAACAAACATATATAAACACCTGAAAGTCTTTATATCAGCTAAAACCACCAATCTGTTTCACTGGATTCAGAATAAAAGCAAATTCTGTCTTACCCAACAATGTTAGTATTTGAATATTGTTACTTGAAGACTTATTCCTGGTTACAATTATACTGTTAAGAAAGTATTGTCTTATACTTTGCCTAAAAGGAGAATGCATCATAATCAGTGGCAGCTGGTGAATTTTGTTTTAGGTGTCACAATCATTTATTTCAACTTTATGTTATTCAAGCATGACATTTTTAAATGTAATTAATTTCATTGACAAGTAGGGATGTCCGATAATATCGGCCTGCCGATATTATGGGCCGATAAATGCTTTAAAATGTAATAACGTAAATGATCGGTATTGATTTTTTAAATTATCGGTATCTGCTTTTTCTTATTTGTATTTTTTACAATTTTTAAAAATTAATTCACAAATTAAAACACAAGATACACTTACAATTAGTGCACCAACCCAAAAAAACTCCCTCCCCCATTTACACTCATTCACACAAAAGGGTTGTTTCTTTCTGTTATTAATATTCTGCTTCCTACATTATATATCAATATATATCAATACAGTCTGCAAGGGATACAGTCCGTAAGCACACATGATTGTGCGTGGTGCTGCTCCACTAATAGTACTAACCTTTAACAGTTAATTTGACTCATTTTCATTAATTACTAGTTTCTATGTAACTGTTTTTGTATTGTTTTACTTTCTTTTTTATTCAAAAAAATGTTTGTAATTTATTTATCTTATTTTATTTTAATAATTTAAAAAAAAGGACCTTATTTTCACCATACTTGGTTGTCCAAATTAGGCATAATAATGTGTTGATTCCACGACTGTATATATCGGTATCGGTTGATATCGGTATCGGTAATTAAGAGTTGGACAATATCGGAATATCGGATATCGGCAAAAAAGCCATTATCGGACATCCCTATTGACAAGCAATTCTATTATGGTCGTACACTTGTTTGCTGGCGGCTGCGATTTCAGTACTATTGAAGATTTACCATTAATTGATTTACGTGGACCCCGACTTAAACAAGTTGAAAAACTTATTGGGGTGTTACCATTTAGTGGTCAAATGTACGGAATACGTACTGTACTGTGCAATCTACCAATAAAAGTTTCAATCAATCAATTTGCTCCTTCTCAACTCTGTGGTAATATTATTTTCACAAAATACAACCAATAGTGCGTTAATGTTAAATCTTACTTGTAAAAAGTAATCCCCCGATTCCTATTTTCAACAGTCCGCTCATTTGAGCAGGAGAACGCTGAACACCATCTTTGTTTTCTACCTGTCAACTGTCAGTTTAGCATCTTTGTTTTCTACATGTCAACTGTCAGTTTAGCATCTTTGTTTTGTACCTGTCAACTGTCAGTTTAGCATCTTTGTTTTCTACCTGTCAACTGTCAGTTTAGCATCTTTGTTTTCTACCCGTCAACTGTCAGTTTAGCATCTTTGTTTTCTACCTGTCAGCTGTCAGTTTAGCATCTTTGTTTTCTACCTGTCAACTGTCAGTTTAGCATCTTTGTTTTCTACCTGTCAACTGTCAGTTTAGCATCTTTGTTTTCTACATGTCAACTGTCAGTTTAGCATCTTTGTTTTCTACCTGTCAACTGTCTGTTTAGCATCTTTGTTTTCTACCTGTCAACTGTCAGTTTAGCATCTTTGTTTTGTACCTGTCAACTGTCAGTTTAGCATCTTTGTTTTCTACCTGTCAACTGTCAGTTTAGCATCTTTTTTTTCTACCTGTCAACTGTCACTTTAGCATCTTTGTTTTCTACCTGTCAACTGTCAGTTTAGCATCTTTGTTTTCTACCTGTCAACTGTCAGTTTAGCATCTTTGTTTTCTACCCGTCAACTGTCAGTTTAGCATCTTTGTTTTCTACCTGTCAACTGTCAGTTTAGCATCTTTGTTTTTCTACCTGTCAACTGTCAGTTTAGCATCTTTGTTTTCTACCTGTCAACTGTTAGTTTAGCATCTTTGTTTTCTACCTGTCAACTGTCAGTTTAGCATCTTTGTTTTCTACCTGTCAACTGTCAGTTTACCATCTTTGTTTTCTACCTGTCAACTGTCAGTTTAGCATCTTTGTTTTCTACTTGTCAACTGTCAGTTTAGCATCTTTGTTTTCTACCTGTCAACTGTCAGTTTAGCATCTTTGTTTTCTACCCGTCAACTGTCAGTTTAGCATCTTTGTTTTCTACCTGTCAACTGTCAGTTTAGCATCTTTGTTTTCTACCCGTCAACTGTCAGTTTAGCATCTTTGTTTTCTACCCGTCAACTGTCAGTTTAGCACCTTTGTTTTCTACCCGTCAACTGTCAGTTTAGCATCTTTGTTTTCTACCCGTCAACTGTCAGTTTAGCATCTTTGTTTTCTACCCGTCAACTGTCAGTTTAGCATCTTTGTTTTTCTACCTGTCAACTGTCAGTTTAGCATCTTTGTTTTCTACCTGTCAACTGTCAGTTTAGCATCTTTGTTTTCTACCTGTCAACTGTCAGTTTAGCATCTTTGTTTTTCTACCTGTCAACTGTCAGTTTAGCATCTTTGTTTTTCTACCTGTCAACTGTCAGTTTAGCATCTTTGTTTTCTACCTGTCAACTGTCAGTTTAGCATCTTTGTTTTCTACCTGTCAACTGTCAGTTTAGCATCTTTGTTTTCTACCTGTCAGCTGTCAGTTTAGCATCTTTGTTTTCTACCTGTCAACTGTCAGTTTAGCATCTTTGTTTTCTACCTGTCAACTGTCAGTTTAGCATCTTTGTTTTCTACATGTCAACTGTCAGTTTAGCATCTTTGTTTTCTACCTGTCAACTGTCTGTTTAGCATCTTTGTTTTCTACCTGTCAACTGTCAGTTTAGCATCTTTGTTTTGTACCTGTCAACTGTCAGTTTAGCATCTTTGTTTTCTACCTGTCAACTGTCAGTTTAGCATCTTTGTTTTCTACCTGTCAACTGTCACTTTAGCATCTTTGTTTTCTACCTGTCAACTGTCACTTTAGCATCTTTGTTTTCTACCTGTCAACTGTCAGTTTAGCATCTTTGTTTTCTACCTGTCAACTGTCAGTTTACCATCTTTGTTTTCTACCTGTCAACTGTCAGTTTAGCATCTTTGTTTTCTACCCGTCAACTGTCAGTTTAGCATCTTTGTTTTCTACCCGTCAACTGTCAGTTTAGCATCTTTGTTTTCTACCCGTCAACTGTCAGTTTAGCATCTTTGTTTTCTACCTGTCAACTGTCAGTTTAGCATCTTTGTTTTCTACCTGTCAACTGTCACTTTAGCATCTTTGTTTTCTACCTGTCAACTGTCAGTTTAGCATCTTTGTTTTCTACCTGTCAACTGTCAGTTTAGCATCTTTGTTTTCTACCTGTCAACTGTCAGTTTAGCATCTTTGTTTTCTACCTGTCAACTGTCAGTTTAGCATCTTTGTTTTCTACCTGTCAACTGTCAGTTTAGCATCTTTGTTTTCTACCTGTCAACTGTTAGTTTAGCATCTTTGTTTTCTACCTGTCAACTGTCAGTTTACCATCTTTGTTTTCTACCTGTCAACTGTCAGTTTAGCATCTTTGTTTTCTACCCGTCAACTGTCAGTTTAGCATCTTTGTTTTCTACCTGTCAACTGTCAGTTTAGCATCTTTGTTTTCTACCCGTCAACTGTCAGTTTAGCATCTTTGTTTTCTACCTGTCAACTGTCAGTTTAGCATCTTTGTTTTCTACCCGTCAACTGTCAGTTTAGCATCTTTGTTTTCTACCTGTCAACTGTCAGTTTAGCATCTTTGTTTTCTACCCGTCAACTGTCAGTTTAGCATCTTTGTTTTTCTACCTGTCAACTGTCAGTTTAGCATCTTTGTTTTTCTACCTGTCAACTGTCAGTTTAGCATCTTTGTTTTTCTACCTGTCAACTGTCAGTTTAGCATCTTTGTTTTCTACCTGTCAACTGTCAGTTTAGCATCTTTGTTTTCTACCTGTCAACTGTCAGTTTAGCATCTTTGTTTTCTACCTGTCAGCTGTCAGTTTAGCATCTTTGTTTTCTACCTGTCAACTGTCAGTTTAGCATCTTTGTTTTCTACCTGTCAACTGTCAGTTTAGCATCTTTGTTTTCTACATGTCAACTGTCAGTTTAGCATCTTTGTTTTCTACCTGTCAACTGTCTGTTTAGCATCTTTGTTTTCTACCTGTCAACTGTCAGTTTAGCATCTTTGTTTTGTACCTGTCAACTGTCAGTTTAGCATCTTTGTTTTCTACCTGTCAACTGTCAGTTTAGCATCTTTGTTTTCTACCTGTCAACTGTCACTTTAGCATCTTTGTTTTCTACCTGTCAACTGTCACTTTAGCATCTTTGTTTTCTACCTGTCAACTGTCAGTTTAGCATCTTTGTTTTCTACCTGTCAACTGTCAGTTTACCATCTTTGTTTTCTACCTGTCAACTGTCAGTTTAGCATCTTTGTTTTCTACCCGTCAACTGTCAGTTTAGCATCTTTGTTTTCTACCCGTCAACTGTCAGTTTAGCATCTTTGTTTTCTACCCGTCAACTGTCAGTTTAGCATCTTTGTTTTCTACCTGTCAACTGTCAGTTTAGCATCTTTGTTTTCTACCTGTCAACTGTCACTTTAGCATCTTTGTTTTCTACCTGTCAACTGTCAGTTTAGCATCTTTGTTTTCTACCTGTCAACTGTCAGTTTAGCATCTTTGTTTTCTACCTGTCAACTGTCAGTTTAGCATCTTTGTTTTCTACCTGTCAACTGTCAGTTTAGCATCTTTGTTTTCTACCTGTCAACTGTCAGTTTAGCATCTTTGTTTTCTACCTGTCAACTGTTAGTTTAGCATCTTTGTTTTCTACCTGTCAACTGTCAGTTTACCATCTTTGTTTTCTACCTGTCAACTGTCAGTTTAGCATCTTTGTTTTCTACCCGTCAACTGTCAGTTTAGCATCTTTGTTTTCTCCCTGTCAACTGTCAGTTTAGCATCTTTGTTTTCTACCCGTCAACTGTCAGTTTAGCATCTTTGTTTTCTACCTGTCAACTGTCAGTTTAGCATCTTTGTTTTCTACCCGTCAACTGTCAGTTTAGCATCTTTGTTTTCTACCTGTCAACTGTCAGTTTAGCATCTTTGTTTTCTACCCGTCAACTGTCAGTTTAGCAGAGGTGTGGACTCGAGTCACATGACTTGGACTCGAGTCAGACTCGAGTCATGAATTTGATGACTTTAGACTCGACTTGACAAAATGTAAAGAGACTTGCAACTCGACTTAGACTTTAACATCAATGACTTGTGACTTCACTTGGACTTGAGGCTTTTGACTTGACATGACTTGCTACTTTCCCCAAAACCCAAACCTTAAAACGTTATTTGGGAGCGCTCCGTATCTTTCATTTTATACGTCTGTGTCTATTAGCGTGTGTGCTGCTTGTCAGCGTGTGTGCTGTCAGTACAACAGCCAATCAAATTAAATCTACGTTGTTTTCATCCCACAGCTCTCATCCAATCCAATTGCAGGACAACCACCGAACATGAGTTGTCAAACAATGCGGCAGTGAGAAACAATTATGCCAAAGTTGGTTTCGTTCTGGTATAAAAACTACGACTTGGTCAACAAAAAACGAATTGCCGTATGCAAATCACGCAGTTCGAATATTACAGACGGAGACGCAACAACTTCCAACTTCGTTCGACATTTGAAGTTGCACAGAGAAGGGTAAGTTTTGAATGTAAGATAACGTTTATTGGCTAAGTAACATGACTTTTATTTGCTGTGTAGTTAAATCAGTGAGGCTGTAAACTCACTGCTAACGTTATAACCATAGACATCTTATAAGGGTACGCAGCATTGAGCGCTACTGCCTACTGGCGCAGACGAGACGCGGAGCCGCCATCTTGGAGTGGTGATCCGCTCCACTCAGTGCAATTCATTTGGCAGGAGCAATGAACTGTCAGCAAATTTAATTCATTTTACCTCACTGAATACCACTGATTTTCACGCGTTTTTTTTGTCATACGTGTAGCTATGATAACGGACACATGTTTTGGCGTTTTTATTATTCATAGTTTGCTTAACAGTAATATAATATTCTTATACGCTATAAATGACCAGACGTCCGAGATCAAAACTGGGAATATAATCCCAGAGAAGGGGGAAAAAAACGGTCAGCTATTTTTAAATTGAAGAAACAATATGATTAGATTATATATACATGCGTATATCCTACATAAACAATGTATGAATACATTAGATATCTATATATTTTAGGGACCTATAGACTGTAACTCTGTTGCTGCAGCAGCAGAGAGTTTATTCTGTCTTGACACTTTGTATTGATATTTTGTATTACATTCTTCCCTTAAATGATAATGTTTACAGTGATTGTTTTATATCTATTTTTTATGTATGTCGCTTTGGATAAAAGCGTCTGCCAAATACTTAAACATATATAAACACCTGAAAGTCTTTATATCAGCTAAAACCACCAATCTGTTTCACTGGATTCAGAATAAAACCAAATGCTGTCTTACCCAACAATGTTAGTATTTGAATATTGTTACTTGAAGACTTATTCCTGGTTACAATTATACTGTTAAAAAAGTATTGTCTTATACTTTGCCTAAAATGAGAATGCATCATAATCAGTGGCGGCTGGTGAATTTTGTTTTAGGTGGGGCTGAAAGTTTGTAAACCAAACCCCTGTACGGGTGTCATCCTCCCCCAGAAGATTTCTTTGTGATTCTCACATACAAATATTGAAGATCTTTGCTCCTTCTCAACTTTGTGGTAATGTTATTTTCATAAAATACAACCAATAGTATGTTAATGTTTGTTTTTGCAAATGTGTTTATTCTGTAAAGGAATGAGTTAAATGTTTAAAATTGTTTAAACTATTAAAATGACTGGTTAATAGTGCTATTATGAATTGCAATGTCAGCACCATTTTTTTCCCTGCAATTTCAAATGCACTTGTTTTAATAAATAAATACAGCGTTTTAAAAGCATACACAATCTGTGTAAAAATATTAGTCTGTGGTTAAAAGGACTTGAAAGGACTCGAAACTCAAAATGCAGGACTTGACTTGAGACTTTCTAGTCTTGACTTTGGACTTGACTCGGGACTTGCCTGTCTTGACTCGGGACTTGACTCGAGACTTGAGGGCAAAGACTTGAGACTTACTTGTGACTTGCAAAGCAATGACTTGGTCCCACCTCTGCAGTTTAGCATCTTTGTTTTCTACCTGTCAACTGTCAGTTTAGCATCTTTGTTTTTTACCTGTCAACTGTCAGTTTAGCATCTTTGTTTTCTACCTGTCAACTGTCAGTTTAGCATCTTTGTTTTCTACCTGTCAACTGTCAGTTTAGCATCTTTGTTTTTCTACCTGTCAACTGTCAGTTTAGCATCTTTGTTTTTCTACCTGTCAACTGTCAGTTTAGCATCTTTGTTTTTTACCTGTCAACTGTCAGTTTAGCATCTTTGTTTTCTACCTGTCAACTGTCAGTTTAGCATCTTTGTTTTCTACCTGTCAACTGTCAGTTTAGCATCTTTGTTTTCTACCTGTCAACTGTCAGTTTAGCATCTTTGTTTTCTACCTGTCAACTGTCAGTTTAGGCTGCTTGCCGGTTCCTCATCACCACTTCAAGATGGCGGCCCAATTTCTTGCGTCACAGCAGCCAATGCTGCTTCTACATATAACATGTCTATGAGGACAGCGGCTCGGACAATGACTTACAAGGGGCCGCAATGCCTTGTGGGAAATGTAGTGTTTAAGCGTATGATCCAACATGGAAGCCTCTGC
>NC_084739.1:70049969-70089969 GCF_033978785.1 Entelurus aequoreus
TGAATATTGTCATAAAAATCTGTGTGGGGGGATTTTTCCACTTTTTTCTCACCTATATAAAAATCAGGACTTTATTTTTGTAACACATCTTTAACTTTATTTTTGTAACATTTTAATATCTTGTCGTTGTTACTGACAACTAGCATCATCACATCTAAGACAAACATTTACAAATAAATACATCAAAAATGTATTCCACTTTTATCACAATATTGCCAATTTTTTTTGTCGTTTTGTGTAAAATAGTGAACACTTTTGGAGTACAAATTGTGACTTTTGTCATAATTTTTCCCAGCAATTATTATATTGCAAACATTTTTAAGTTTTCTTATAAAATAGTGACATTTGTCATATCAAATTCTGACTTTTATCACAATATTGCAAAAAATGTTGTCGTTTTTTTGAGTACAATTATGACTAGGGATGTCCGATAATGGCTTTTTGCCGATATCCGATATTCCGATATTGTCCAACTCTTTAATTACCAATACCGATATCAACTGATACCGATATCAACCGATATATGCAGTCGTGGAATTAACACATTATTATGCCTAATTTGGACAACCAGGTATGGTGAAGATAAGGTACTTTTTAAAAAAATTAATCAAATAAAATAAGATAACTAAATTAAAAACATTTTCTTGAATAAAAAAGAAAGTACAACAATATAAAAACAGTTACATAGAAACTAGTAATGAATGAAAATGAGTAAAATGAAGTGTTAAAGGTTAGTACTATTAGTGGAGCAGCAGCACGCACAATCATGTGTGCTTACGGACTGTATCCCTTGCAGACTGTATTGATATATATTGATATATAATGTAGGAAGCAGAATATTAATAACAGAAAGAAACAACCCTTTTATGTGAATGAGTGTGAATGGGGGAGGGAGGTTTTTTGGGTTGGTGCACTAATTGTAAGTGTATCTTGTGTTTTTTATGTGGATTTAATTAAAACAAAAAAAAAACAAAAAAAAAAACGATACCGATAATAAAAAAACCGATACCGATAATTTCCGATATTACATTTTAACGCATATATCGGCCGATAATATCGGCAGGCCGATATTATCGGACATCTCTAATTATGACTTTTGTATAATTATTATATTGCCAACATTTTTAAGTTTTCTTATAAAATTGTGACTTTTGTCGAGTAAAATTGCGACTCTTCATAAAATTGCCAACATTTCAAGCTTTTCTTGTAAAAGTGCGACTGTTATTGAGTAAAATTCCAACTTTTATCATATTATTGCACAAATGTTCAGTTTTTTTCGTAAAATGTTGACTTTTATTATAATACTGACAAAATTCTTAGTTTTTCTTGTGAAGTCGTGACCTTTTTCTTGTGAAATTTTTCGGTTTTGGAACAACATATGCTGGCCGTCTTTTTCATGGACGCCCCTGCTTATTTCAGCAAGACAATGCCAAGCCACATTCAGCACGTGTTACAACAGCGTGGCTTCGTAAAAAAAAAAGAGTGCGGGTACTTTCCGGGCCCGCCTGCAGTCCAGACCTGTCTCCCATGGAAAATGTGTGGCGCATTATGAAGCGTAAAATACGACAGCGGAGACCCCGGACTGTTGAACGACTGAAGCTCTACATAAAACAAGAATGGGAAAGAATTCCGCTTTCATTCATTTTAAAGTTTTCTTATAAAATGGTGACATTTGTCATATAAAATTCTGACTTTTATCACAATATTGCTAATTTTTTTTGTCGTTCTTGTAAAATATTAAATTTTTTTGAGTACAATTATGACTTTTGTATAATTATTATATTGCCAACATTTTTAAGTTTTCTTATAAAATTGTGACTTGTCGAGTAAAATTGCGACTCTTTTCACAAAATTGCCAACATTTCAAGCTTTTCTTGTAAAAGAGCGACTGTCATTGAGTAAAATTCCAACTTTTATCATATTATTGCACAAATGTTCAGTTTTTCTTGTAAAATGTTGACTTTTATTATATTACTGCCAAAATTCTAAGTTTTTCTTGTGAAGTTGTGACCTTTTTCTTGTGAAATTTTTCACAACAAGCTTTTTTATATTTGCATAGTTTGTATATATTATTAATGTTGTAAATACACATCTTTATATATCTACAAAAGGGTGGTCCTAAAGTGGTAGGCATTTTTTGAAAGTCTCAAGAAGGTAACAAATACAAGAGTGTGTGTTTGTGTGTGCGTGCGTGCTCTGATTACTGCTTTGCACACTCTTGGCATTCTCTGGATGAGCTTCAAGCACACCTGTGAAGACTTTTAGTTCAAAAATAATAAATACAAATAAAATAATCGCATTTTTGTTGTAAAATGACCACCTTTTTGTATCATATATTAGAATGTATATGATTATTATTCTTGTAAAACGAAGGCCTGCGTTCACAATCCAACCTGTGTGACCTCCTATACAAAAAAATAAAAATAAATATGTAGTTGAGATAGGCTCCAGCGACCCTGAAGGGAATAAGCGGTAGAAAATGGATGGATGGATGTTGTCTAGTCCATTTGAGGGGAGTGGGAACTACAAGCTAGTCTCAAAAAGTAAGTCAAATCTGAAATGAAAGTTGGCGTTCGATTGCATTTTTATCTTGACAATTCTAACCAGTATTCACCTTTTTTATTTTTCCAAGGAGGTGGACTTCTGTGGAGGGCAGCTGGAGGGTTTCGACGTGTGCATCGACAAAGGAACGTTCGACGCCATAAGCCTGAACCCTGACCGCAGCCGCCAGGTGACACACCTTTACCTGCAAGCTTTAAAAGGTGCTGTGAAGGACGGGGGAGTCTTCTCCATCACTTCCTGTAACTGGACTAAACAACAGCTGCTGGAGACATTCAGCCAAGGTGAGGTCGGCATCTCTTTGGCACACCACTTTCAAACTACCTTGGGAACTTGTTCAATTAGGTCCTGACTTTGAGCAACTCACATGTAACGTTGAAACAACATGCTTTTTGACAACGTTTAATCAATGTTGGGTTCTGACGTTGAGTTGACCATTGAATTTTGGTCATTTCCCAACCAATATTCTACAACACAAATACAACATTGAAACAACATGCTTTTTGACTACGTTTAATCAATGTTGGGTTCTGACGTTGAGTTGACCATTGAATTTTGGTCATTTCCCAACCAATATTCTACAACACAAACATAACGTTGAAACAACATGCTTTTTGACAACCTTTAATCAATGTCAGGTTGTGACGTTGATTTAACCATTGAAATTTGGTCATTTCCCAACCAATATCCTACAACACAAACATAACGTTGATTCAATGTCAGTTTGTAACGTTGATTTGACCATTGAAATCTGGTCATTTCCCAACCAATATTCTTATTTCTTTTTGACGACGTTTAATTGATGTTGGGTTCTTACGTTGATTTGACCATTGCATTTTGGTCATTTTTCAACCAATATTCTACAACACAAATACAACATTGAAACAACATGCTTTTTCACAACGTTTAATCAAAGTTGGGTTCTGACGTTGATTTTAACATTGAATTTTGGTCATTTTCCAACACAAACATAACGTTGAAACAACAGGCTTTTTGACGACGTTTAATCAATGTCAGGTTGTGATGTTAATTTGACCATTGAAATTTGCTCATTTCCCAACCAATATTCTACAACACAAACATAACGTTGAAACAACATGCTTTTTGACAACCTTTAATCAATGTCAGGTTGTGACGTTGATTTAACCATTGAAATTTGGTCATTTCCCAACCAATATCCTACAACACAAACATAACGTTGATTCAATGTCAGTTTGTAACGTTGATTTGACCATTGAAATTTGGTCATTTCCCAACCAATATTCTTATTTCTTTTTGACGACGTTTAATTGATGTTGGGTTCTTACGTTGATTTGACCATTGCATTTTGGTCATTTTTCAACCAATATTCTACAACACAAATACAACATTGAAACAACATGCTTTTTCACAACGTTTAATCAAAGTTGGGTTCTGACGTTGATTTTAACATTGAATTTTGGTCATTTTCCAACACAAACATAACGTTGAAACAACATGCTTTTTGACGACGTTTAATCAATGTCAGGTTGTGATGTTAATTTGACCATTGAAATTTGGTCATTTCCCAACCAATATTCTACAACACAAACATAACGTTGAAACAACATGCTTTTTGACAACCTTTAATCAATGTCGGGTTGTGATGTTGATTTGACCATTGAATTTTGGAAATTTTTCAACCAATATTCTACAACACAAATACAACGTTGAAACAACATGCTTTTTGACAACGTTTAATCAATATCGGGTTGTGACGTTGATTTAACCATTGAAATTTGGTCATTTCCCAACCAATATTCTACAACACAAATACAACATTAAAACAACATGCTTTTTGACGACATTTATTCAATGTCAGGTTGTGACGTTGATTTAACCATTGAAATTTGGTCATTTTCCTAACCAATATTCTACAACACAAATACAACGTTGAAACAACATGCTTTTTGATGACGTTTAATCAATGTCAGGTTGTGACGTTGATTTGACCATTGAATTTTGGTCATTTTCCAACCAATATTCTACAACACAAATACAACGTTGAAACAACATGCTTTTTGACGACATTTATTCAATGTCAGGTTGTGACGTTGATTTAACCATTGAAATTTGGTCATTTTCCTAACCAATATTCTACAACACAAATACAACATTGAAACAACATGCTTTTTGACGACGTTTAATCAATGTCAGGTTGTGACGTTGATTTGACCATGGAATTTTGGTCATTTTCCAACCAATATTCTACAACACAAATACAACATTAAAACAACATGCTTTTTGATGACGTTTAATCAATGTTGGGTTGTGACGTTGATTTGACCATTGAAATTTGGTCATTTTCCAACACAAATACAACGTTGAAACAACATGCTTTTTGACGACATTTATTCAATGTCAGGTTGTGACGTTGATTTAACCATTGAAATTTGGTCATTTACCTAACCAATATTCTACAACACAAATACAACATTGAAACAACATGCTTTTTGACGACGTTTAATCAATGTCAGGTTGTGACGTTGATTTGACCATTGAATTTTGGTCATTTTCCAACCAATATTCTACAACACAAATACAACATTAAAACAACATGCTTTTTCACAACGTTTAATCAATGTTGGGTTCTGACGTTGATTTGACCATTGAAATTTGGTCATTTTCCAACACAAACATAACGTTGAAACATGCTTTTTGACGACGTTTAATCAATGTCAGGTTCTGATGTTGATTTGACCATTGAATTTTGAGTCATTTTTCAACCAATATTCTACAACACAAATACAACGTTGAAACAACATGCTTTTTGACAACGTTTAATCAATGTTAGGTTGTAACGTTGATTTTACCGTTGAATTTTGGTCATTTTCCAACACAAAAACATAATGTTGAAACAACATGCTTTTTGACGACGTTTAATCAATGTCGGGTTCTGACGTTGATTTGACCATTGAATTTGGGTCATTTCCCAACCAATGTAACGTAGAAACAACATACTTTTTGACACCGTTTAATCAATGTCAGGTTCTGACGTTGATTTGACCATTGAAATTTGGGTCATTTCCCAACCAATATTCTACAACACAAATACAACATTAAAACAACATGCTTTTTGATGACGTTTAATCAATGTTGGGTTGTGACGTTGATTCGACCATTGAAATTTGGTCATTTTCCAACACAAATACAACGTTGAAACAACATGCTTTTTGACGATATTTATTCAATGTCAGGTTGTGACGTTGATTTAACCATTGAAATTTGGTCATTTTCCTAACCAATATTCTACAACACAAATACAACATTGAAACAACATGCTTTTTCACAACGTTTAATCAATGTTGGGTTCTGACGTTGATTTGACCATTGAAATTTGGTCATTTTCCAACACAAACATAACGTTGAAACAACATGCTTTTTGACGACGTTTAATCAATGTTGGGGTCTGACGTTGATTTGACCTTGAATTTGGGTCATTTCCCAACCAATATTCTACAACACAAATACAACATTAAAACAACATGCTTTTTGATGACGTTTAATCAATGTTGGGTTGTGACGTTGATTCGACCATTGAAATTTGGTCATTTTCCAACACAAATACAACGTTGAAACAACATGCTTTTTGACGACATTTATTCAATGTCAGGTTGTGACGTTGATTTAACCATTGAAATTTGGTCATTTTCCTAACCAATATTCTACAACACAAATACAACATTGAAACAACATGCTTTTTGACGACGTTTAATCAATGTCGGGTTCTGACGTTGATTTGACCATTGAATTTGGGTCATTTCCCAACCAATGTAACGTTGAAACAACATACTTTTTGACAACGTTTAATCAATGTCAGGTTCTGACGTTAATTTGACCATTGAAATTTGGGTCATTTCCCAACCAATATTCTACAACACAAATACAACATTAAAACAAAATGCTTTTTGATGACGTTTAATCAATGTTGGGTTGTGACGTTGATTCGACCATTGAAATTTGGTCATTTTCCAACACAAATACAACGTTGAAACAACATGCTTTTTGACGACATTTATTCAATGTCAGGTTGTGACGTTGATTTAACCATTGAAATTTGGTCATTTTCCTAACCAATATTCTACAACACAAATACAACGTTGAAACAACATGCTTTTTGACAACGTTTAATCAATGTTGGGGTCTGACGTTGATTTGACCTTGAATTTGAGTCATTTTCCCACCGATATTCTACAACACAAATACAACATTAAAACATGCTTTTTGACAACGTTTAATCAATGTTGGGTTCTGACGTTGAATTGACCATTGAATTTTGGTCATTTTCCAACACAAACATAACGTTGAAACAACATGCTTTTTGACGACGTTTAATCAATGTCAGGTTCTGATGTTGATTTGACCATTGAATTTTGAGTCATTTTTCAACCAATATTCTACAACACAAACATAACATTGAAACAACATGCTTTTTGACAACGTTTATTCACTGTTAGGTTGTGACGTTGATTTGACCATTGAAATTTGGTCATTTCCCAACCAATATTCTACAACACAAATACAACGTTAAAACAACATGCTTTTTCACAATATTTATTCAATGCCAGGTTGTGACGTTGATTTAACCATTGAAATTTGGTCATTTCCCAACCAATATTCTACCACACAAATACAACGTTGAAACAACATGCTTTTTGACAACGTTTAATCAATGTTGGGTTCTGATGTTGACTTGACCATTGAAATTTGGGTCATTTCCCAACCAATATTCTACAACACAAATACAACGTTGAAACAACATGCTTTTTGACGACATTTATTCAATGTCAGGTTGTGACGTTGATTTAACCATTGAAATTTGGTCATTTCCCAACCAATATTCTACCACACAAATACAACGTTGAAACAACATGCTTTTTGACAACGTTTAATCAATGTTGGGTTCTGACGTTGAATTGACCATTGAAATTTGGTCATTTTCCAACACAAAAACATAATGTTGAAACAACATGCTTTTTGACAACGTTTAATCAATGTCAGGTTCTGATGTTGATTTGACCATTGAATTTTGGTCATTTTTCAACCAATATTCTACAACTCCAACACAGCGTTGAAACAACATGCTTTTTGACAACATTTAATCAATTTTGGGTTCTGACGTTGATTTGAACATTAAATTTGAGTCATTTCCCAACCAATATTCTACAACACAAATACAAACCCCGTTTCCATATGAGTTGGGAAATGGTGTTAGATGTAAATATAAACGGAATACAATTATCTGCAAATCCTTTTCAAGCCATATTCAGTTGAATATGCTACAAAGACAACATATTTGATGTTCAAACTCATAAACATTTTTTTTTTCTGCAAATAATCATTAACTTTAGAATTTGATGCCAGCAACACGTGCCAAAGAAGTTGGGAAAGGTGGCAATAAATACTGATAAAGTTGAGGAATGCTCATCAAACACTTATTTGGAACATCCCACAGGTGAGCAGGCAAATTGGGAACAGGTGGGTGCCATGATTGGGTATAAAAGTAGATTCCATGAAATGCTCAGTCATTCACAAACAAGGATGGGGCGAGGGTCACCACTTTGTCAACAAATGCCTGAGCAAATTGTTGAACAGTTTAAGAACAACCTTTCTCAAGCAGCTATTGCAAGGAATTTAGGGATTTCACCATCTACGCTCCGTAATATCATCAAAGGGTTCAGAGAATCTGGAGAAATCACTGCACGTAAGCAGCTAAGCCCGTGACCTTCCATCCCTCAGGCTGTACTGCATCAACAAGCGACATCAGTGTGTAAAGGATATCACCACATGGGCTCAGGAACACTTCAGAAACCCACTGTCAGTAACTACAGTTGGTCGCTACATCTGTAAGTGCAAGTTAAAACTCTCCGATGCAAGGCGAAAACCGTTTATCAACAACACCCAGAAACGCCGTCGGCTTCGCTGGGCCTGAGCTCATCTAAGATGGACTGATGCAAAGTGGAAAAGTGTTCTGTGGTCTGACGAGTCCACATTTCAAATTGTTTTTGGAAACTGCGGACGTCGTGTCCTCCGGGCCAAAGAGGAAAAGAACCATCCGGATTGTTCTAGGCACAAAGTGTAAAAGGCAGCATGTGTGATGGTATGGGGGTGTATTAGTGGCCAAGACATGGGTAACTTACACATCTGTGAAGGCACCATTAATGCTGAAAGGTACATACAGCTTTTGGAGCAACATATGTTGCCATCCAAGCAACGTTATCATGGACGCCCCTGCTTATTTCAGCAAGACAATGCCAAGCCACGTGTTACATCAACGTGGCTTCATAGTAAAAGAGTGCGGGTACTAGACTGGCCTGCCTGTAGTCCAGACCTGTCTCTCATTGAAAATGTGTGGCGCATTATGAAGCCTAAAATAGCACAAGGGAGACCCCCGGACTGTTGAACAACTTAAGCTGTACATCAAGCAAGAATGGGAAAGAATTCCACTTCAAAAATGTGTCTCCTCAGTTCCCAAACCTTTACTGAGTGTTGTTAAAAGGAAAGGCCATGTAACACAGTGGTGAACATGCCCTTTCCCAACTACTTTGGCATGTGTTGCAGCCATGAAATTCTAAGTTAATTATTATTTGCAAAAAAAAAAAAAAGTTTGAGTTTGAAGATCAAATATGTTGTCTTTGTAGTGCATTCAACTGAATATGGCTTGAAAAGGATTTGCAAATCATTGTATTCCGTTTATATTTACATCCAGGCCTGGCCCTAACCAATCTGGCGCCCTAGGCAAGATTTTAGGTGCCCCCCCCCCCCCTCCCACATCGGCAGTGAAGTGTATATACTCACAAGAAACCGAATAGCTTTGTCTTTGACCTTTTTTTACTTAAAGAAAGCAAATTAACATATTATATGAGAATGTTATGTTATGATTATCTTTAACCGAATCACAGCAGTGCTCAAATTAAAAAACAGCATTCCCTCTCATGTGATATTGCTTAATTAACATTAATGATGTGCACTTTAACAACTAGGCTTACAACTATACCTAATATGTAAAGGGGTGGAAAAGTGACTATTACCTGCAGGGCAAACATTAACAAAAAACACCTGCTTAAAAGATCTAATACAAATGTCCCTGAGGAATCTAAGGTGGGAGTACTGTAATTACCTAACGTTACATTATTATTTTCCATAACAATTTATCCCCCTCCACAATATTAAACCGACGTTAAAACAGAACTAGCTATTTATTGATTAGCAATTGCTGAATCATGTAACATTAGCTTAGTCAAGTCAAGTCAAGTCAACTTTATTTATATAGCACGTTTTCAACAACTTTTAGATTCAACCAAAGTGCTTTACAGGTTAAAAAAAAAAAAAAAAAAAAAAAAAATAGCCAGGTTACTATCACATTCTGTAACAGACAAATAATTTAATGTAGGCTAACGTTACCTACCTGCTACCTCTGTCTTTTTCTCGTTTCTCCTCCTCTTCTTTTCTCTTTTTTCTTCCCTGGGCACCTGACAGTTTTGGCCGTTTTGACATCTTGTGTTGAAGGGAGGGAAGGGAGGGGGCGCACCGTGCGGGCGGAGGGGGGGGGGGGGGCGTAATGTTGTAACAAATAATATTTCTATTAAATAGGCTTAACTTTGCATTTTAATTAACGTGGGATTATTTTTTGTATTTAGAAATAATAGTACCAACTTTTTTTTTTCTCTCCAACATTTGTGGCACTGGCGTGGCGCCCCCTGATGGACGGCGCCCTTAGCATTTGCCTATACGGCCTATGCCACGGGCCGGCCCTGTTTACATCCAACACAGTTTCCCAACTCATATGGAAACGGGGTTTGTACAACGTTGAAACAACATACTTTTTGACGACATTTATTCAATGTGAGGTTGTAACGTTGATTTGACCGTTGAATTTTGGTCATTTTCCAACACAAAAACATAATGTTGAAACAACATGCTTTTTGACAACGTTTAATCAATACCAGGTGAAGACGTTGATTTGACATTGAAATGTGGTCATTTCCCCACCAACAACGAGGATCCAACGTCAGACATCAACGTTGTCTGAATTTACAAATACGACTATTTTGCATCGTTGCCTAGAAGTCAGTTTTAAAGGACATGTACGTATAATCAACGTTGTGTCTTGGGCCCTCCGGGATGTTATTTACATCACAGTGATCAGCCACCTTTTTACTATCTTTGATTGTTGTTCCGTCTACTTCCCGCACAACAAGAAGTTGTCCATTTATTTCTTATTTCCTAACACTACTTGACCGCCTCAACATGGGCCCAAACCAGTTTGATAAAGTTATAATTTACCAACTTCACCACGAGGTAGAGCGACTCCAATCTGTGCTTTGCTGACGCCAGGAGGGATCCGTTGTGGTTGTCTACTGAAGTTTGCGTGTGCATGCCGAGGCCAAAACAGCAGAATATGTTTAAAAATGACACCATTGCGTGGCTTCTGGCGCTGAAAGGTAAACATTTACATTCAGAACCTTTTGTGGGCCGACCAGCAGTCAGCACACAGATCTTCACCTGGGGGTTACCTGGCGGTTACCTGGCGGGCTGTTAGGCTCCAGGCCACAACTGTCTGACCTTTTTGTCTTTCTGGCAAGTGGCCAATTAGCCGTCAGTGTAATGGGGCGGGACAGCCTGCAGAGGGTTGTGAGGAGGCTTGAAGACCTCATTGGGCTATCGAAGTGTTTACTGAGGCCTTTTGTTGACCCTACCTACACACATTTAACAAATGACTTCTTTTTTTCCCCCTCCACCTTGTCTCACAGGATTTGAATTCGTACAAGAGTTACCCACACCCACTTTCCAGTTTGGAGGCAAGAAGGGCAACAGTGTGACTGCATTGGTCTTCAAGCGTGTACGTTGATATTTTGAAATAAATTCATCTTTTTTTGTCTTCTGCGGGTCCTTAAAAAGCATTCAAAGTCATTCGATATTGCGAAAATGAAGGCCTTAAACTGCACTTAAGAAGAAAAAATGTTCCCTATCATTCACAATGCTTATGTAAGACATTCCACATACAGTACAGGACACACCTTCTCATTCAATGCTTTATTTGCATGACTATTTACATTGTAGATAGTCACATCCAAACTATGAATGAACACGTGGAGTTATGTACTTAACAAAAAAATTGGGGACAATTTCTCATATTCTTTCTGTTTCTGTAATATTGCAATATTTTTCTCTCGAAATGATTACTTTGTTGTGTAAAATTATTACTTTTGAATGCAAAATAGTGACATTTGTCATATAAAATTCTGACTTTTATCACAATATTGACAATTCGTTCTTGTAAAATAGTGACATTTTTGGAGTACTATTATAAGTTTTGTCATAATTTTGCCCAGCAAAATTCAGATTATTATTATATTGCAAATATTTTTAAGTTTTCTTATAAAATGGTGACATTTGTCATATAAAATTCTGACTTTTATCACAATATTGCCAATTTTTTTGTCGTTCTTGTAAAATAGTGACATTTTTTTGAGTACAATTATGATTTTTGTCATAATTTTGCCAAGTAAAATTCCAATTATTATTATCATATTGCAAACATTTTTAAGTTTTCTTATAAAATGGTGACATTTGTCATATAAAATTCTGACTTTTATCATAATATTGCCAATTTTTTTTGTAGTTCTTGTAAAATAATGAACTTTTTTGAGTACAATTATGACTTTTGTCATAATTTTGCCCAGCAAAATTCAGATTATTATTATATTGCCAACATTTTAAAGTTTTGTTATAAAATGGTGACATTTGTCTTATAAAATTCTGAGTTTTATCACAATATTGACAATTCGTTCTTGTAAAATAGTGACATTTTTGGAGTATAATTATGATTTTTGTCATAATTTTGCCAAGTAAAATTCAGATTTTTATCATATTGCAAACATTTTTAAGTTTTCTTATAAAATAGTGACATTTGTCATATAAAATTCTGACTTTTATCACAATATTGCCAATTTTTTTGTTTTCTTGTAAAATAGTGAACTTTTTTTAGTACAATTATGAGTTTTGTCTTAATTTTGCCCAGCAAAATTCCGATTATTATTATATTGCAAACATTTTAAAGTTTTGTTATAAAATGGTGACATTTGTCATATAAAATTCTGACTTTTATCACAATATTGACAATTCGTTCTTGTAAAATAGTGACATTTTTTGAGTACAATTATGACTTTTGTCTTAATTTTGCCCTGCAAATTTCCGATTATTATTATATTGCAAACATTTTTAAGTTTTCTTATAAAATGGTGACATTTGTCATATAAAATTCTGAAATGTATCACAATATTGCCAATTTTTTTGTCGTTCTTGTAAAATAGTGACATTTTTTGAGTACAATTATGATTTTTGTCATAATTTTGCCCAGCAAAATTCCGATTATTATTATATTGCAAACATTTTTAAGTTTTCTTATAAAATAGTGACATTTGTCATATCAAATTCTGAGTTTTATCACAATATTGACAATTCGTTCTTGTAAAATAGTGACATTTTTTGGAGTACAATTATGAGTTTTGTCTTAATTTTGCCCAGCAAAATTCCGATTATTATTATATTGCAAACATTTTTAAGTTTTCTTATAAAATGGTGACATTTGTCATATAAAATTCTGACTTTTATCACAATATTGCCAATTTTTTTTGTAGTTCTTGTAAAATAATGAACTTTTTTGAGTACAATTATGACTTTTGTCATAATTTTGCCCAGCAAAATTCAGATTATTATTATATTGCCAACATTTTAAAGTTTTGTTATAAAATGGTGACATTTGTCTTATAAAATTCTGAGTTTTATCACAATATTGACAATTCGTTCTTGTAAAATAGTGACATTTTTTTGAGTACAATTATGATTTTTGTCATAATTTTGCCAAGTAAAATTCCGATTATTATTATATTGCAAATATTTTTAAGTTTTCTTATAAAATGGTGACATTTGTCATATAAAATTCTGACTTTTATCACAATATTGACAATTCGTTCTGGTAAAATAGTGACATTTTTGGAGTACAATTATGAGTTTTGTCTTACTTTTGCCCTGCAAAATTCCGATTATTATTATATTGCAAACATTTTTAAGTTTTCTTATAAAATGGTGACATTTGTCATATAAAATTCTGACATTTATCACAATATTGCCAATTTTTTTGTCGTTCTTGTAAAATAGTGACATTTTTTGAGTACAATTATGATTTTTGTCATAATTTTGCCCAGAAAAATTCAGATTATTATTATATTGCAGACATTTGTAAGTTTCGTTATAAAATGGTGACATTTGTTTTATAAAATTCTGAGTTTTATCACAATATTGACTATTCGTTCTTGTAAAATAGTGACATTTTTGGAGTACAATTATAAGTTTTGTCATAATTTTGCCCAGCAAAATTCCGATTATTATTATATTGCAAATATTTTTAAGTTTTCTTATAAAATGGTGACATTTGTCATATAAAATTCTGACTTTTATCATAATATTGCCAATTTTTTTGTCGTTCTTGTAAAATAGTGACATTTTTTTGAGTACAATTATGATTTTTGTCATAATTTTGCCAAGTAAAATTCCAATTATTATTATATTGCAAACATTTTTAAGTTTTCTTATAAAATGGTGACATTTGTCATATAAAATACTGACATTTATCACAATGTTGCCAATTTTTTTTTTGTCTTGTAAAATAGTAAACTTTTTTGAGTACAATTATGAGTTTTGTCTTAATTTTGCCCAGAAAAATTCAGATTATTATTATATTGCAAACATTTTTTAAGTTTTCTTATAAAATGATGACATTTGTCATATAAAAGTCGGACTTTTATCACAATATTGCCAATTTTTTTGTCGTTCTTGTAAAATAGTGACATTTTTTGAGTACAATTATGATTTTTGTCATAATTTTGCCCAGAAAATTTCAATTATTATTATATTGCAGACATTTGTAAGTTTCGTTATAAAATGGTGACATTTGTTTGATAAAATTCTGAGTTTTATCACAATATTGACTATTCGTTCTTGTAAAATAGTGACATTTTTGGAGTACAATTATAAGTTTTGTCATAATTTTGCCCAGCAAAATTCCGATTATTATTATATTGCAAATATTTTTAAGTTTTCTTATAAAATGGTGACATCTGTCATATAAAATTCTGACTTTTATCATAATATTGCCAATTTTTTTGTCGTTCTTGTAAAATAGTGACATTTTTTTGAGTACAATTATGATTTTTGTCATAATTTTGCCAAGTAAAATTCCAATTATTATTATATTGCAAACATTTTTAAGTTTTCTTATAAAATGGTGACATTTGTCATATAAAATTCTGACATTTATCACAATGTTGCCAATTTTTTTTTTGTCTTGTAAAACAGTAAACTTTTTTGAGTACAATTATGAGTTTTGTCTTAATTTTGCCCAGAAAAATTCAGATTATTATTATATTGCAAACATTTTTTAAGTTTTCTTATAAAATGATGACATTTGTCATATAAAAGTCGGACTTTTAGCACAATATTGCCAATTTTTTTGTCGTTCTTGTAAAATAGTGACATTTTTTGAGTACAATTATGATTTTTGTCATAATTTTGCCCAGAAAAATTCAGATTATTATTATATTGCAGACATTTGTAAGTTTCGTTATAAAATGGTGACATTTGTCATATAAAATTCGGACTTTTATCACAATATTGCCAATTTTTTTGTCGTTCTTGTAAAATAGTGACATTTTTGGAGTACAATTATGATTTTTGTCATAATTTTGCCCAGCAAAATTCAGATTATTATTATATTGCAGACATTTGTAAGTTTCGTTATAAAATGGTGACATTTGTTTTATAAAATTCTGAGTTTTATCACAATATTGACTATTTGTTCTTGTAAAATAGTGACATTTTTGGAGTACAATTATAAGTTTTGTCATAATTTTGCCCAGCAAAATTCTGATTATTATTATATTGCAAACATTTTTAAGTTTTCTTATAAAATGGTGACATTTGTCATATAAAATTCTGACTTTTATCATAATATTGCCAATTTTTTTGTCGTTCTTGTAAAATAGTGACATTTTTTTGAGTACAATTATGATTTTTGTCATAATTTTGCCAAGTAAAATTCCAATTATTATTATATTGCAAACATTTTTAAGTTTTCTTATAAAATGGTGACATTTGTCATATAAAATTCTGACATTTATCACAATGTTGCCAATTTTTTTTTGTCTTGTAAAATAGTAAACTTTTTTGAGTACAATTATGAGTTTTGTCTTAATTTTGCCCAGCAAAATTCCGATTATTATTATATTGCAAACATTTTTAAGTTTTCTTATAAAATGGTGACATTTGTCATATAAAATTCTGACATTTATCACAATATTGCCAATTTTTTTGTCGTTCTTGTAAAATAGTGACATTTTTTGAGTACAATTATGATTTTTGTCATAATTTTGCCCAGAAAAATTCAGATTATTATTATATTGCAGACATTTGTAAGTTTCGTTATAAAATGGTGACATTGTTTTATAAAATTCTGAGTTTTATCACAATATTGACTATCCGTTCTTGTAAAATAGTGACATTTTTGGAGTACAATTATAAGTTTTGTCATAATTTTGCCCAGCAAAATTCCGATTATTATTATATTGCAAATATTTTTAAGTTTTCTTATAAAATGGTGACATTTGTCATATAAAATTCTGACTTTTATCATAATATTGCCAATTTTTTTGTCGTTCTTGTAAAATAGTGACATTTTTTTTAGTACAATTATGATTTTTGTCATAATTTTGCCAAGTAAAATTCCAATTATTATTATATTGCAAACATTTTTAAGTTTTCTTATAAAATGGTGACATTTGTCATATAAAATTCTGACATTTATCACAATGTTGCCAATTTTTTTTTTGTCTTGTAAAATAGTAAACTTTTTTGAGTACAATTATGAGTTTTGTCTTAATTTTGCCCAGAAAAATTCAGATTATTATTATATTGCAAACATTTTTAAGTTTTCTTATAAAATGGTGACATTTGTCATATAAAATTCGGACTTTTATCACAATATTGCCAATTTTTTTGTCGTTCTTGTAAAATAGTGACATTTTTTGAGTACAATTATGATTTTTGTCATAATTTTGCCCAGCAAAATTCAGATTATTATTATATTGCAGACATTTGTAAATTTCGTTATAAAATGGTGACATTTGTTTTATAAAATTCTGAGTTTTATCACAATATTGACTATTCGTTCTTGTAAAATAGTGACATTTTTGGAGTACAATTATAAGTTTTATCATAATTTTGCCCAGCAAAATTCCGATTATTATTATATTGCAAATATTTTTAAGTTTTCTTATAAAATGGTGACATTTGTCATATAAAATTCTGACTTTTATCATAATATTGCCAATTTTTTTGTCGTTCTTGTAAAATAGTGACATTTTTTTGAGTACAATTATGATTTTTGTCATAATTTTGCCAAGTAAAATTCCAATTATTATTATATTGCAAACATTTTTAAGTTTTCTTATAAAATGGTGACATTTGTCATATAAAATTCTGACATTTATCACAATGTTGCCAATTTTTTTTTGTCTTGTAAAATAGTAAACTTTTTTGAGTACAATTATGAGTTTTGTCTTAATTTTGCCCAGCAAAATTCCGATTATTATTATATTGCAAACATTTTTAAGTTTTCTTATAAAATGGTGACATTTGTCTTATAAAATTCTGACATTTATCACAATATTGCCAATTTTTTTGTCGTTCTTGTAAAATAGTGACATTTTTTTAGTACAACTATGACTTTTGTCATAATTTTGCCCAGCAAAATTCAGATTATTATTATATTGCAGACATTTGTAAGTTTTGTTATAAAATGGTGACATTTGTTTTATAAAATTCTTGAGTTTTATCACAATATTGACTATTCGTTCTTGTAAAATAGTGACATTTTTGGAGTACAATTATAAGTTTTGTCAGAATTTTGCCAAGTAAAATTCCAATTATTATTATTATATTGCAAACATTTTTAAGTTTTCTTATAAAATGGTGACATTTGTCATATAAAATTCTGACTTTTATCACAATATTGCCAATTTTTTTTGTAGTTCTTGTAAAATAATGAACTTTTTTGAGTACAATTATGACTTTTGTCATAATTTTGCCCAGCAAAATTCAGATTATTATTATATTGCCAACATTTTAAAGTTTTGTTATAAAATGGTGACATTTGTCTTATAAAATTCTGAGTTTTATCACAATATTGACAATTCGTTCTTGTAAAATAGTGACATTTTTGGAGTATAATTATGATTTTCGTCATAATTTTGCCAAGTAAAATTCAGATTTTTATTATATTGCAAACATTTTTAAGTTTTCTTATAAAATAGTGACATTTGTCATATAAAATTCTGACTTTTATCACAATATTGCCAATTTTTTTTGTCTTGTAAAATAGTAAACTTTTTTGAGTACAATTATGAGTTTTGTCTTAATTTTGCCCAGCAAAATTCCGATTATTATTATATTGCAAACATTTTTAAGTTTTGTTATAAAATGGTGACATTTGTCTTATAAAATTCTGACATTTATCACAATATTGCCAATTTTTTTGTCGTTCTTGTAAAATAGTGACATTTTTTTAGTACAACTATGACTTTTGTCATAATTTTGCCCAGCAAAATTCAGATTATTATTATATTGCAGACATTTGTAAGTTTTGTTATAAAATAGTGACATTTGTTTTATAAAATTCTTGAGTTTTATCACAATATTGACTATTCGTTCTTGTAAAATAGTGACATTTTTGGAGTACAATTATAAGTTTTGTCATAATTTTGCACAGCAAAATTCCGATTATTATTATATTGCAAATATTTTTAAGTTTTCTTATAAAATAGTGACATTTGTCATATAAAATTCTGACTTTTATCACAATATTGCCAATTTTTTTGTCGTTCTTGTAAAATAGTGACATTTTTTTTAGTACAATTATGATTTTTGTCATAATTTTGCCAAGTAAAATTCCAATTATTATTATTATATTGCAAACATTTTTAAGTTTTCTTATAAAATGGTGACATTTGTCATATCAAATTCTGACTTTCATCACAATATTGCCAATTTTTTGTCGTTCTCGTAAAATAGTGAACTTTTTTGAGTACAATTATGACTTTTGTCATTATTTTTCCCCAGCAAAATTCCGATTATTATATTGTAAACATTTTTAAGTTTTCTAATAAACTTGTGACTCGTTGAGTAAAATTGCGACTCTTTTCATAAAATTGCCAACATTTTAAGCTTTTCTTGTAAAATTGCGACTGTTATTGAGTAAAATTGCAACTTTGATCATAATTGCACGAATGTTAATTTTTTTTCTTGTAAAATTTTGACTTTTATTATAATACTGCCAAAATTCAAAGTTTTTCTTGTGAAATTGTGACCTTTTTCTTGTGAAATTCCAACTCATTTTTCACAACAAGCTTTTTTATATTTGCATAGTATGTATATATTATTAATGTTGTAAATACACATCTTTATATATCTAGAAAGGCTGGTCCTAAAGAGGTGGGCATTTTTTCTTGTGAAGTCGTGACCTTTTTCTTGTGAAATTTTTCGGTTTTGGAACAACATATGCTGGCCGTCTTTTCCATGGACGCCCCTGCTTATTTCAGCAAGACAATGCCAAGCCACATTCAGCACGTGTTACAACAGCGTGGCTTCGTAAAAAAAAGAGTGCGGGTACTTTCCTGGCCCGCCTGCAGTCCAGACCTGTCTCCCATGGAAAATGTGTGGCGCATTATGAAGCCTAAAATACGACAGCGGAGACCCCGGACTGTTGAACGACTGAAGCTCTACATAGAACAAGAATGGGAAAGAATTCCACTTTCATTCATTTTAAAGTTTTCTTATAAAATGGTGACATTTGTCATATAAAATTCTGACTTTTATCACAATATTGCTCATTTTTTTTGTCGTTCTTGTAAAATAGTAAAATTTTTTGAGTACAATTATGACTTTTGTATAATTATTATATTGCCAACATTTTTAAGTTTTCTTATAAAATGGTGACATTTGTCATATAAAATTCTGAGTTTTATCACAGTATTGACAATTCATCCTGTGTAAAATAGTGACATTTTTTGGAGTACAATAATGAGTTTTGTCTTAATTTTTCCAGCAAAATTCAGATTATTATTATATTGCAAACATTTTTAAGTTTTCTTATAAAATAGTGACATTTGTCATATAAAATTCTGAGTTTTATCACAATATTGACAATTCGTTCTTGTAAAATAGTGACATTTTTTGGAGTACAATTATGAGTTTTGTCTTAATTTTGCCCAGCAAAATTCCGATTATTATTATATTGCAAACATTTTTAAGTTTTCTTATAAAATGGTGACATTTGTCATATAAAATTCTGACTTTTATCACAATATTGCCAATTTTTTTTGTAGTTCTTGTAAAATAATGAACTTTTTTGAGTACAATTATGACTTTTGTCATAATTTTGCCCAGCAAAATTCAGATTATTATTATATTGCCAACATTTTAAAGTTTTGTTATAAAATGGTGACATTTGTCTTATAAAATTCTGAGTTTTATCACAATATTGACAATTCGTTCTTGTAAAATAGTGACATTTTTGGAGTATAATTATGATTTTCGTCATAATTTTGCCAAGTAAAATTCAGATTTTTATTATATTGCAAACATTTTTAAGTTTTCTTATAAAATAGTGACATTTGTCATATAAAATTCTGACTTTTATCACAATATTGCCAATTTTTTTTGTCTTGTAAAATAGTAAACTTTTTTGAGTACAATTATGAGTTTTGTCTTAATTTTGCCCAGCAAAATTCCGATTATTATTATATTGCAAACATTTTTAAGTTTTGTTATAAAATGGTGACATTTGTCTTATAAAATTCTGACATTTATCACAATATTGCCAATTTTTTTGTCGTTCTTGTAAAATAGTGACATTTTTTTAGTACAACTATGACTTTTGTCATAATTTTGCCCAGCAAAATTCAGATTATTATTATATTGCAGACATTTGTAAGTTTTGTTATAAAATAGTGACATTTGTTTTATAAAATTCTTGAGTTTTATCACAATATTGACTATTCGTTCTTGTAAAATAGTGACATTTTTGGAGTACAATTATAAGTTTTGTCATAATTTTGCACAGCAAAATTCCGATTATTATTATATTGCAAATATTTTTAAGTTTTCTTATAAAATAGTGACATTTGTCATATAAAATTCTGACTTTTATCACAATATTGCCAATTTTTTTGTCGTTCTTGTAAAATAGTGACATTTTTTTTAGTACAATTATGATTTTTGTCATAATTTTGCCAAGTAAAATTCCAATTATTATTATTATATTGCAAACATTTTTAAGTTTTCTTATAAAATGGTGACATTTGTCATATCAAATTCTGACTTTCATCACAATATTGCCAATTTTTTGTCGTTCTCGTAAAATAGTGAACTTTTTTGAGTACAATTATGACTTTTGTCATTATTTTTCCCCAGCAAAATTCCGATTATTATATTGTAAACATTTTTAAGTTTTCTAATAAACTTGTGACTCGTTGAGTAAAATTGCGACTCTTTTCATAAAATTGCCAACATTTTAAGCTTTTCTTGTAAAATTGCGACTGTTATTGAGTAAAATTGCAACTTTGATCATAATTGCACGAATGTTAATTTTTTTTCTTGTAAAATTTTGACTTTTATTATAATACTGCCAAAATTCAAAGTTTTTCTTGTGAAATTGTGACCTTTTTCTTGTGAAATTCCAACTCATTTTTCACAACAAGCTTTTTTATATTTGCATAGTATGTATATATTATTAATGTTGTAAATACACATCTTTATATATCTAGAAAGGCTGGTCCTAAAGAGGTGGGCATTTTTTCTTGTGAAGTCGTGACCTTTTTCTTGTGAAATTTTTCGGTTTTGGAACAACATATGCTGGCCGTCTTTTCCATGGACGCCCCTGCTTATTTCAGCAAGACAATGCCAAGCCACATTCAGCACGTGTTACAACAGCGTGGCTTCGTAAAAAAAAGAGTGCGGGTACTTTCCTGGCCCGCCTGCAGTCCAGACCTGTCTCCCATGGAAAATGTGTGGCGCATTATGAAGCCTAAAATACGACAGCGGAGACCCCGGACTGTTGAACGACTGAAGCTCTACATAGAACAAGAATGGGAAAGAATTCCACTTTCATTCATTTTAAAGTTTTCTTATAAAATGGTGACATTTGTCATATAAAATTCTGACTTTTATCACAATATTGCTCATTTTTTTTGTCGTTCTTGTAAAATAGTAAAATTTTTTGAGTACAATTATGACTTTTGTATAATTATTATATTGCCAACATTTTTAAGTTTTCTTATAAAATGGTGACATTTGTCATATAAAATTCTGAGTTTTATCACAGTATTGACAATTCATCCTGTGTAAAATAGTGACATTTTTTGGAGTACAATAATGAGTTTTGTCTTAATTTTTCCAGCAAAATTCAGATTATTATTATATTGCAAACATTTTTAAGTTTTCTTATAAAATAGTGACATTTGTCATATAAAATTCTGAGTTTTATCACAATATTGACAATTCGTTCTTGTAAAATAGTGACATTTTTTGGAGTACAATTATGAGTTTTGTCTTAATTTTGCCCAGCAAAATTCCGATTATTATTATATTGCAAACATTTTTAAGTTTTCTTATAAAATGGTGACATTTGTCATATAAAATTCTGACTTTTATCACAATATTGCCAATTTTTTTTGTAGTTCTTGTAAAATAATGAACTTTTTTGAGTACAATTATGACTTTTGTCATAATTTTGCCCAGCAAAATTCAGATTATTATTATATTGCCAACATTTTAAAGTTTTGTTATAAAATGGTGACATTTGTCTTATAAAATTCTGAGTTTTATCACAATATTGACAATTCGTTCTTGTAAAATAGTGACATTTTTGGAGTATAATTATGATTTTCGTCATAATTTTGCCAAGTAAAATTCAGATTTTTATTATATTGCAAACATTTTTAAGTTTTCTTATAAAATAGTGACATTTGTCATATAAAATTCTGACTTTTATCACAATATTGCCAATTTTTTTTGTCTTGTAAAATAGTAAACTTTTTTGAGTACAATTATGAGTTTTGTCTTAATTTTGCCCAGCAAAATTCCGATTATTATTATATTGCAAACATTTTTAAGTTTTGTTATAAAATGGTGACATTTGTCTTATAAAATTCTGACATTTATCACAATATTGCCAATTTTTTTGTCGTTCTTGTAAAATAGTGACATTTTTTTAGTACAACTATGACTTTTGTCATAATTTTGCCCAGCAAAATTCAGATTATTATTATATTGCAGACATTTGTAAGTTTTGTTATAAAATAGTGACATTTGTTTTATAAAATTCTTGAGTTTTATCACAATATTGACTATTCGTTCTTGTAAAATAGTGACATTTTTGGAGTACAATTATAAGTTTTGTCATAATTTTGCACAGCAAAATTCCGATTATTATTATATTGCAAATATTTTTAAGTTTTCTTATAAAATAGTGACATTTGTCATATAAAATTCTGACTTTTATCACAATATTGCCAATTTTTTTGTCGTTCTTGTAAAATAGTGACATTTTTTTTAGTACAATTATGATTTTTGTCATAATTTTGCCAAGTAAAATTCCAATTATTATTATTATATTGCAAACATTTTTAAGTTTTCTTATAAAATGGTGACATTTGTCATATCAAATTCTGACTTTCATCACAATATTGCCAATTTTTTGTCGTTCTCGTAAAATAGTGAACTTTTTTGAGTACAATTATGACTTTTGTCATTATTTTTCCCCAGCAAAATTCCGATTATTATATTGTAAACATTTTTAAGTTTTCTAATAAACTTGTGACTCGTTGAGTAAAATTGCGACTCTTTTCATAAAATTGCCAACATTTTAAGCTTTTCTTGTAAAATTGCGACTGTTATTGAGTAAAATTGCAACTTTGATCATAATTGCACGAATGTTAATTTTTTTTCTTGTAAAATTTTGACTTTTATTATAATACTGCCAAAATTCAAAGTTTTTCTTGTGAAATTGTGACCTTTTTCTTGTGAAATTCCAACTCATTTTTCACAACAAGCTTTTTTATATTTGCATAGTATGTATATATTATTAATGTTGTAAATACACATCTTTATATATCTAGAAAGGCTGGTCCTAAAGAGGTGGGCATTTTTTCTTGTGAAGTCGTGACCTTTTTCTTGTGAAATTTTTCGGTTTTGGAACAACATATGCTGGCCGTCTTTTCCATGGACGCCCCTGCTTATTTCAGCAAGACAATGCCAAGCCACATTCAGCACGTGTTACAACAGCGTGGCTTCGTAAAAAAAAGAGTGCGGGTACTTTCCTGGCCCGCCTGCAGTCCAGACCTGTCTCCCATGGAAAATGTGTGGCGCATTATGAAGCCTAAAATACGACAGCGGAGACCCCGGACTGTTGAACGACTGAAGCTCTACATAGAACAAGAATGGGAAAGAATTCCACTTTCATTCATTTTAAAGTTTTCTTATAAAATGGTGACATTTGTCATATAAAATTCTGACTTTTATCACAATATTGCTCATTTTTTTTGTCGTTCTTGTAAAATAGTAAAATTTTTTGAGTACAATTATGACTTTTGTATAATTATTATATTGCCAACATTTTTAAGTTTTCTTATAAAATGGTGACATTTGTCATATAAAATTCTGAGTTTTATCACAGTATTGACAATTCATCCTGTGTAAAATAGTGACATTTTTTGGAGTACAATAATGAGTTTTGTCTTAATTTTTCCAGCAAAATTCAGATTATTATTATATTGCAAACATTTTTAAGTTTTCTTATAAAATAGTGACATTTGTCATATAAAATTCTGAGTTTTATCACAATATTGACAATTCGTTCTTGTAAAATAGTGACATTTTTTGGAGTACAATTATGAGTTTTGTCTTAATTTTGCCCAGCAAAATTCCGATTATTATTATATTGCAAACATTTTTAAGTTTTCTTATAAAATGGTGACATTTGTCATATAAAATTCTGACTTTTATCACAATATTGCCAATTTTTTTTGTAGTTCTTGTAAAATAATGAACTTTTTTGAGTACAATTATGACTTTTGTCATAATTTTGCCCAGCAAAATTCAGATTATTATTATATTGCCAACATTTTAAAGTTTTCTTATAAAATGGTGACATTTGTCATATAAAATTCTGACTTTTATCACAATATTGCTCATTTTTTTTGTCGTTCTTGTAAAATAGTAAAATTTTTTGAGTACAATTATGACTTTTGTATAATTATTATATTGCCAACATTTTTAAGTTTTCTTATAAAATTGTGACTTTTGTCGAGTAAAATTGCGACTCTTTTCATAAAATTGCCAACATTTCAAGCTTTTCTTGTAAAAGAGCGACTGTCATTGAGTAAAATTCCAACTTTTATCATATTATTGCACAAATGTTCCGTTTTTCTTGTAAAATGTTGACTTTTATTATATTACTGCCAAAATTCTAAGTTTTTCTTGTGAAGTCGTGACCTTTTTCTTGTGAAATTTTTCACAACAAGCTTTTTTATATTTGCATAGTTTGTACATATTATTTATGTTGTAAATACACATCTTTATATATCTACAAAAGGGTGGTCCTAAAGTGGTAGGCATTTTTTGAAAGTCTCAAGAAGGTAACAAATACAAGTGTGTGTGTGTGTGTGTGTGTGTGTGTGTGTGTGTGTGTGTGTGTGTGTGTGTGTGTGTTTGTGCTCTGATTACTGCTTTGCACACTCTTGGCATTCTCTGGATGAGCTTCAAGCACACCTGTGAATCCATCAGCGAGGCCAAGGGACAACACAGACTAAAGCTGGAGGGATTCTACTCCACCACAGACTCCCGGCGCATGTGGCAAGGCCTGCAACACATCACAGACTACGAGCAGGGGAGCAGGGGGGTCACAAACAGCCAACGCTCACTGCCAGATGAGCTGAATGAGTTCTACGCCCGCTTGGAGGTCCTCAACACCAACCAACAGAGAGGGGTTCTGACCACGGAACGTACGTAGGACCCACCACTCACTGAGACAACAGCAGAGGTACGTACAGTTCTGAGGAGAACAGACCCACGGCCCAGACAACATCCCTGGCCGGGCCCTCAGGGTGTGTTCACCAGAACTGGTTGACATATACAACTTGTCACTAGCACAAGCTGTTGTGCCCACCTGCTTCAAGACCACCACCATGGTGCCCCTGCCAAAGTGTGACTTGTCTGAATGACTACCGCCCTGTTGCACTCACCCCAATAGTGATGTGGAGAGGATAGTCATGTCCCACATCAAGAAGACCATCCCAGACACACTGGACCCTCTACAGTTTGCCTACAGGCAGAACCGGTCCACTGAGGATGCAGTCAACACCGTCATCCACACCACCCTCACCCACTTAGAGGGCAAGGATACCTATGCCAGGTTATTACTCATCAACTACAGCTCTGCTTTCAACACGCTCATCCCACAAAAACTCACTGCTAAACTCCCCACTGTTGGTCTGACACCAACTCTCTGGGACTGGGTCCTGAACTTTCTCACAAACCGGCCCCAGTCAGTCAGAGTCGGCAACCAGACATCAGGCACAAAGGTTCTAAGCACAGGGACCCCGCAAGGCTGTGTGCTGAGCCCCCCTATTGTACACCCTCTTCACACACGACTGTGTGGACTACCAGACCAACACCAGTATCATCAAGTTTGCAGATGATACTGCGGTCGTCGGACTGATCACCGGGGGAGCTGAGGCAGCGTACAGAAGGGAGGTAGCGGAACTGGTGGTCTGGGGTCAGGATAATAATCTCTCCTTGAACACAGACAAGACCAAGGAGATGATTGTTGACCCACGGAGAAGGAGTGCACAGTACACACCTCTGTACATAGGGGGGACAAAGGTGGACAGGGTGACAACCTTTAAATTCCTCGGGACCCACATCAGCGAGGACCTCACCTGGGATCACAACACCCAACAAACGATAAAGAAAGCCCAGCAGCGACTGTACTTCCTAAGAAGGCTGAGAAAATTTGGCATGCCACCCAAAACTCTCAGCAACTTCTATAGAAGAACGGTTGAGCGTGTTCTTACCAGCTCCAACACGGTCTGGTATGGGAACTGCACTGCTGAGGACAGGAAGGCAGTCCAGCCAGTGATTAAAACTGCTCAGTACATACCAGGAGCAGCCTGTACTCGACCAGGAGAGCACACAACATCATGAAGGACAGTCCACAGTCTCTTCAGCCTCCGACCACCAGGCAGACCATACAGGAGCCTGAAATCCAGGACTACGAGACTGACAAACACTTTCTCCCCACAGGCCATCAGGCTTGTTGTGAATGCTAACTTGTGAATGCTAGCTACCCCCCCAACCCTCGTTTTACTTTGATCTTTTTGAACAAGAGACATCTACCATGACCACACCCGAATTGTGAACTATTACTGTAGACACCTTTAACTGCTGCTGTGACCCAAGGTCACCTTCATATTTATACTGTTGACTGTCAATCAGAATGTGCTATAATGTTATGTTACTTACTGTGCCTTGTACTGTACATACAAACCCCGTTTCCATATGAGTTGGGAAATTGTGTTAGATGTAAATATTAACGGAATACAATGATTTGCAAATCCTTTTCAAGCCATATAAACACTCTTTTACTATGAAGCCACGTTGATGTAACACGTGGCTTGGCATTGTCTTGCTGAAATAAGCAGGGGCGTCCATGGTAACGTTGCTTGGATGGCCTCCAAAAGCTGTATGTACCTTTCAGCATTAATGGTGCCTTCACAGATGTGTAAGTTACCCATGTCTTGGCCACTAATACACCCCCATACCATCACACATGCTGCCTTTTACACTTTGCACCTATAACAATCCGGATGGTTCTTTTCCTCGTTGGTCCGGAGGACACGACGTCCACAGTTTCCAAAAACAATTTGAAATGTGGACTCGTCAGACCACAGAACACTCTTCCACTTTGTATCAGTCCATCTTAGATGAGCTCGGGCCCAGCGAAGCCGACGGCGTTTCTGGGTGTTGTTGATAAACGGTCTTCGCCTTGCATCGGAGAGTTTTAACTTGCACTTACAGATGTAGCGACCAACTGTAGTTACTGACAGTGGGTTTCTGAAGTGTTCCTAAGCCCATGTGGTGATATCCTTTACACACTGATGTGGCTTGTTGATGCAGTACAGCCTGAGGGATGGAAGGTCACGGGCTTAGCTGCTTACGTGCAGTGATTTCTCCAGATTCTCTGAACCCTTTGATGATATTACGGAGCGTAGATGGTGAAATCCCTAAATTCCTTGCAATAGCTGGTTGAGAAAGGTTTTTCTTAAACTGTTCAACTATTTGCTCAGGCATTTGTTGACAAAGTGGTGACCCTCCATGTGTTCATTCATAGTTTTGATGTGACAATCTACAATGTAAATAGTCATGAAAATAAAGCATTGGATGAGAAGGTGTGTCCAAACTTTTGGTATGTTTTCCTTTTTTTATGCCTTTTAACTGTCCGGAAGTGTTGGTGACGAACCCCAAGACGCAGAGACGGCAGGCTTGGTGCAGGAGAACATAATTTAATGTCCAATATAAAGGTAAAACACAAACGAGGAACTAGAAGACAGCTCACAGCTACGTGGATTCAGCATACAGATAGTAGCTACAACCACAATACTCCAGCCCTGACTGGAGGGCGAGGCAGGTCTAAATAGCAGCTGGCTGATTGACAGCAGGTGTGGCCAGGTGCCAATCAGCCAAACACAACAACAAATGTAACCAATGTGGACACGGTAGATTTAAGCATCAAATAAAATAGAACAAACAACAGATGTAGAAACACACATTTTTTACAATGGAGTTCAGGGTGCGCATCATGCCGTTAACCAATTGCGAGCACTGCACGGAATTCTAACGACAAAGATGATGGTTGAGTTGACTGAAGTCATAACAAAATGAGGCGTAATAATGTGTTCATTCCACGACTGTATATATCGGTATCGGTTGATATCGGTATGGGTAATTAAGAGTTGGACAATATCAAGGCAAAAAACCATGATCGGACATCTCTAGTGATAACTTATATACAATTATTCTGACAAACACAACAACAAATGTAACCCATGTGGACACGGTAGATTTAAGCATCAAATAAAATAGAACAAACAACGGATGTAGAAACACACATTTTTTACAATGGAGTTCAGGGTGCGCATCGTGCCGTTAACCAATTGCGAGCACTGCACGGAATTCTATTGACAAAGATGATGGTCGAGTTGACTGAAGTCATAACAAAATGAGGCATAATAATGTGTTCATTTCACGACTGTATATATCGGTATCGGTTGATATCGGTATGGGTAATTAAGAGTTGGACAATATCCAAGGCAAAAAAGCCATTATCGGACATCTCTAGTGATAACTTATATACAATTATTCTGACAAACACAACAACAAATGTAACCCATGTGGACACGGTAGAATTAAGCATCAAATAAAATAGAACAAACAACAGATGTAGAAACACACATTTTTTACAATGGAGTTCAGGGTGCGCATCGTGTCGTTAACCAATTGCGAGCACTGCACGGAATTCTAACGACAAAGATGATGGTCGAGTTGACTGAAGTCATAACAAAATGAGGCATAATAATGTGTTCATTCCACGACTGTATATATCGGTATCAGTTAATATCGGAACCGGTAATTAAGAGTTGGACAATATCGGGATATCGGCAAAAAAGCCATTATCGGACATCTCTAGTGATAACTTATATACAATTATTCTGACAAACACAACAACAAATGTAACCCATGTGGACACGGTAGATTTAAGCATCAAATAAAATAGAACAAACAACAGATGTAGAAACACACATTTTTTACAATGGAGTTCAGGGTGCGCATCGTGCCGTTAACCAATTGTGAGCACTGCACGGAATTCTAACGACAAAGATGATGGTCGAGTTGACTGAAGTCATAACAAAATGAGGCATAATAATGTGTTCATTCCACGACTGTATGTATCGGTAATTAAGAGTTGGACAATATCGGAATATCGGATATCGGCAAAAAAGCCATTATCGGACATCTCTAGTGATAACTTATATACAATTATTCTGACAAACACAACAACAAATGTAACCCCTTGTGGACACGGTAGATTTAAGCATCAAATAAAATAGAACAAACAACAAATGTAGAAACACACATTTTTTACAATGGAGTTCAGGGTGCGCATCGTGCCGTTAACCAATTGCGAGCACTGCACGGAATTCTAACGACAAAGATGATGGTCGAGTTGACTGAAGTCGTAACAAAATGAGGCATAATAATGTGTTCATTCCACGACTGTATATATCGGTATCGGTTGATATCGGTATTGGTAATTAAGGGTTGGACAATATCCAAGGCAAAAAAGCCATTATCGGACATCTCTAGTGATAACTTGTATACAATTATTATGACAAACACAACAACAAATGTAACCCATGTGGACACGGTAGATTTAAGCATCAAATAAAATAGAACAAACAACAGATGTAGAAACACACATTTTTTACAATGGAGTTCAGGGTGCGCATCGTGCCGTTAACCAATTGCGAGCACTGCACGGAATTCTAACGACAAAGATGATGGTCGAGTTGACTGAAGTCGTAACAAAATGAGGCATAATAATGTGTTCATTCCACGACTGTATATATCGGTATCGGTTGATATCGGTATTGGTAATTAAGAGTTGGACAATATCCAAGGCAAAAAAGCCATTATCGGACATCTCTAGTGATAACTTGTATACAATTATTCTGACAAACACAACAACAAATGTAACTCATGTGGACATAGTAGACTTAAGCATCAAATAAAATAGAACAAACAACAGATGTAGAAACACACATTTTTTACAATGGAGTTCAGGGTGCGCATCGTGCCGTTAACCAATTGCGAGCACTGCACGGTATTCTAACGACAAAGATGATGGTCGAGTTGACTGAAGTCATAACAAAATGAGGCATAATAATGTGTTCATTCCACGACTGTATATATCGGTATCAGTTAATATCGGAACCGGTAATTAAGAGTTGGACAATATCGGGATATCGGCAAAAAGCCATTATCGGACATCTCTAGTGATAACTTATATACAATTATTCTGACAAACACAACAACAAATGTAACCCATGTGGACACGGTAGATTTAAGCATCAAATAAAATAGAACAAACAACAGATGTAGAAACACACATTTTTTACAATGGAGTTCAGGGTGCGCATCGTGCCGTTAACCAATTGCGAGCACTGCACGGAATTCTAACGACAAAGATGATGGTCGAGTTGACTGAAGTCATAACAAAATGAGGCATAACAATGTGTTCATTCCACGACTGTATATATCGGTATCGGTAATTAAGAGTTGGACAATATCGGAATATCGGATATCGGCAAAAAAGCCATTATCGGACATCTCTAGTGATAACTTATATACAATTATTATGACAAACACAACAACAAATGTAACCCATGTGGACACGGTAGATTTAAGCATCAAATAAAATAGAACAAACAACAGATGTAGAAACACACATTTTTTACAATGGAGTTCAGGGTGCGCATCATGCCGTTAACCAATTGCGAGCACTGCACGGAATTCTAACGACAAAGATGATGGTCGAGTTGACTGAAGTCGTAACAAAATGAGGCATAATAATGTGTTCATTCCACGACTGTATATATCGGTATCGGTTGATATCGGTATTGGTAATTAAGAGTTGGACAATATCCAAGGCAAAAAAGCCATTATCGGACATCTCTAGTGATAACTTGTATACAATTATTCTGACAAACACAACAACAAATGTAACTCATGTGGACATAGTAGACTTAAGCATCAAATAAAATAGAACAAACAACAGATGTAGAAACACACATTTTTTACAATGGAGTTCAGGGTGCGCATCGTGCCGTTAACCAATTGCGAGCACTGCACGGTATTCTAACGACAAAGATGATGGTCGAGTTGACTGAAGTCATAACAAAATGAGGCATAATAATGTATTCATTCCACGACTGTATATATCGGTATTGGTTGATATCGGTATCGGTAATTAAGAGTTAGACAATATCCAAGGCAAAAAAGCCATTATCGGACATCTCTAGTGATAACTTGTATACAATTATTCTGACAAACACAACAACAAATGTAACTCATGTGGACATAGTAGACTTAAGCATCAAATAAAATAGAACAAACAACAGATGTAGAAATACACATTTTTTACAGTGGAGTTCAGGGTGCGCATCGTGCCGTTAACCAATTGCGAGCACTGCACGGAATTCTAACGACATGATGTACACGACGGTCGAGTTGACTGAAGTCATAACAAAATGAGGCATAATAATGTGTTCATTCCACGACTGTATATATCGGTATCGGTTGATATCGGTATGGGTAATTAAGAGTTGGACAATATCCAAGGCAAAAAAAGCCATTATCGGACATCTCTAGTGATAACTTGTATACAATTATTCTGACAAACACAACAACAAATGTAACCCATGTGGACACGGTAGATTTAAGCATCAAATAAAATAGAACAAACAACAGATGTAGAAACACACATTTTTTACAATGGAGTTCAGGGTGCGCATCGTGCCGTTAACCAATTGCGAGCACTGCACGGAATTCTAACGACAAAGATGATGGTCGAGTTGACTGAAGTCATAACAAAATGAGGCATAATAATGTGTTCATTCCACGACTGTATATATCGGTATCGGTTGATATCGGTATTGGTAATTAACAGTTGGACAATATCGGAATATCGGATATCGGAAAAAATCCATTATAGGACATCTCTAGTGATAACTTATATACAATTATTATGACAAACACAACAACAAATGTAACCCATGTGGACACGGTAGATTTAAGCATCAAATAAAATAGAACAAACAACAGATGTAGAAACACACACTTTTTACAATGGAGCTCAGGGTGCGCATCGTGCCGTTAACCAATTGCGAGCACTGCACGGAATTCTAACGACAAAGATGATGGTCGAGTTGACTGAAGTCATAACAAAATGAGGCATAATAATGTGTTCATTCCACGACTGTATATATCGGTATCGGTTGATATCGGTATGGGTAATTAAGAGTTGGACAATATCCAAGGCAAAAAAGCCTTTATCGGACATCTCTACAGTTAAAGGTGTTTTCACGTTAGCGTTGGCAGCAGATTTGATCGTCACGTCTTCCACGCTTTCCAAGGTCTTCGAATGCAACTATCTGACGACGTCCTCCGTGTAGCGAGCTAAAGAAGCCACAGAGCCGGCCCAAGGCATAAGCGTACTAAGCGCTTGCTTAGGGCCCCGCGGCCACCAGGGGGCCCCCAAAAGCAATTAACAAAAAATTCTTATTTTTGTATTTTTTGCATGTACGAGTCTGACTGATGATTTCTAAATGATCAAAGATATATTATTGTACAAAAACACAATTGTAGTGATTCTTCCTGCCTCTCTTTAAATGTTTTTTTTTTCTATTTTTTTTTTCTTTTTTCTTTTTTTTCTTTTTAAAAAAAAAAGTTTTATTTATACATTTCGCCTCTCTTTAAATGTAAAGCTGCCTCTGCTGCACCTGTGACGTTAGCCGCCTGCCGTGCAATGCCAGACATGCGCACTGGGCATCAAAAGCGCACATAGAGGCAAAACAATGTCACAAAAAAGGACATATCCTTCAGGTGCAGAAAAAAGGAAGAAGAAGAAAGTGGAAGAGGAGGAAAAAATGCCATGATAAAGGTATGTTTGCATGACTTGGTAATAAAAAGTTTATCGGAGATTTGTAGCTGTAATTAGCTTTAGCTAGGTGACGTTAGCTAGCTAGCAATATATTTTTAGCATCAGGTTACTAGTGAGATATGTTGTTTGCACAAGTTGTTTGCAGCAGAGCACGGTAATTTATGTGAGTAAAATAAACATTATTTTTTACATCAACTCATAAGTCATGTGAAACTTCCCCAGGAGCATTGTTCAAATACTTTGGAGGCACAGAATCAGCCCAGAGCCAGTCCACATCCTCAGGCTCAACTGTGAGTGATGCCACAGGTGAGGAAAAGACTGTCACCATACAGTATACATTTAATTTCTTAGTATAAACATTACACCTGAAGGGAAATTAATATAGTCAAAGTATCTCATTAATATGTGTGCCTATATGTATGTATTTCATCTTAGGTCCATCTCCATCCTCTACAGCAGGGGTCACCAACCTTTTTGAAAGCAAGAGCTACTTCTTGGGTAGTGATTAATGCGAAGGGCTACCAGTTTGATACACACTTAAATAAATTGCCAGAAATAGCCAATTTGCTCAATTTACCTTTAACTCTATGTTATTATTAATAATTAATGATATTTACGCTTAATTGAACGGTTTAAAAGAGGAGAAAACACGAAAAAAAATGACAATTAAATTTTGAAACATAGTTTATCTTCAATTTCGACTCTTTAAAATTCAAAATTCAACCGAAAAAAAGAAGAGAAAAACTTAAAAAAAGAATTTATGGAACATCATTAGTCATTTTTCCTGATTAAGATTAATTTTAGAATTTTGATGACATGTTTTAAATAGGTTAAAATCCAATCTACACTTTGTTAGAATATATAACAAATTGGACCAAGCTATATTTCTAACAAAGACAAATCATTATTTCTTCTAGAATTTCCAGAACAAAAATTTTAAAAGAAATTCAAAAGACTTTGAAATAAGATTTAAATTTGATTCTACAGATTTTCTAGATTTGACAGAATAATTTTTTGGAATTTTAATCATAATAAGTTTGAAGAAATATTTCACAAATATTCTTCGTCGAAAAAACAGAAGCTAAAATGAAGAATTAAATTAAAATTTATTTATTATTCTTAACAATAAAAAAAATAAAAAAATACTTGAACATTGATTTAAATTGTCAGGAAAGAAGAGGAAGGAATTTAAAAGGTAAAAAGGTATATGTGTTTAAAAATCCTAAAATCATTTTTAAGGTTGTATTTTTTCTCTGAAATTGTCTTTCTGAAAGTTATAAGAAGCAAAGTAAAAAAATTAATGAATTTAAACAAGTGAAGACCAAGTCTTTAAAATATTTTCTTGGATTTTCAATTTCTATTTGAGTTTTGTCTCTCTTAGAATTAAAAATGTCGAACAAAGCGAGACCAGCTTGTTAGTAAATAAATACAATTTAAAAAATAAAGGCAGCTCACAGGTAAGTGCTGCTATTTGAGCTATTTTTAGAACAGGCCGGCGGGCTACTCATCTGGTCCTTACGGGCTACCTGGTGCCCGCGGGCACCGCGTTGGTGACCCCTGCACTACAGTGCTCTCTCACACACCTCCATCCTCTGTGCCCACTGTCCCCTCCATGTCTGAAACAAGAGCTGATTTATCTAGTGAATTAACTGCAAAACACCCTTTATAATTGCTCATTGTACTGCAGAACATTCTGAGATTAATAATTATGTCCAACAGTGCAATTTAATGACCTTAAAGGTCCTTCTTTTTTAGTCATTGTCTTTCTTTGGTCACTTCCTCAGCAACTTCCACCACAACGTCCCCTTCACACCATGGACCATCGTCAGCTCCGCCAGTTGACCCAGCTGAGTGGCCTTCTTTCCTCTCCAAATGAAATCTGTGAGTTGTACCCAAATCTTTGGGTAGCTCTGCGGATAGCCTGCACTCTTCCTGTGACTGTTGCATCTGCAGAGCGGAGCTTTTCCAAGCTCAAATTAATAAAAAAAAACGACTGAGATCTTCCATGGCTCAAGAAAGACTGAGTGGACTGGCAGTGATTAGTATTAATAACAAAGTCGGCCATCAGATTTCTTACAGTGATGTCATAAATGACTTTGCCTCCAGAAAAGCCAGGAAGCACAGGTTTTAAGGAGTGGGTGGAGTGGTGTGGGTGGTGAAGAACGAGGAACAAAACCGTGATGTGATGGTCAAATGTGTGAATTAAGGACCTTGATTTAAAGGCCTACTGAAAGCCACTACTAGCGACCACGCAGTCTGATAGTTTATATATCAATGATGAAATCTTAACATTGCAACACATGCCAATACGGCCGGGTTAACTTATAAAGTGACATTTTAAAATTCCCGGGAAATATCCGGCTGAAACATCACGGTATGATGACGTATGCGCGTGACGAAGTCCGAGTAACGGAAGTTATGGTACCCCGTAGAATCCTATACAAAAAGCTCTGTTTTCATGTCATAATTCCACCGTATTCTGGACATCTTTTGCAATTTTTTTAATGAACAATGAAGGCTGCAAAGAAGACAGTTGTAGGTGGGATCGGTGTATTAGCAGCGGACTACAGCAACACAACCAGGAGGATTTTGTTGGAGCGCTAGCCGCGCTAGCCGCCGACCTCACCTTGACTTCCTACGTCTCCGGGCCGCCAAACGCATCGGGTTAAGTCCTTCGTCCTTCTGCCGATCGCTGGAACGCAGGTGAGCACGGGTGTTGATGAGCAAATGAGGGCTGGCTGGCGTAGGTGGAGAGCTAATGTTTTTAGCATAGCTCTGTGCAGTCCGGTTGCTAAGTTAGCTTCAATGGCGTCGTTAGCACAGCATTGTTAACCTTCGCCAGGCTGGAAAGCATTAACCGTGTATTTACATGTCCACGGTTTAATAGTATTGTTGATTTTCTATCTATCCTTCCAGTCAGGGGTTTATTGCTTTTGTTTCTATATGCAGTTAAAGCACGATGCTATCACGTTAGCTCGTAGCTAAAGCATTTCGCCGATGTATTGTCGTGGAGATAAAAGGCACTGAATGTCCATTTCGCGTTCTCGACTCTCATTTTCAAGAGGATATAGTATCCCAGGTGGTTTAAAATACAAATCCGTGATCCACAATAGAAAAAGGAGAGAGTGTGGAATCCAATGAGCCAGCTTGTACCTAAGTTACGGTCAGAGCGAAAAAGATACGTCCTGCACTGCCTCTCAAGTCCTTCACTGTAACGTTCCTCATCCACGAATCTTTCATCCTCGCTCAAATTAATGGGGTAATCGTCACTTTCTCGGTCCGAATCTCTCTCGCTGCATTGTAAACAACGGGGAATTGTGAGGAATACTAGCTCCTGTGACGTCACGCTACTTCCGGTACAGGCAAGGCTTCTTTTTTTTTATCAGCGAGCAAAAGTTGCGAACTTTATCGTCGATTTTCTCTACTAAATCCTTTCAGCAAAAATATGGCAATATCGCCAAATGATCAAGTATGACACATAGAATGGATCTGCTATTCCCGTTTAAATAAATAAAAAAAATCATTTCAGTAGGCCTTTAAGGTAGTTTATTTTGATTTTTTCCCCCAAAAATTTTTTGCACATCGTTATGCACATTTACATAGTTTTAATATGTAGTAACTTTATATTTGTTTGTAAACCGTTATGTTACCTTGTTTCTGGTAACTCTGTTCATTAATATTATTTAACTATTTGCTTGATATTTAATTTAATGATGTTGTTTTTTGTACAATTGAATTTGTTCCTTTTTTATATATATTTAAGTGATTCTATTGTTGCACTTTATTGTTTTTCTTGCACTACGAATTATTTTTGCACGTTGCTGTTTCAGGTTTTTGTTACCAAAAATAATGAAGTGAATCAGAATCAGCTTTATTGTCCAGTTATGTTTAACACACATGGAATTTAACTTCAGTAGACTGCGCTCTCTCTGTACAAAGTAAACATTAAATATGAACAATTAGCTACAAATATAAACTAGTAATTAAAGACTAATATGTACAAGACTGATGAGACAAGATGACACTTTTACTGTAAATACAAAACTTTATCACTTGGACTGTTCAACCCCAGGCCACGCTTGTAGCTGAATGTTTTCTACATTTTAAGATTAGGAACCATATGTGGCACTCTGGACATCATTCATTGGTATTATTTATGTTCTTAACTGGGCCACCCCCATATCTTTATAAATGACATGCCAGGCTGACAATAGGATCATGTAAACACTGCCAGAGCCACAATGAGTTTATAGGAGGTGTGTGAATGATCAACAATCAATATTATTGGCAGAAATAGAGGGCCCCAAAATCAAATTTTGCTTTGGGCCCCATGGAGGCTTGAAGAGAGAGAGCCATGTTCACTGACAGCCATTAACGTGACCCTCGGGGGGGGGAGAAGGAGCTGAGAGGACTGAGTAATGTGCACGCCTGACGCGGGTCTTGGTTCTCACATGGAACCTCTTAGCTCTGATGAGCACTTGGCCGCAGAATGAAGAAATGTTGGTTTGGAACCAGGAGAGGATTCCCACGTCATGTGGCATTAAGAGCCTTTCATTTGTGAACGGACTCCGTGTGCAACACACCCTCTTTCTCTCATCGGGGTGTACTTGTGGTGATTGCCCAGCCAAAAAGGGGGAAAATGTGTTTCCTGTTAAAAGAAGCTCAACGAGAAAACGTGACGTTTTACACAAACCTCTCTCTGTAAAGCCGCCCTGAAGGAGCAGGTTGAAGGGGATGTTGTCACCTGAAAAGGGGGGGGGGGACTCGGGTGTTGTTTCGGCCAAAACAAACACGGTCGTCGGGGTGTTGCTGTGAAGTGTCAGAGGAAGACACGTCGCGTGACATTTTCACCAAATTGTCCCGCAAACATTCTGCGAGGAGCGGGGGGGGGGGGGGGGGGGGGGGGGGGGAAATGAACATTGAGCCTCAACACATCGATCCTTAGCGGCCTACCTCAGGGGTCGGCAACCCAAAATGTTGAAAGAGCCATATAGGACCAAAAATACCAAAAAGGACTCCGTCTGGAGCCGCAAAAAATGTAAAGACTTTTATAAGTGTCATGATGGTGTACATCATGTAAGTGGCTAATTAGCTATATTGTTTATAAGTGTCATAATGGTGTACATCATGTAAGTGTCTAATTAGCTATATTGTTTATAAGTGTCATGATGGTGTACATCATGTAAGTGGCTAATTAGCTATACTGTTTATAAGTGTCATGATGGTGTACACCATGTAAGTGGCTAATTAGCTATATTGTTTATAAGTGTCATAATGGTGTACATCATGTAAGTGGCTAATTAGCTATACTGTTTATAAGTGTCATAATGGTGTACATCATGTAAGTGGCTAATTAGCTATATTGTTTATAAGTGTCATGATGGTGTACATCATGTAAGTGGCTAATTAGCTATATTGTTTATAAGTGTCATAATGGTGTACATCATGTAAGTGGCTAATTAGCTATATTGTTTATAAGTGTCATAATGGTGTACATCAGGTAAGTGGCTAATTAGCTATATTGTTTATAAGTGTCATAATGGTGTACATCATGTAAGTGGCTAATTAGCTGTATTGTTTATAAGTGTCATAATGGTGTACATCATGTAAGTGGCTAATTAGCTATATTGTTTATAAGTGTTATAATGGTGTACATCATGTAAGTGGCTAATTAGCTATATTGTTTATACGTGTTATAATGGTGGCAACACATGATGTAAGTGGCTAATTAGCTATATTGTTTATAAGTGTTATAATGGTGTACATCATGTAAGTGGCTAATTAGCTATATTGTTTATAAGTGTCATGATGGTGTACATCATGTAAGTGGCTAATTAGCTATATTGTTTATAAGTGTCATAATGGTGTACATGATGTAAGTGGCTAATTAGCTATATTGTTTATAAGTGTTATAATGGTGTACATGATGTAAGTGGCTAATTAGCTATATTGTTTATAAGTGTCATAATGGTGTACATCATGTAAGTGGCTAATTAGCTATATTGTTTATAAGTGTCATGATGGTGTACATCATGTAAGTGGCTAATTAGCTATATTGTTTATAAGTGTCATGATGGTGTACATCATGTAAGTGGCTAATTAGCTATATTGTTTATAAGTGTCATAATGGTGTACATCATGTAAGTGGCTAATTAGCTATATTGTTTATAAGTGTCATGATGGTGTACATCATGTAAGTGGCTAATTAGCTATATTGTTTATAAGTGTCATAATGGTGTACATCATGTAAGTGGCTAATTAGCTATATTGTTTATAAGTGTCATAATGGTGTACATCATGTAAGTGGCTAATTAGCTATATTGTTTATAAGTGTCATAATGGTGTACATCATGTAAGTGGCTAATTAGCTATATTGTTTACAAGTGTCATAATGGTGTACATCATGTAAGTGGCTAATTAGGTATATTGTTTATAAGTGTCATAATGGTGTACATCATGTAAGTGGCTAATTAGCTATATTGTTTATAAGTGTCATGATGGTGTACATCATGTAAGTGGCTAATTAGCTAT